>NC_054056.1:24899009-25200437 GCF_017639655.2 Falco naumanni | reverse complement strand
GCACCTCCTGTGTCTACTGACACGTGGAAGAACTACCCTAAACTTTACAAGTATCTATCATGCACAGGCAAAATGTATTTTCCTGTTCCAAACAGAGTTGCTTCTGTGAAGCAGTTGAGCTCTGTGTTCTATGTCTGAATGACCACACTCAGTTTCAAAACCCATGAACACAAAGGTCGTGGACATTCTCCTTCATTCCTCAGGATCCACAGGACCATAAGTCTTCCTTGCTATATTCCCAAAAGCTAGCGTTCTCGTGGTAACTGATTGTCCCTGGGTGATAGGTCATCTTGTCAAACCTAGCATCACCAGCTCTAAAACTGGACAGCTGTAAGCTTTTTGGGATCCTGGGGTTATGCATTAGAAATCTGGGTGTTTGCAGAAGGGTCCCAATGTCACCATCACTGTGTGGCAAAAATGCTTTTGTTACATGCTCAGAGTCAAATGTGTCAGGAGGCAAAGCGTAAAGATAATTTATTTATTCAGTCCATGGGCTTTTAACAACAGAAGAAAACATCAGAAAGACAAGGTAACAGAACACAGTGGTATGCGTGTGAGTAAAGAAGTTCTTTGGCTGCTCTGGCACCTTTGCTGGCTCCTAATTTTTTTTCCTCAGTCAAGCTGCAATCCCTCCCCTTCCTTTGTGGTCCAGAATACCCGCTTTTCTCTGTTCTCCTCAGGATGGGGAGGAGACGCAGAAAGAAATGAAGGAGAAGAGTTCACCTTCTCCCGTGCCATCCAAGGCTAGACTGCCTTTGTCTCTCCTTGGAAAGCTGTGTTTCGTTCTTTCTAGCCATGGGGGCTTTTCCTTCCACCTCCTCCTTCAGATGCTTTGATTAGTGTTACTTGGTTGTACCTGAATTAGCCCGTCCCTGCCTTGGAGACACTCACAAGACCTGAAGACTTACTGCTAAACCCCACGCTTCAAAGTTCTTATAATTGTAACTGTTTTATGGGAGCATTGTCAAAATGCAAAATCTGATTGTATGGACTTCCCAGCCTAGAAGGCGAACTAAAGACTGATTAACCTCCCATCCACTCTCCTCTACACCATCGGTTTTGTAGTCATTCTAAAGACCCGAGGAAATCCATGTTTTAAAAGTTCGCATAGTCCAGTTACTCAACATGATTATTCTGCTGCAAATGCCTGGTGTGGTTGCAGTGCACAGGACATGCAGAACATGCAGCAGAGAGCATTGTGTAGTCACTGCGGTGTGTGGCGTTTAAAACCTGTGCTGGGCTGGTGGCAATGGCAATGAACTGCATCAGTATAGCCCTGCTGATGGGTCAGGTCACTGCAGTTTCTCTGGGGTCTCTGTGTGTTAGTTCCCTGCCTCTTGTCCTTGTTTTATTGCTTTTCTTCTCCCAGGCTCCACTTACTTACCTAGATTCCTTCTCTCCTCCAGCTTTCCTACATCTTCTTGTCCCCTTAAGTGTCCGTTCTCCACTACCTCTAACCTTTTCTCATATACTGCATTTACTATCCCCACAATGTAAAAACCAGCGGATTTGTAATTCCGAGTTGCTCAACATTTCTGGTAAGGGGCTGAACTACCATTGTGGCTTGCAAATACCAGTGCTTCTCTGACAGTAACTCAGTGGAAGAGGCAGTTGTCCATTGCGTGTAGATAACGTTGTTTACAGCCCTTGCTAGCAAGCCAGAAGCTGACACCATTCCCTGCTACCAACGTGCCTTCTTTTTTTCCCTGGGGGGATTTGTGAGAGCAGAAGCAGACTCTTGAAAGATGCTGATGAACATGGTGGCTAGTAAAGGGCACCTTATGTTCATTGCTTCTTTATATAACTGCAGTTTTGCCCAGCAGGCACTGTGCCATTTCTAAATGCCCAGGAAGGAAGAACTGGCTTGTAATTGAGCGTAGATTAAAATAAAGCTCTGGCCCATACTTTCCATAAGGCACTGGACAAGCTATGCCATCTTTCTCTTTGTCATATTTAAATTATACTTTTACAGTTGTATCTAGTTGAATCCTAACCTTTTCAAGGCGGAGCTGTATGAACAGTACCTCGTTTAAAGCACCTCCTCATGCACTTTGAGGCGCTTATTACAGATAATTACTTGTGAATAAGCCTTTGTCCCAAACAGCTTACAAGGGACTAAGCTTATTCCATGCAGCCTGATGAAATAAATCAGGTGGCATTCACATTCAGTTGGTACTGACTTGACCTGAAATCAACCTGTCTGATATAAAGATGAAAATCTTTCCATATCATTATAAAACCCCTTCAACCATTCATCATCTCTAATCGCTAACTTCATCATCCCCTAGCTAAGCAGCGAGCAAACTATTCATAATAGCTTTATAATAAGCCTCTTCATTCTCTACAACCTATATGTTTTGTTTTCTCACCTTCTTTGCTTTTAAGTCCTGCTTTGGTCAGAAGAACAAGAGAAAGAGCAAAGCAAACACTCGTTCCTCGTTACTGATCCCTGCACTTCCACTCGGAGGCCAGATTGGCCTCACAAAATTCCTGCTCCTTTCCCCTGGGCAGCTGCAGCTAGTGTCCTGTATTGTCGGGGGCTGGAAGCCTTGCTCTTTCCCCCTCTGCATGTTTCTGTTCAGACATCAAGAGTGGTGCCTCAGGCAGCCAGAGCAGCCCTTTCTTGTGTGATACTCATTGTGTTTCCCAGGATATTTGTCTTCTGGAAACCAGAGTGTGGAGGTGACATTCCTTCAGGTGGAGGTGGTTAGGAAGTGATGGAGGAACTTCTATCAGGAAAGGTTACAAGGCGTAATTGCAAAACGTGCATAGTTCAGGATTTCTTGAATGAAGTGGCTAGAAAAAATGGTGAAATATGGCCAGAAAAAAAAAAGCAGCGCCTTAATATGAAAAGCTTATTTGCAGCTTATAGCGCGTGGGATCGCTCAAGAAGAGAAGCTGCAGGTGCCATTAGGAAGAAAGCCAGAAGGCTTCCCTGGAGAAAACTGAAAAGCTGTGTATATTCCCATGAGTGCTACTCGCCCGCTTCTTACTGAAGGGCTGTGGCATGGTCACATCCCACCGGAATATCTCACCGGAGTGGCTGAAAGCCGTTACCCTGATGAGCAGGCTCGGTCACTTTGCAGTTGCAGAATGTAGAGATCCACTCGCACATCGCTGTGAGCTCATCTTTGGCCCTAGGCTGTCTTCGTGTGTTAGCACAAAGGATACAAGTCAGAGAAAGATATTCTTGATTGAATGTTTTAGAATCATAGAATAATTTAGGTTGGATGGGACGTTCAGAACTCAAAACAGGTCTAGTTAGCTAGGTTGCTTGAGGACTTTTCCATTCCAGCCTTAAAAACCAACAGAGATGGAGATTTTACAACCTCCCTGGCAACTTGGTCTTATGCTTGCTTGTAAGCAAACCTGTTGTGGTGTGAGGAAAATATCTTTTCATGCAGAAGAGAATGGAAACTGTGTTCTCTCTTGAATTGCCTCTCAGTGTAGTCTTTAAATAACACTTAAGAAAGTAAGTTCTTAGTTGTTCATGGTGATGTAAGGAACATAGATGTGTTTGTCCTCTTAGTATACATTTTGTTGACAGATTTCCAGTCATCACCCATGAAGTGATTGAAAGCTTCCATCTGCTATTGGTCTTGTGATGCACTTTAGAGCCTTACCAAAGTCTTGAAGCACCAAAGTCTTGAAGCTGGGATGCTTTAAGCTCAGAGGATTACTGCACTAGAGAAAACTTGAAGAAGATCATTAGGACAAAAAGTCTGTTAAAATGTCAGAGTGCATTGTATACTGCAGTCTTGAGCTCTGCTGGGGCCCCTTGGAATTTCTGTAATACAAAGTAATAAAAAAGATCTGCAGTGGGTTTTACCGCTATTTTGCTGCATTTCCTCCACTGTGAATGAAATGCATATTGTACTGCAGGCTTTCTACTTCAGCCTCCAGTCACGTGTTCTTCCCTGGTTTCAATCTTTGGTAAAAGCAAAATCCTGCTTTTTGTGCTACCTTTGTCCCCTGGAGACTTCGGTTTTGGCTGATAGGCATTATGGATCGTGCAGGTAGAGCAGCTGGATCCGTAAAACCTCGAAAAATAACAAATATGAGGAGTAAGTTCTTATTTCTTATGAATAATTTACATACGGGATGGCTAAGATTTTGAAGACTACTGTAGGTACGTGGTTATACGTTATGGCAATGCATCATTGAGAAAGCTGAATTAGATTTTAGCTGTTAATATTTTCTTCTTTTATAAAAAGCCCTGAAAAATTACTAAAATCTAGTCTGGATCTTGAGGCTTTGCAATTATCCAATGGGCAGATGTTAAAGAGCTCTGCAAATTTCACATTAAAATATGTTCCAGGATTTCAGCAAAAGCTGATTATACAGCTATTTCTTCAGATCCTTTAGCACACTGCAGCTTCTTTTGGTGACTGCCCTTCAAGGTTTTACGGAGGCGAACAATGCTTCATGTGGCCTTTTGTCAGCAAGATGTGTTGATGGCACATGTATTGCTGGTGTCGTAGAGACTCGCCTGGTCATGTTAAGCTCTGGGGACGGCAGGGGAGCGATGACGTGGGACTGATGCAAAACTTAACTTTTCCCTCTGTGCTTTGTGCTTCGTACCAGTCCCCAGTGAAAGTACGAGCAGCGACTAAGAGATAGGAGTCTGATGATGAAAAATGACTGGACTGCAGTAAGGGTAACAGGGGCTAAAAGGAGGAAAGCAAGAATCCTCTTTTGCTGCTTTTCTTTGGAGAAAGTGAAAAGCTCCTCGTGCAGGTTTCTTTGCTGTTCAGAGGAGCCTCTGTTTATAACTGGAGGAGGAAAAGACTGAAAAAGATGCTTGTTATATTGTCAGAAGCTTCTTGCTTCATTTCGGTACTGCATGCTGCTAGCTCACTGGGAGATATGTATAGGAACTGCATGCTATTCCTAGGGATTTGTGTTGTCTTTTTTTTCTAATTTGGGAAAAATGTGACTGCGTATTGAAGCGAGGAGATTGACAGTGTGGGCTGCTGTTGGGCCCAGTGGAGGCAGATGCTTATGAAAGCTTCCCCCTACAGCTCTGCCAGCCTACGTACCTTCATCGTCCTTTGCAGCTGCCCTGGTACTCCGGGTTCCTGCGCTGTTCGTGTGTAATTACAATGTGCTTTTTGTGGTGAAGCCTCTGAAGGTTTGGAGGGTCTGTCAGTTCAAAGGCACCCTGAAAGTTCATCTGCTCACAGCTTTCCTAACCTTCTCTCTGTTCCTCCTCCTTCCCTTTATCTGCTTCTCTTCCAACTGAACATTACTTCCCTTCGCCTCCTGTTCCCTCCTGAATCTCTGGTGCCTCTGTTAGACCTCACGGACGTGTAGCTTGCTCCTTCAGCTCAGCCCCTCGTCCTCCATCTGAGCTTGGGCAGGGTTTGACTTGACTGGACTTGCCATCTGCCTTTCCCCACATGTCCATCTTCCAAAGCTTTTGCATTTTATGACTTTCTCAGATTGCCTGAGACGCAGTGGTGCTGGAAACCACAGGAACCATAGTGAGCTGTTAAACTGAAATGAAAACTCATTAGTTTTGTGTGGCTGACCCAGAGGCCCACAAGGGATGTGCCAAGTCCCAGGCTGTTGGCCTGGAAAGTTTGGGTAAGAGTGTAAAACCATGTTACTGCAAATGAGCTTTTTAGGGCTAAGTCTGCAAAACTTACCCTTCTTCGTTTGCCTTTTTTTTGTGTGTGAAAGTGTTCCCTAAATGACTGTGCTTCGTGCACAGTCATATCCCTGACCTTCAAGTAAACTGTTCTGAACTACAAGCAACAGACTTAATATGAGTCATTTATAAAGGCAAAAAATCCAGTCATCCCTATTATGTGCTGATCATAACTTTGTCCGCTGTAGGTTGGTGATCTCAGTAGCCAGTAGAGAGTCTCTGAGATAACAGCCATCCATTTAATTGCTTTGAAATAAATCTTTTGGTCTGTCTAGCAATTTCAAGCCATGCTTCTTACTTATTTGGATGTATTGCCTCACCAAAGATTGCTGCAGTCTGATCCTTCTCCGTAAGTTTGGCCTGAGAAGCAACAATAAAAGTAAGGATTATCAGCAGGGAATGTTAGTCTGTGTATATTCTTTGGGAAGCCATGCTACTTGATATCATCAGGAATTAATTTGATTAGTCATGTAGACAGAAGTGTGAGGGCAATTTGTGCTGAGAGCAATGCTTGTGCAAGCTGATTGACTTCATGGCAATTGCCTGTGATGGAAAGTTTAGTGTGACCTATTTTCTTAAATTTTCCTTAAAGCCAGATGACTCAGACCTTTCTGGAGCCAGGGCAGACAGAGCACTGCTGTATGGCTCAGTCCCTGAGTTCTTGTGACAGGGAATGGAAAGTCTTAGACCTCTGGGATTTCGTGATATTCATGTCTATCCCACGCTGTAGAAGGGATAGAGTTTCAGGATATCCCAAGTGGCAGATCTGGAAAGACCGAGGTTTTCTCAGGTGTCTCAGTTTGATCACCCAAGATTTTCAGGCAGTAGCAATTACAAGTAGATATTTTTTTTTTCTCAGCAGTGTCTCTTTTTACCCTCATCTTGAGACATGTGCAATTCTTGAGAAAAGAGCGAGAAAACCCTAGTGGTGTTCTGAAAGATGATGACTGTGACCTGCTTTACTGAGCTTCCTTTGCATGCAAGAATCTACAGAAAATGCTGTTCCAAGTCATCGGTTTGTCACACACAGAAAACTTGATCAGTTTTACAGAGTTTATAAAGTTTCTTTGTTGCATGTTGCAAATTCGGGGCTTCTGATGTATTTTCCATGTTAAGTCGAACATTTGATTTTGTTCAAACTGATGTCCTTGTTATGAAACACTTAAAATGCACCTCTCTGGAATCCTCCTGTTGCCCTCTTTCCTTTGCTTTTCAAACACGTGGTTTTACTTGGAGCCATCAAACCCACAAGTGCCTGGTTTCTGTGTCCGTCGGAAGCGGTATGAACGAACCCATCATGGGAGAGCAGTTCTGCCTGTCTGCCACCCAGAGGTGGCCAGTACTTGACTTGATTTACTTTAAGGGCTTGGAGTCCTCTGGACCATCTCCCTCCCTTTTTCGTGGCTAGGAGCATTTCTGACAAGAATAAGTCATATTCAGTTTTTCCCCAGGGGCTGGCTAAACACACAGGCATGCACACAAGCATTTTTAGTGTGCTGTGGAGGAACATAACCTTGTGAGGAATTATGGATGCAGCCGGATACCTGACTGTGGGTTTGGTTTTGTGGGGGTTTAAAAAGTATTTTTTTGCATTGATCCGTAAGACAGCTCTGGTTTTGATGGGAGGAAAGCAGAAGGTGCAGAGCTGGCTCTTATTTACGAGCAGAAGGGAAAAGGTGTTTTGGGTGGATGGGGTGAATATCCAATGTGTATTGGACTTTATTATGTCAGTGTCAGGGAGGGAGTAACTAGTGAGGAAGCAGCTGCATGTTGTGAGTCTTCAAGCTACCAGTGCTATTGTGTTTTGGTATATGTGAATTGCTGAAGTGGCCAGGCAGAACTTAATCCAGTTTTCTCCTTGGTTTCAGTCTCATAATTGCACGGAGGCTTTTGGAACTACTTTTTGTTAACTTTAAGATTGCAGTTATATCTAAACTGAGGGTGCAGGGGTGCTGTGCAGTCCCAGTTAATGCCTCTGCTCTACGTTGTGTCCGTTATCAACGTAAAAGTGGTGTGTAAGCTTCCATTCCTCTGGCAAGCCAGTTATGCAGGATCTGCAAAGTGCTCCAAGCAGATCACTAAAACCCCAGGGCATGCCACATCTCAATTATACCAAAACTCAGAGTGGATTTTCTAAGATGGGAGCTAATGACCTTGTTAGGGCTGCAGTGAACTGGTGGCTCTGGTGCTAGGACTTGCAGTGACTTTGCTAAAGCTAGAACTTCACCTATGATTTCAGAATGAAGATTGTCTCTTCCTTTTGAGCATCATCTAGTGCTAATGGTTGCTTGCTCTGCTGTTTTACAAATCCAGACTCCACATTGGTTCATTGCTGGTGTTTACCCTCAGCTTCATCAGGCCTTTGTGCGTTAATTACACATATATGTTTGGGCATTCAAATGGCAGCTCGGCGACGTTGTGGCTGTCCTGCTGGGTAGGATGACGTCTTCCTTTTTATCCTTAGAAGTCCTTTACAGTCAGGAGTTCTTCACACTTGCAGCTAACAGGTGTTTCTAAGCTTATGTGGTTTTTGCGTGTAACCTTTTCTGTTCATTTTTATCACAACCATATGGTATCACTTTGAAATAAAGCTGGGCTTCTCCTAAATAAGGAAAGAACTCCATCGTGGCAAAGCATGTGTATAGGATGTGGAGAGTCCTGCAAGTAGAGCAAGAATAAGCCGTGTGATGCCTCAGCAGCCTTGCTGAGTATATGAAGGCCAGGAAAGGGCATTTTCTTTCCTTTTCTTCTCCCTTCAGTTTGCTTTTGTTTGTGCGGTACTCATCACCTGGCTCTCTTGGGCTCATGGCTGCGAGGAGTAGCTGGGATTGTTGCTCAAGAATGTGTTTATAGCTGCAGAACTAAAAAGGTCATATTCTATTTTGGCCCGCAGGAGTCTCAGGCTGATTCCCCCTCCTCCTTGCCCTCCCAGTTTTGCTGATGTGCCGTGCAGTAAGCAGAAAATGCAGGAATACTGTCAGCATCCAGCACCCTGGAGCCCCCGCCACGGGCCAGCGTCCTGCCACACGAACTGCCTGGCAAACAGAAAATACTTGGGTAGCCAGCTTTGAGTTGTGGCTTGCAAGCAGAACGATTCTCCGCCTGGCCACAAACTCTTTTGGCAAATGTCAGCTGTCCTGAGGTGGCTATTGGGGCATTTTGTGGCAGTGAATAGGAGATGCTGCCAAAGGGGGTACTGTGTTAGTGGCTGGTTGTTGTAGTCAGTGGATCAAATTGTATGTGTTTTCCTTTTCATTCCAAGTCGATCAGCTTGTTTCAGTATGTGTAATACAACATCAATGTATACGTTAATCACCAGAGCAGCTGGTAATTAGTTAATTTATCTTTTATCTCTTTTTTTTCATTCTCACTGGGATTCATAGTGCAGTGGGCAGAGGAAACAGGAAGGAAAGGAAAATATTTCAAAAAAACTGCCAAGTACAGGGGCATCCCTGCAAAAACATCACTGCCTAAATAGGCTGTAAAACAAATTAATCACAATGATTTGGTTAGAAAGATTAAACTGCTGAGAAGTGACGCTGCCTTGTTAGACTTGCATTTCTCTAGCATTTTCACCTGGTCAGTGCCAGCTTCTTCAGGGAAATGCTACAGCTCTCCAAGACAACCTTTGTATTGAAGGAAGGTGGCTGAGAGGTTCCCACAGGATCTCTGATATGCACCTATTTGTGCTGGAAGCAGGAGGGAGCCTGTCCTGCCTGCACAGAAAACCTCATGTTGTTCAGCTGGGGGGCTGCAGGGCAGACTTCAGGGGTATCCTGACTGCAGTGGGCATTCCTACAGTGCCACGGCTTGGAGAAAGGAGTAGGAGGAAATCTTTTCTGTGGTGTGAAGGATGTGGAAGATTCCAGCATTACTTTTTTTTTTTTTCACAGAGATTGTTTGAGGGCAGAGTGTCCCAAAAGAGACTCCCAGTCAGGTGATCTGAGACATGGTCCAGGGGAAAAAACTGAAAGACAGGCTGGAGCCTCAAAGATTTTGATGCAGATATGGATCCATATCTCAGTAGTCCTCTGTTTAAAAGGGATGCTGCTTTCATCTCTTCTCTATGGACAATAGAAGTGGACTTTCCTTAAAGCAGGCAAGGTTTTGGCTGTATTCTGTTTTGGCCACAGAAAAGATGGATTCCTCTTATTTCTTTATCTGATCTGTGGTACTCTGCAAATGCCCAGCTTCATTCAGGATACCCCTGAAGTCACTGTCAAATAACCAACTGCATGACATCCTCTTCGTTGGTTTTGTTGTCCAGTGCGCAATAAAATTATGCCAAGTTTTGTAGCTGCATATTGAGGCAGTGAGTTATTTATTACACCTTTTTTTTTTTTTTTTTAGTTATCTTTAAAAACAAGGCAAAGCAAGTCATTTTCTGCAGAAGTGTTGTAGTATGTTCATTTCACATTATTTGTCCTGGAACTGATTAGCAGCAGCAGTTTTCACCATAATTACACAGATAATAATTAAACATATTTTTGTTTTATGAGCTGTGGCAAATTCAGATTCTTTATAAGGCAGCTCTTAGGAATGAAGGCAATTTGCATGTTATAGCGAAGTACATGTTAGAAGAAACATACTAGCAGATGGCTTAAAGGCTTGTTTGCATTCAAAATACATAACACCTGCAAGCAACAATGCACTGGGCTTTCTCCATGATAATTTGGGGTTCTCACCCACATGGAATCAGTGTTACTCACTGGACCAGTTATTCAATTCCCAAAGGGCCCCAAACGTGCCAGAGCAGCTGGGCTTCTACAGATCTCCTGGGATCTGTTTGCAAAAATTCCGTCGGTTCCCATGATGGTTGGTGATTCTTTCATAGTGCAAAGCACATGTGAAGCTGGACAGAGTCATCAAAGAGCTTTTGACGTGACTTGTAGGAATAGTTACTACAGTTTAACAGGTTACTGTTAAAGTTACTCCTTCCAGTCTCTGCCTGAGAAAGGGGATACTCCTGGCCCTTTCTAAAAGCTGTTTGGGGTTGGGAAATAGTAACGGTTACTAAAAATGCAGGGATTTGGATACCAAGTCTATTTTCAGATCTCAGTTGAATTTTACAGTTTTAGAATAAAAAGAGTTGGAAGAAAAGGGATAAATACTGTTGAAACAAAATCCAGTGAAACAAAAAAGCTTAAGTTTGGAATGTGTGAACCATTCAGATTAAGCCTGATGGACCATGTTTTTCCTGTTTCCCCTCTCATTTTGCTATAAATAGTAGATCACTGTATTTGAACACTGTGTAAGTGTTGCCTCTGTCATATACAAACACCTTCAGGGCACCTTGAAATATGGTTTCATAAAATTTATCTGAAAAACAGAAACATCTACATCTCTGTTCTTTAGCCAAGGAGCTGAGATATCAAGACACCGTAAACAATTTGTCCAAGGTCACACAGGGAGACTGCAAGAGCCTGATGACCTGACCCAGTTTTTGATGTCCTAAGTCCTACCCGATTCCTGAACTACATTTGCCTTACAAGACCAGCTCTGCTGCTCTTCAGCTCTGCTGATTATATCACCCTAGTCACCTTTCCTAAAACAGGCCAGGTACAACACCCCAGGATTGCCCTGAGATAGCAGGTATGGTGTGCCGGTTTTGAGTTCACACCACATTTAATTAAAAGTCATATTTCCCAAATTCAGGGAAGTTCACGTTTGAATGTGCTTTCCTTTCCCGACCCATTTCTATGATGCGGCAGTGCCGAGTACCAGTGACAGCCAGCCGTGAACTCTCAGCAAGTTCAGAAGGTGAATTATGGTCATGTCTTCTGCTTACCTAATTATTTTCTGAATCACAGCTGAACTGAAGGTGTTCTCAAAGGCAATGAGTAAGTTAGAAGGAAATCCACTGCGAGTGTCTGAACTGCTGTGTGACTGGTGGAGGGTCAAACTCTTCTCAGCTTTTCCTTTCCAAACGTGTAACAGAGCCAACATTGTCTCAGCATCAGGCGTTCAAAGGGACGACTTCTCAGTGCATTAACTCCTAACTATGCGATACGCACGTTTGGAGACTTCACCTCCTTGTTCCTGAATAACTCTGCGTTCCCTCTTCTCCTACCACTTATATGAAAAAGGTGATAATTTTAGATGAGCAACACATGCAAAATCAAGTCCTTTGGGGCGATACTTAACCTGAGGTGGCCGACTCTGTTCACCATAAACCTGTGTGCGTAGCGCAGTGTGCAGGATGCTTTGCGTGGCTTAGGGAAAGGCATGTTTCTGCTGAGAGCATGCTTCTGCCCATATTTCCATGGGATCTGCTAGCACCTAGTCTGACTTGTGAAAGCTGCCGAGGAAAGTGAAGCCTTGCAATTTTTGCCATGTGTGACATCTCAAGGTTTCAACTCCCAGGAGTGCCAGGTGAGAAGTCAGACCTGCATCAGAATGACGCAGAACAAGTAGGTCAGCAGTTTCGTTGCATGCATCTTCTGTGTGTGTGTGTGTGTGTGTGTGCATGCGTGCATTTGAGAAAATGGAAAACTGTGGCACTGAATCCTTAAGTTTTTGCTCGGTCTTTCTTTAGGCAAAAGTCTCTCTGTCTGTTTCATGTGCAGCTGAAGAGAATCAGGGCTGTTTTGGCCTCCTCTTGCAGCAAAACATGTGGCAACAATATGTGGAGATGGTAAATTGCAGAATGAGTGGATTTCTTCTGAAGGCGAGCAAGGGCTTTGGCTAAAAATAAGGAGAATGGTATTATTCTTTGCCATGTTTCGTCTGCCCCAATTGCACTCTCTCTGCTTAGTGCCTGCCAAACGGATAGCTTGCTGAAGATTTAAAGGAGCAACACTCACATTCCTGTAACAGCTACCAGAATAGCTGAGGTTATCATCTCTCCTTCAGGCTTTCCTTCCCAAAGCCTGCAAGAAGCAGGCATCCTCACCCCTGCTCCTGCTCCTCCCTTTGTGTCACAAGCGCTGTCCTGAGCTGCTGCTTCGGCAGGTTGGACAGCCATGCTGGGAAAACAGACAGCACATTTTGGGGGTGGCTGGGCAGCAATGGATTGACAGAGCGTCTGGCCAGAGATTATAATCCCCTGCAGGCTGGGGAGCTTTGGAAGCGTGCTGCCCGGGCTGCAAGCACCCGGGATCATAGGGCTGCTCTCTGGATCAGCTGCAATTTTGGGCAGGAGGCAAGGGAGATGAAGAAGGGGGGTATTCATCCCCCAGATAAGCAGTTGAAATTAATTCCGACTGTCTGTGCCCCTCCGGTCAGCCTTTGCCTCAGAGGGGCCATCCCACTGCAGGGGGGCTTGGGCTGAAGTCCCAGGGCAGAGCCCCACAGGGCCAGGGCAGGCACCCCCTCTGTCCTTTGGAAGAAGCAAATGGGGAGAAAAAGCAAGAAGGAAAAGCAGGAGGGGTTTGCCGGGGGGCAGTTGGGGCTTCCTGGGGCACCTGAAGCGGAGTGGCCCTGTGCCCCCAGCGCCGAAGGGGGTGCTGGGGTGGGGGGGTGCTGACCGCCCGCTGGCAGCCTGTCCTTTGTGTGTAAAATACTAATTACGGTGGGACAGGCTGCCACGCCGCCCCAGCGCGAAGGCAAGGTCGCCGTGTTTGCCAGGCTAGAGAATCACGGCACACCCTGCCAGGGGACCTGTGCCCGCCACCCCTGGGGCTCCAGCCCGGCACGGGGCTCCGGGGGGGCTTGCCAGAACAGGGGGAGGGCACGGAAGAAGAGGAGGGGGCAGGAGGGGAAAGCAAAGGGAGGCTCTGTGCTGCTGGGACGGGTGCAGGCGGCAGGGCGGCCGAAGCTGTACCGGGCTCCGCTTCGGCACCGAAGGTGCCCGGTGGCTGAGGGTGAGGCTGGAGCAGGGATGCAGAGCATCCTCCAGCCAAGCCCAGTGGCTGCGTTACGGAGCAGGGTCGCGGAGGGCAGCAAGGCTCAGGCAGCCTTCTGCCTGCTCTGCCTCCCGCCTCCCCTCCTCTTTCCCCCAGCCCTCCCCTTCGTCCCTGTTGTGTGTGTGGCAGCTAAACACCGAGGCGAGAGGGAGCGGATGGCGGATTGCACGCACGCCAGGCAGCCTGGGATGCTTGCTTTTTCTTCTTCTGGCTGCAGGCAGGGCTCGGTTTCAGACATGAGTGAAGAGAAACCTAAAAAGAAAGCTTTCTATCTAGTGAGGATGAAGCCACTGAAGGAGCCCACCACCACTAACAACAATGTCTCTTTTGTGATACACTGTCACATAGGCAAGGAGATCAAACACATTTGCAGCAACTGCAGTCGCGGGGAGGAAGCCCGTGACGGTGAGTGCCGAGATCCTGTGGGTGTAGGAGAGAGGCAGGGGAGCGCGTTTGCTTGCATGGGGGGTGTGTGTACATGTGTGCGCTCCCATCGGAGGCTGGGATGCTCGGCTTGCCCCTCCACAGATCCTAGGGAAAGAGGAAAGGGAGCGCGGGAGGAATGTGCTGGGCATTGATTCAGCCTGTCGATCAGAGAGATGCCAAGAGGGACAGGTCCCCTCATTTGCCACAGAAGCTTTGTGCTAGCAGTTTAGGCACCAACTCTTTCTTTTTTTTTTTTTTCCTCTTTGCTTTCTTCCCCCCAGTTGCTATAGAAATTGCTGTGTGTATCGATTGTGTTTTGTTCCCATTCCCATGAATTTTAGATCAGGGTTTTCTGCTTTGATACATCAACTTTTTCCTTGTCGTGCTGCAGTAGAGTTTGCTGGACTTAACTCAGTATCTGGAAGGACTGGCTTACCTGGAATCCAGCTAGTGTGATTTTCACCATGCTGTCAAATGCGTGGGGGAAATTGTATTTTTATTGGAATTAATATAGTGCTCTTCATCAGACAACTGTTCTCTTCCCTTCCCCCTCTCCTTTTGGGACTGAGCAAAACCTCCAGAGGGTATTCAGAGAGTGACGGTGTAATCAATCACAGGTGTTGCTACAGGTAAGTATATGTTTTTTATGTTTCTGGGCATGCAAATATTTGAGGTCAACAATGACAAATTATTTAGATTTTGCCAAAGCCAGCAGTTAGGAGAAACTGAGAACTAAAAGGAGCATAAAAGCATTCAGGCAAAAAACAGCCTCACAGATGTTACCCCACATTCTTGTTCAATTTTGTATTACTTCGTTTTGCTGTGTGGTTTTACATGTTACTTAGGAGTGAAGGCACTCGACTTTGGACTCCCTGTTAACTGATGTAGTAGACAGATCATGTTTTCTGAAGGTCAGGGAAAGGCTTTTTTTCATGATAAATGTGAATATGAAAACGTTAACGTTTTCTGAGCTGAGGTTCTCAATAGTTGTTGGCACTTCATTTTTCAGCTTTTGTTGCTGAGTCTGGTTATTATTATTATTATCATCATTATCATCATCATCATCATCATTAATTATTTTAATTAACCAAAGCTGCTTTCATTTGCTCCATGCAAATGAACAAAATATTATTTGGGATGTGATGGTCCTTTGTCAACCACAGGTTTGCAGTTTAATGAAGTAACTGTGGTTTTGGTAATGTCTCTTCAGAATTAGCATCATGCTAGTGTGATTATAGTTTCGTTTGATTAAAAAGCAGCTAAAGCTGAACTGAATTGCTTTCAGTGGAAAGGGAGAAGACAGCCCGAGAAGCCTGGAAAACCCACAGTGGGTTAAGCACTCTTACTGCTTGTAGCACTACAGCAGAAGGAAGAATCTGATGAATGCTATGCAAAATGTTGAGTGTTTTCTTTCCTCTTATGTTCTACTGGTGACAGCAAGCCCCACAGATATTAAATGAAGGGCTATGTGCAGCAGCAGCAGCAGGTACTTTACACTATTAACGTGGTTTATTTATCCTTAAAAGCAAATGAAGCCATTTGTTAAAAATATGCTTTCCTAGATTAATTGAATTGACCTAAAACTCAATTGCATCAACATCTTTTGCTGGGGTTTTTTGCGACCTTGTATTTGAAATCTTAGCTCAGTAAGAAAAGAACATTGCTTTCCTCCCTTTTAATGCACACATGTGTATGCGTGGATGCTTATGAATGTGTAACTCCAGTTACTTGTACCTCTTAACAGACTAATAGGTATGTATTTAAAGATTTTCGTTCCTTTTTTATGTTTGGTTATTGAGCTTCAAACCATTAGATGCTCTGAGGGGAGTGTATCCCTCTTGACAGGAGATAATCTAATAACCCTACAGAGGCAAAGAATAGAGCAGAAAGGCTTCCAGCCAGCAGGCTTCCAGAGCATCTCATCCGTCTGTTTTCACCCCCTCCTTCTGTGGCATTGGATTTCATTCCACCTCATGCAAATAACTTTTGTGGTTATCATTTTAAAAGTACATAGTATTGGTACAGCCTCAATACTCAATTTTCCACCGGCATGCACAGCTGTGAGTTTCTTTCAGAAAGTAAAGAAACTGTAGTCCCAGATATGCTGGCTGAGCATGCTTCCTGGCTTGACTCTGACACATTTTTCAGGGCTGAAAAAGGCCAGTTTTTCCCTGGTTAATACCTGTTCTAGACCTTTTGAGGATTTGGAGGGAAAGGATCATATAATGAACTGACATTATGATGTAATATCAACAGGACAGATCAGGTATGGAGAAACCCGTAGGGATCTCGAGATGTCCGTGCATCCTCAGAGTTGCACAGGCTAAGGAGCATCCAGAAAGGGGACCGCTTGGTACTTTTTATATGGGAAATGCACATAGTTTTGCAATGTGGACAACCCCACCCTCCTATTCATATCTATGTACAGTTCATGCATGGTCTTATAGGCCTGCAGCTGCACAAGTGGACCCAAAAGTACTGTGTGGGTCCCATGACCCCAGCAACTATTGTATTTGTTGGAACTGTGTACAAAGACCAGGATTCAGTCCTTACAGTTAGGCAAGTCAGTGGGATACATTGATTTGATGTTGAAATACCCTCCAAATTCAGCTTTGAGTCCTATATTATGTTCATTACCCTACTCTACATTCTCAGTGTACTCCTACACTGGCAGAGCTGGGGAAGAAAGATTCATGCTGAAACAGAGGGAGATCCTTCAAAGACCACCGACTGATCTAGCAAAAGTCATGGCTAGGAGAACAGCAGAAGAGATCGCCATAAAACTGAAGGAAAACATGGAGGCAGGTGCTGAGCTGTATGGCATCTTGGAGAGAGAGGTCATGTAATTTGGAGAGAAGTCAGTGAAGGAACGTGGACGTGCAGATGGGCTCACTGAAGTAAGGGTAAAGGAAGTTGGTGTGGATGCAACATTTGGTGGGGTAAAAAGTGAGAAGTGAGAAGCTCAAAGAGAAGCAAGAGGTTACAGCAGTGCTGATGGAGGTAGGAGATGCTTTAAACATTGGACTGAAAGGAAAGGATGTATTTAATGCTGATTTAGTTGGAAATAGAAAACGGAGATGGGGGTGTATAAAGCACCAATACTGAGAGTTTTGGACAGAATGGCAGAAATGGTGTTGGAAATGGAGAAGTAGAGAAACTGCATGTGAGGAGTGAAGGAGATGTGTGGTTTCATCCTGTGAAGTTTGAGTGGCCACAAGACATGCAGGACAGGATGCCAGCGAGGCAATCAGGCATGGCAGACTGAACCGAGAGAGAGAGCTCAAGTGTAGAGTGATAGGAGTCACCTCAAGGAATAAACGAGCCATCAGGGCTGAGCTCTGAATGCTGCCAGGGGAGGGCTGCGAGGGAGAGGTTGAGAGAAGCGGGATGGTGAGGAGTTGAAGAAGTTCTAAGAAAAGACAAGAAATGAGGAAGCAACACAAGTTGGAGGTATTTTGAACGCGCGAGAAGCTTGAAGGGGAATGAAAGTATTTCCTGAACATAAATGTGGGAAAGGGACCGAAAAGCTTGCAAAGAGGAAGGAGCTAGAACTGTAAGAGGTAGAGGTGCACTGGGACTGTGCAATGATAAACATCATCTGGTATGTACGGAGCACTTCTCAGTGTACTGATTTTGATGGCCTCTGGGAGGGTTGTGGCAGTGCTGGGTCATAGCAGATGACATGACTGATGAGCGAGGGAGGAACAAATACAGGGAGAAGAGATTTGGCTGGGGTTTAAGGTGTTCACACACTGAAAACTGACTGCAAATCTCAAGTCTCTTGCAAAAGTCCCAGCCTGGGTCTGGACATGGTTTAGATGCATCTCTACTTTAGTCGCATCTTGACTTTGGTGTGGCTAGAAAGAAATGTAGAGGTTTCAAAGGTACCCAGAAATGACCTAACAGAAAGGGCAAGTGGAGCAATTGAAGTGGGATACTTTTGATTTTTATACAGAAGATCTGACAAGAAAACTGAAGTGGAAAGCGGTTACCTAACAGTGCACTGGAAAAGAGGGACTGCACAGAGAATAACAGGTTTTTACCAGTGACGGATTAGGGTTCTCAGCTCACTTCCCACTTCCACAGAGGATCTCTGGGCAGCTTTGGGCATGTCCATCCATGTTCCTTGGCTGTAAAGTGGAGATAGTGGGATTTCATTCCACCTGCCTGCTGGTCTGTAAATAGAGAGGCAGGAAAGGACTGCCTCTTGCCGTTTGCGTTCCTAGTGCCAAGGACTGTGGGGGTCCAGGTTTTGGGCAACTCGAGGTGTAAGTGTAGTGGAAATATAAATGATATTAAGAATGAACATATCTGAAAGGTTTCATTCAGAGCTCAAACCCAGTCTGTTATTCTGTGCTCCTATATTTCAGGGTTTTGCTGTTTAAGCAAAAATGATTCGTTATCTTATATATGCATGAAAATCAGCGTGAACTGAGATACTGTTGCTGTAGGAATTCCAACGCTTGTTTTTCTGCTGCTGTCCTTCTTCTAGAGCTTTCAGATAAATATGTTTTCCAGCGGGAAAGAGGGATCTGGGTGGGGGGGTAGGTGGGTTGTCTGTGATGTGTGTGTGTTTGTGATTCCCACCTGGAATTGAAGACACTTCTTTTCAACCAGGAACTTTGAGAACATTTACTTTATCATCACTTAAGATATTGTCTCCAAGGTGATTATTTTGCTTCCCACAAAAGTAATTATTAAATGAAATAGTTATCTTCTAGACAAGCTGTAAGCTCTGCAAGAGCTGTGTACAAAAACAAGTTTTCCTCCACTAATTCTCACATTATTTCAAACAGTAACTGCTCTTCCATTGCCATCTCTGGAGCGAGTGCATTTATGTGGCTGTGAAGCATTGCAGTCATTTGCAATTGTACCATTAAAGATCCTGTTAAAAAAACCTGTTAAAATAAAATATTTTGGAGGAAAAAAATTAGATTACACAGAGTGGAAAAGTAGGCAAAAAAACAGCATACCTGGTCCTGCTGTGAAGTGTGGGAAGCCGAAAAATGTTTCAGGTCTCAACAGCTGATATAATTATGCAATGTGTGTCTTTAGTCTCTGAGGGATAGTTAACTTAAAGAGGCGGGGGGGAAAGGTATGGGCTTTCATCGCAGAGTGAAATATGTCTCCTTGACAGCACAGATCATAAAATTAAATTGGTTTATTTTTGTCGGTTTGAACTCTAGCGTTTGATTTGGGTGCATACGGTGCTATGCCAGAGAAAGTTGATGAGGTTGAGCAGAGAGATTCCACATTCCCACAGGCTGCTGGGGAGCCAGGCGGGACGCTGCTCCCACCAGCATCGCTTTCTGCTTAGGAGGATACAAGCCCTCAGCATCTTGTGGGCTGAAAATAAATGTGCCCTTCTAGGAAGAAGGTGCGATTCCTGCTTCTGGTAACTTCTAGATGGCCAAATCCCGAGGCAGGCAGGGCAAGTTCGTTTATCTTTCCTTTTCCAGGAACCCTGCTCCCAGTGGTGTGTCTTGTTGCACATTAGGGAACGGCAGAAAGTCATCGGTTGCCTGTGGTTTTGTCTTGAAATCAGACTTAACAGGGCTGCGCTGCAGTGGTGTGGCTGGGCATGGACTGCGGGCAGGGAGGAAGAGGAGAAGAGGAAGAAAAAGGGCTGTTTGGGCTATGAGTTTGGGCTATGAGGCTCTGGTTTACATGCTGAGACTAGCAAATACAAATGGCTGGCTGGACATACGTGAGGCTTTCCTTAAACACAAGCAGTAACTTCTAGTCTGCAGTAAAAGGAAAGAAAACAGACTGGGAAAGAGAGGAGGGATTGCATCTTCTGCCTTTATGTTCCAAAATAAAGATGAAGAAACACCACCGAGCCTGGAGCGAGTCATTAACTGCTCGTGTGCATCTCTGTAGTGATTAAATCATATCCTATGAAACTGCCTGTAGCAAATACTGCTGGCCACAAAATACGCCAGTTGTGTACCGTCCAGGCAAGGCCGTGGTAGCAATGTGAGGTTCACAGCCAGGCCTGCACAGGCTGTCATCCAGCAGAGCTCCAGGCTTACCTCAAAGAGCCCTGGCAGATGCCTTGTCCAAAATCGCAACATAATTTATATTATTGACCCAAACTGTGTGAAAAATATGGGTAGTAAGCAAGGTCTTCTCTTCAGTTAATTAGGTAGTAGGGGGGGGAATAGGTTGTCGTGGTTTAACCTCGGCCAGCAGCTAAGTACCACACAACCACTCACTCACCCCCACCCCCATCCTGGTGGGATGGGGAGGAGAATCAGATAAAGGTGGAACCCGTGGGTTGAGAAAAGAACAGTTTAATAATGGAAATAATAACAACAACTACTATAATTTTAATGAAGAGAAGAGGGAGAGACAGGAATAAAATCCCAGGGGAAAAAAACAAACAAAACCAAACCCAACCAATCAAACAAAAAAACCACAACCACCACCACCCCAAACAAACAAAGAAAAAAAAAGCGAAAACCCAACCAAGGAACACACAACACAATCGCTCACCACCCACCGACCGATGCGCAGCCAGTCCCTGAGCAGCAGTTGGCAGCTCCCAGCCCACTTCCCTAACTAACTAACTAACTAACTAACTAACATCAAACAGTTCATATACTGAGCATGATGCCCTGTGATATGGAATATCCCTTTGCCTGGTTCAGGTCAGCTGTCCGTGCTCGGCTTCCTCCTGGCTTCTTGTGCACCTACTCACTGGCAGAGCATGGGAAACTGAAAAGTCCTTGACTTAGGGTAAGCACTACTTAGCAACAACTAAACTAAACCATCAGTGTTGTATCAACATTATTCTCATACTAAATCCAAAGCACAGCACTGTACCAGCTACTAAGAAGAAAATTAAGTCTGTCCCAGCCAAAACCATGACAAAGATGTAAGCCAGCTTATGCAAGCAGATGTCCAGGTCCCTTGTTTTCCAGTGGAAACTCCTGTGTCCCTACCAGAGAAATATTAGGCACCTTTCCCAGGAGGTCTGTATATCTGTACCGTTGATTTGAGCAGTTCTAGGAACAAAACCAACAAGAATGATGGAATTGGTCACAATGGCTCAGCACCTTCTCATTTTTATTACACGGTGTTGATATAAGGACATTGATAAGAGGATAACTCAATTCTTTGGGTCTTCAGAGAGCAGACGGCTGGCCTGTTTCAGCCCTGTCTCCTCTTGTTGATTTCTCACATTTTCAATGCTGTAACTCAGTTGTCATCTTTTGATGGTATGTTACCATCCTGCTCCCTGTTCTGAGAACCAAGTTTAAAGTTTTGGGATGTGTAAGCCTCTTCAATGCAAATGCTGGGGCAATACTGAGCATGTGATGAAAAATCAGGTCCCTGTGGGGAGCTTAAAAAAGCAGGTGAAGTGCCATCAAGTGTGGTGAAAGCAATACAGTGGTTTTCCTGTATTAACGGTAATGCTCTGCTCTAATTATTTGTTATCAGCTTGTGTGTCTAGTTTTGATTCTTCTGTGTCGTTAGGTCCATCAGAAATACCACACAGAGTGATTTGATAAACGATGGAAGTTTTCTATGTGTAATGCAGGGAGGCAATGCATAAAAAGGGGGCGAGATGTGGATGATGGCATAGACCATGGAGGAGCAGGTTCTCATCTCACTCTGCTATACCCAGAGCATTTCAAACCATCTGATATCGACCTGGCTGAAGAAGCTTGGCTTTCTGTGCATTTGTTTGCATCATCCCTGTGCCCTATTTTATGCCTTCATCCCTGCTCAGGTGGGCAGTTTGTTTCCATTTCTGTGTTTTGTCTTTCCTGAGTCCTTCCCTTACTTGCTTAGAGACGTTTCTCTTAGAGGATGGTTTGCACAGTTGGCCTTCTTCTTTTTTGAAACTTGGGATTCTTTAGAAGAAAATGAGATATATAGAAGTGCTTCACTTTACAACCATTATTGCAATTCTATTCATTAATATTATCCCTGCCTGTCAGAGCTAAGCAGCAGAGAAATACTGGGTATGTAGGGAAGGGATCAGAAGACCTGGTATTCTGCCATGTCACAGCTCTTCCTTTCTTCTCCTTTTGTTTGACTTTCGCTTTTCTTTTAGATTGTAACCAGTACTACTTGTATCAGTTTGTGCTATTATAATACCTTCTGCCTCGGTTTAGAAATGAGATCATATCGTATCACATCATATCATTAAAAGCAGCTGAGCTCATTTATGGGCTCCTTGACTGATGAGCAAAACTTATCCTCTGAGTATACTTGTATGTAAACATTATCATTTGTTGATGCTACTCAGCAAAAGAGGTAGACATTCCGTCAGTTTCTGTATTGTAAGTTTTTATTTCTTGATCTATTTCAGTGGCTGTTAGTAAATCTATAGCTATTCCTTTGTATCTCCTCAGGTTGTCTTGTTTGTAGTCAGACAATACCGAATTTGGCTTCCTGTTGCTGTCACTGTATTCAGGCCCAGATTAGCCAGAAGGTAATTTCAGGAGCACAGAATCAGTGTAGGTAGCACCACCTTGTTAACTGTCTGCCAGAATGTCTAAGGTTAATTGGATATATTTGTTCTGTGTTAAATCAACCGTGCCAGGTCTCACACATCTTCCCAAACCCAACAGCCAAAGCCCAGCATTGGGGCGCTGGGGCAGTGGAAGGGCAGCAGGAGAGCGCGCAGGGGCTAAGCCAGCTCTGGTGTGATGCTCCAACCGCTTTCCTAAAACCGAAGAGTACTGTGATGTTTGCCATGTTCTTGATGGTTGCTGCAAAGGGCTGAAGCTGGGATGTACTTGGAGGCACCGTTTTTTTTCTTGGTGACTTTGGTTTGTACGCTTCTCAGAAAATAATGAAGTTTTTGCCATCGCTGTCATCTGGAAAACTGTCCTCTTGCTGGTTTTTGGCTCTGGTGAAGTGATGTGAATCTTCACTGGTCAGTTGCTTTTAGTCTTCTTGTTTCGGGAAGGATTGGGTGGAGAGGAACAAGGTAATGTTTGATCTTGTCACTGTCATTTCTTCCTGATTTCCCTGGTTTGGGGTCCAACTTACTGAAGAGGAGGCAGATCTAGTAGACCCTCTGCCTTTGGATGAGACTCTTTAGATTCCCAAGAAGATGAATTTTTCTGTTGCTCTGAAAAACAATGAACACGCAGTATAATTTAAATCAAAGATAAAATCAGTCATTATAAAACCACCTGGTGTAGCTTCTTTGGAACCACTAGATGTACCATTCTGGCTTGTTATGCCCAGACCGCCCTGCCTGAAAGATACCCCCAAAATCGTGGTGCCAGTCAGCCATCATGAAGATGTGCTGTTGAGAGAAACGTTATGGACAAGCGCTGAAGGGAAGCTCTGCATCCCAAGTGAGAAAAACCACAAATAAGAGATGACCAGACCTGACTGACAGCCTCTGCAGATTTTCTCTGCATAGGTAGTGGAAATTTTGAAGAGTTGAAAATATGCTGGGAAATAAAAGCCAAACATTTCCCCAGCTTCCCACCCCCCCATGCCCCACCTGCAAAAAGTAAAGTTGTGTCCAAAATGTCCAGTGAGAAGAGGAGAGCAGGTTTCTGCATGTGTATGCTCTATAGTGTGCTAGTCCGGCCGTGGAGCGGGGTGAGACGCAGGTTCCGAGACCCTGGTTTGTGTAACCGAGATTACCCGCGCCCATTTCTTTGCCCCGAACTAGGAGAGGTGTTCCGTCTCAGCTACCTGCTGAATCTCAGAAGCTCAAGGGTTGTAATTTAAGATGTACAATTGTTTGTGCAGGGAGGGCCTGGTGTATCTGTTTCTTGGGACCTTTTGGAAAGGGTGTAAGGTGTACTCCAAATCTTCTCTTACCCTCCTCCTGCCTCGAGCGGTGCAGCCCAGGGCTGGGACAACAGGCTTAGTGCTGCAGATGCTGTCCCCTATCACTACTGAAAAGAAAGATCTTGACCTCTGTCATCTTTTGCATGAAATTTTTCAGGCCATTAGTCTAATGGTTTTGTGCAGTAGGAGTGCAGGGTATATAGTTAAACCGGATCCAATTATTTATTTTTTCTTGGGAGATTTTCATAGCAGAGAATGATTTTTATTTCACCTTGCCTCCTAAGAGAAGTTGATTATCTGTTTGAAGAAATGGTATTTTAAATCTTTCCTTGTAAAGAAAGGTCTGGGAGCACGGAAGTGTAATGATGGTAACACTGAGAATATCAGGTCATTTCGAGAAAGGTGTGTCTAAGTTTTGTTAGACATTTTGATAACAATATTCTTTACCTTCAGCACAGAGCTGAGGGATGCACAGCTGCTACGCAGATACCATGGTCCTGAAAGTTAGTTGTCCTTTTAACACAGATTCCAAAATCAACAGATGGAAATGTTGGTAAGCAGACTTGAATGCTTTGGCGATCTTAAGATAAATAATTAGAATACTCGTTAACTACATCCTGACAAATGAGCCAGGCCTGGAAATACCACTGTGGTCTACTGCATCCACAGCCATTGTATTAGCATTCTATGGAAGTATTAGTGATCCATATAATCACATCCACATGGACCATAGCCGTGGTCCCTCGTGTCAGCAGTCCATGTCATAAGGAGTATGGCACGGCTTTATCTCTCTTCACCCATCCATTGGGTGCAGCTGCTTTGACATTTCCAATACTCAGATACTATCTGACACAGCATGTGCACAGCTCCAATGTTGTTGGTTTTTTCATGTGTAGACTTTGTCAACCCTGCTTGTGGTGAAGTAAATAAATAAATAAACGCAGTAGAAATGTTATTTTTTCTACATCAGCTGATACTGAACTGATATAAAAAGTATGTGTGTCATGCTGCTGTAGAGCTTTATAGCATCTTATCTTTCTCATTTTATTGTTCAATCTGCTTAAAATGTCAACACTGCTGAAAATTCCGATGCACATGCTGAACAGTCAGCAGTGCCAGTGCACAGACGTGTGGATAGATGGATGGACGGACAGTGGAAGCTATTTGAACGAAAAGGTGAACCGGTATTGAAAGACCTCTTCTTCTCCTCTTCCCATGCACCAGCAAAACAGGGTGCCTTCCTTACACTAGCACAGTGGGTTTATTGGATAAATAGCTTTCAAATATGGGTTCAGCCTGAAGGAAAAGCCAGGTGCAGAGACCTGTATGGAACTTAGGCTGTTTGAATCTGAATTGTACCCTGCTGAGAAATAGAAGAGTGAGATGACTAAAGCTTTCATTAGTATTTACAGCCCCAGAATAGTTGTCTGCTGGATTATAGCCGTAATGGTGAGAGTTTGTTGTCTAGTCATCTGCTGTGGCACTTAAGATGGAATTTACTGCCTGCACCAGCATCTGAACTGTGAAGAGCAATTTCTGACTGTCAGCTCTCTACAGCTGTCAGTCTTTGGCTCCTCTAGCAGCCACTGGAGAGATGGAGAGATGATACCAGAAAGGGAAGGTAAGGAGGGACTTGTGAGGCTCAGTTACATAGCTTCCTCTCCTTCAAAGTCCCACTCTCAGTCACATGTATAAACAAGCTAGAATTCAGGAGGTATTTTCTTTTCTGTTTCTTGTGTGTGTCATTAGAATAAGGACAGCATTTTGCCTGTGTTCTTTGACTCTAGGAAAATGCTCAAGTTACTGGTGTGGGTTTGGCTTTCTGTGCATCTCTGTCATCCCAGCCAAATACCATTTTCCTTGTGAACTCCACATGCTTGTGCTGCACGTGGAAACCCATGAGCCTAAAAGCAAACAGGGAGATGCTGTATTTCCAGTGAACCGATCCTTCTTTCTCCAATTCATCTCAAGCTGGCAGAACAGCCAGTTCACAAAGCAGCAAGACAGGCATCAGTTCACCAGTACCTTTTCTGGCATTGCATAGAGGCTCAAAAAAGACATTATTTGGTGGTATTTTTCTTTGGTGGTGTTTTTATTGTTTTTTCTTTCCCTCAGCCTTCTTTGACATTAGGGCCTTTTTGATAAATAATAGGGAAAAAATGAATAAAATTGCAAGACTGCGTGAAGATGGGTGGTAATTTTAGAATTCAGCTGCTCTGAGCTAGTATAGCTATTCCCTGTGTTTAGCAAACAAAGGAAGATGTTATTCAACTGCTGCATTCATCTATGTCAGGTTTTTGTGTTATTGCATTTGTTGTATACCAGGCTCCATTTTTATGTGTTTATGTGTAAGTAGCTGCAAACGTATCTCTTTTGTTTCTTGTTTCCTCCCTTTGTAGCAAAATGCTTAGGAGATTTGTCATTCAGAGCACCATCATAAACTTTGTGACGCTTGAGGTATCCAGCCCGATGTCATGGTTCAGGCCAGTCTCTGACCTGCCAATTCAAATGAAGTGCTGTTTAAGTAAAGAGATTTTTTTTGAAAATCAGGTTTGCGTGGCAAAGACTCCACTTCAGTTGGAGGAACGTATGTGCAAGTTTGACATTTGACTTTACAGAACAGGATCTGTAAGACTTGCAGGGTGTTGTACTGATACTTTGCCCAAAGAAGATGGGTACTTAAAATTGAGAACACTGTTCCCCAGAAGGTATATGGGCAAATGCAATTTATATCACCAAAAATGTTCAGAAAGGCTTATGTTGTAGTTGCAGTGTTTTGGGTTTATTTTAGCTGCTCAGTAGCAGAATCTTGCTAACTTTGAGAGGAAATTTTCAGCATTTGGGGAAGTCACATTTCATCAGTTTGTGCTCCCAGTGCCATCAGTGAAGGGGTGAAAAAAAGATTACTTTGTTTTAATTGTCAGAAGTGTCGGGTTTTGGTTAGGTTTTATCCTATTTCTGTACTGAGATGGAATCTCACCCAGATTCCTGTCAGGGTTACCATTGTACCGTTGCAAAATGAACTTTACTGCCAAGTTCATGATCAAGTGGCTCTGCATAGGCAACCCCCATGGTGCTGCCAGGGCGTTCCCCTCACGTTTGCAGCTCACATCATGCCCCTGGTTCCTCCCAAATGCTGCAGAAAGGGGTCGTTCCCATCAATACAGAGGTAAGCACTCATTAAGACCATGCTCTTATGTCTTCTCCACCAATTTCTTTTTCTGCAGGTCAATTTTAACATGCTGGAAAGGTCCCTTTTACAGCTTTGGCGTATAAAGTCCTCTGACATCAGTGAGGAGGCATGTTTTAGCATGCAACAGCATGTTTCAACCCCACATGAGAAGGACAACACATAATGCAGTTATCTTCCCTTGCTCCTCCTGCTCATCTCATGAATTGTGAGCAAAGAGCAGAGGGCTATATTTTTCCATCATTTGCAAAGTTCTGATAGCCTTGAGGACAAAATATATCCCTAATTCCCAAGATGGTCATCCAGTCGCTAGATGGCTTGAGGAAGGTAATCCTGCTCCTTGTGACCTTTGCCGTTCACCTTGGTAGGGTCAAGATTTCATTTGTTTCTCTCTGCTAACGTTATTTCCATACATAAAGCTGCTGGGACTATTTCAGTAGCTTTTTCAATGATCCTGTTTTCTCAGTTCCCTGTAGTATTTTTTCCCTTAGTTCTGATCTCAACTCTTTCTCATTTTCTGAGCTATTTCTGGCTGCTGGACTTGGAATTATTCATGAACTTGAAGCTACATGCACAGATGCTTCCTTTGACTGCAATATTTCTTAGGTAGATATACCAATTTGATTACCTGATGGGCTCCATCTTTTTTTAAAGGCAGCAGCTTTTTTTGAAATCATAGGCTTTCCTCTAAATCTACTGAGCAAGAGCAATAGCCTGCAGAGCTCAGCAGCCATAAGACGCTTTAGAACTTAATGCTAAAAAAAGCAGGTGAAAAAAAGTGAAATCATAGCTATGAAAACCACACCGAAATACTCCTTGTGTTTTAGCCAGCCACCCACCAAGCTTTATTCATGACTTTAAAGGAGTCATGGGTATTTTTCTCCCCTTTGAGTATTCATCTCTGAAACTCAAGCCTCTACCATAAGGGCCTAAACAGATATTTCACCACAGCCCAGGGTCTAAACTAACAATCATTTGAATCAACAGAAGAATTCCCGTTTCAGTGACAATCAGTGAAGACCATATGTAGCTGCACTTAGGTACTCTAAGCAGAAGTATTTAGTCCTTATTTTAAATTCCTGAACACGGGTACAGACTATCTCATTTCAGAGTCCAGTGAAGCCTTTTGCTAGGCTTTTACTGACTTTTTTTTTTTTAACTCCTATTTATGCTCATTATAAATGTGCCATTTGGTACAATTACTCTTTTCCTCTTGGCCAACTTCCTATCGACTTCTTTAAAGACCAGAAATAGAAGTTCCTTTTTTCCCAAGAGAAGCAATATAGAGTTTACAAGGGAATGGTTTGAACTTTCTAGCTCTTAAATGAGATACTTTGTTCCTATTCTGCCAGCCATTAAAGTAATTAAAAACTTCATTTTTTATCTTTATGATGATAGTGGTAAGATGGTTACTATTATGTTTAGAAAGTTTAATATTTGTAATGCCATTTCCTGAATAGGCTTGGTTTAATAAGAGGACATGCCCCTCAGATGTCTGAGTAGTCTAAAGGTATGCCTTCTAAAGCACACATTTTTAGTGAAATAAAATTATTGGATATTCGTAGTTATGAGAACTTCAAAAGATAAAGATCAGAAGTTGCTCAGTCCACCAAAAAATCCATAAGAAATTAGAAGTTTTTAAAATATTTTTTCTGGGCTTTCTCAAACTAAACAGTCAGCCTTTAGCACTCGTGGTTGGTTTTTAGACAAGTTGGTGAACTTCCCCGATTCCCAGTGAGGGGCTGGTACACAAGGTGCTTCTCACTGTGAGCAGCTGTGTCTGCCTCTGTCCACATGGCAATTCGGAACATTATCACCCCGTAGCAGAGGGAACAAACCCATGGATACTTTTCTTGGATTACTTTTGTATCTTGCAGCTGAGTAGAATTTGCAGTTTAGGTTGGTATAAAAGATAAATCCAACCATGGAAATGTAATTATTACTAGCTCCTTCAAGAAGACACTTAATTGCTAGCAAGTCAAAACAAAACATAGGAAAAAAATATTATGTGCTATTTTTTTCATTGGGATAAATTTAGGAGTTGAAGGTACGTGGGCTTCAGTTCTGTTTTATCTTGTTGAATGTGTTGAAGGCTTGCCTGGAGGAAGACAGCTTCTGTGTTGTCCGTAGCTTTGGTTTTCAGAAAGAACTTGAGCTTGTTGGATGAAACTTAACTCTAGACTTGATGAGTTTGTTCAGATTGCTTAACCCAGGTGTCTGCACGTATCCATCCAGGACCCCTGAGCCATGGTGCCTGGTCCTGTCCACATGTGTCAGGGTTTAACCCCAACCAGCAACTCAGCCCCACGCAGTGGAGTGGAGGAGAAAATCAAAAGAGTAAAAGTGAAAAAAACTCATGGGTTGAGATAAAGACAATTTAATAGGTAAAGCAAAAGCTGTGCACACGTGCAGGGCAAAGCAAGGAATTCAGTCACCACTGCCCACGGGCAGGCAGGTGCTCAGCCATCCCCAGGGAAGCAGAGATCCATCACGCATAACGGCTATTTGGGAAGGCAAATGCCATCACTCCGAACATCTCCCCATTCCTTCTTCTTCCCCAGCTTCATATGCTGAGCATGACCATGATGACATATGGTCTGGGGACATCCCTTTGCTCAGTTGGGGTCAGCTGTTCTGGCCTTGTCCCCTCCCAACACCTTGTGCCCCCCCAGCCCACCTGCTGGTGGGGTGAGGAGCAGAAAAGGCCTGGGCTCTGTAAGCCCTGCTCAGCAATAACAGAAACAGTTTTCAGCACAAATCCAAAATGTAGCCCCATACTAGCTAGCTACTATGAAGATAACTCCATCTCAGCCAAAACCAGCACAACGTGGAGGAGTTAGTGGTGTTGCCAGTTGGTGGGTTGGTGCCCACTTGCAAGGTGATGGTCACAAACACCATTGCAACTGTTTTGCCAGGTAGCATTTTGTCGCACGTAATGTTCGAGCCTTGAATTGCAATAGCCCTGTAGGTATGACTCATGCTTCAGCTTTCTCCTCTGAATTGTTTGGTGTTGTGGATTTAATCTCCTTGTGGGCTTTTCAAAATAACTTTTAAGGAGGTGAAAAGAGTTGTATTTTTCTAATGCTATGTGCTAGGGGACACAGCTAGTTGCGAGTAGGCAGGTCAGTTCCATCTTACCAACGGTTTGTTTTCAGTTTCAGAAACTGAATGTGTTGAACGTGGGTTTTTTCTGGCTCCCAACATGTTTGTGCTTAGAGGCTGCTCCCTTCCAGCTTGTGCACAATGGGCTGGGGCTTTCCAAGAGCCTGTTTCTGTAATGGTAATTTAGAAAGGCTCAGGTTTGCTCCAATGAGGTTTTAGTATTGGCATTGTGATGACAGAATGAGGAGGATGCCTTGGGAGACAGTGCCCTAGATGGGAAATTCTGCGTATAGCTGCCATTTACACCAGAACAGGAGGGTTTTATGGCATTTCTTCACAGGCTGAAACATGGATCCCTCTCTCTGGATGCCCAGCCAGCTCTGCTAACAGGGCTCCATCTACTCTCTCTTTCTGAGGCGAGGATCTAGGAGGCAGTGCCTCACCTCTGCCGGCTCCCTGCTCCTGCCTGGGATAAAATAGAATATCTCCTACCAAAAGTGAAAGACAGGGGCAGGGAGAGGCAGTATCTTTACTCCCTGGAAGAACTGCACAGGATCAGGCTCTCAACAAATCACAGCTATGACCAGCAGCTTCTTCCAATCCATGAGTGAAGCAGAAAGAGGTTGCGGGTTATTTAACTCAGAGTAAACCCCAGGAATTATCTTGGGAGAAGGGTGTTTGTGCTGACAGATGAGTGCCCTAACTGCCCACAGCTGTGCTTCACTCATGCTTTCTTTCAGATGCAGTAGGTCTTGAATTCTTTAAAATAACACACTTTTAGTGGGACGGATTGGGAGTGCTCTCCCATCCATCATAGTATGAAGTGCCGTAGCTTTCCCAAGGAAGATGTGAGATGTAGGCTTGAGCTTTCTCAAGAGGATGAAAGTGACCCTCTGATTCTCCTGTCTCCCAGAGGAGTGCTCTACCTGCTCTAACAAAAAAGTCCTTGCATCTCATCCTACTTCCTCGGCTTTCCTAAAAGCATAAACTGCATCTCCTCCCTGCTTGCTGTTTAGGAAGAGTAAAATTTCCCTTCCTTTCAAGCTAAAGTTTCTTACCAGAGCAATTCCTGGTGCTTGAAGAATTGTCTTCCTGTAGAGCCAAGAAAAGCAGGATATCTGATTTGCTTCTGCTGGCCCTGTTTTTTCTCTTGCTTGGCTTTTGGTGGTGCTCTAAGTGGCTGCTCTGGGTCCTGTTTTGGAGCTGCTGAGTCTCCACATATTGTGAGTGTGGTGTCCAGGACAGACCTGTGGCTTCTGCTCCAGTGTCCAGGCAGCTGCAGTACTGTTAATTGGATTTAGTCTCAAATCTGTATGCAATAAACCCTTAAGAGATGGAAAACCCAGTGAGTAATAAAAGGAGTAAGGGATACACAGAATAGCTGATATCGGTGAAATCTAACAATCCTTATTCTCTATAATTGCAGGGTAGCTATTGATGACATAACGTGATGAAGTGCTTTTGTTGCAAGTAAAGATCTTGTGTACTGTGTTATAATACAGAAAATACTTGGTGTTTGGAAAGATTGCATATCAATAAAGACATGTTTAGAGTGATGCATGCAGTGCAGCAGTTTGCAGAGGTTAAAAAAATGGCTTTCATATTGCATTCAGCATGAATTATTAATGTTTTACGTCAAAATGTGGGGAAGTGGAAAGCAGGGTCCTAAAGGGATTTGACTTCCAAAGCTATTCTTTGCACTTCTGTTCTGACAAGAGAAATAAGTAGACTGAGAAAGAGGGATCGTAGCAGAGAGCAGAGCCGTACCACAGTCTGATACCCTGCTGAAATGGGCAAGGGTGAAGTGTGAGAGATTCAGTTTACAGATACAGTGCAAAGTGCTGCACCCCTAGGTTGCAGGAATAATTGGCAGGGGGTTGGAAAATATGAGTGCTGCTTCGCATGCAAAGCAGGGCTACTGACAGCCTCTTCACGGCTCATAAACCCACTACGCCAACCCAGTCGGTGCCGTTGCAAATGCGTACATCCAGCGGGAGCTGTTGTCAACCGAAGAGATAATCATCCTCGTTTGGCAAGACTGCGTTTAGACTGCTGCATGCCATGCCTTGTCTTTCATTGGAAAACAGACCTTTGAGAAGTTGGGAAAAGTTTAAATGGGCAATTCAAATAGTAAAGGCAGGGCTGATGAAAATTAATTCCAGGTGCAAAGGGAAATTAAAGGGAAATAACTGAACAGATGATAATAGAAAAGCGGAAAATGAACCGTTTTCCTGAAAGAAAAACAAGGTGTTTTTTTAATTGAAAGTGTTCCCATGCAGGTAAAGAGAAGACATGAGTGCTCAGTTAGTAAGTCGTTCAGGTTTCCTGTCATTTCAAAAAGATGCATCTACATCTTGCATTGAAGCAAGTTCATAGAATAAGGTCTGTGCAGTCTGAAGTGAAGGATATTTGGGGCGCAGAGTTCAAAAGAAACCTTGCAACAGGAGTTTGTTGGAAACCAATCTGCAGAATAAAGACTGGTTAGACATGGATTGGGAATAAGGAGTATTACGTTGGGGTTTTTTTAATTTGTATAAAATTATTGTCATTAAATAAAATAGCACATTTAGTTAATTGCATCTTTAGGGCCAAGGTAATTTTCAGCTTGTTAGTACAGATTTGTGCAAATACACAGAAAGCAGGATGTAGCCATTGCTGTTTCTGAGGAAGGCTTAGATCTAACTTTGTGAAGTAAACTGCCCGTGTCTGATTATGAGTGTGGAGTGTTAAGAAATGGTCTGAGAGAAAACCCAGTGTGGTTACGGGTGAGGAAGGTCGTAGTAAAGATCATGGATGGGATGGGTGGGCTTCAGCCTTCAGCAGTGAAATTGCTGTGTACCTGGATGTGGTGGTTTTGTCTAGAGTGGAAGCTGGGTGTATTATATATCAGCAACATTAATAGATGCTGTGATTCCCAGATAGGCATGGGAATGACAAAACTGGTCGTCGTTCTCCAGGAAATCTTCCTAAGTTTTGTGGTCTTGGGGAGAGCCTTTGATCTGCCTGCTACGCTGCTGAAATCCAAAAAGCAGGTGACCCCTATGTCATCTCTTAGTGGACCTTTGGGAAATCAGCACCTAAGGCAGGATGTGTGGAGCTGATCAGCACAAACACGGCAGGTCCGAGATGGCCTGGCCCCTTTTTTCTTGGACTGGTACATCAACTGTTTTGAAGAACTGCTTTTCGAACAGCGCTTCCTCAGCTTGTCAATTTTGTTCAGGTCTGGTGTCCATGCAGTACATTACAGCCCACAAACTTCAAAGCGATTTCAACCAAAAATGCCCTCAAATGCAGGATTAGCTTCAAAATGGAAAAAAAAAAAAAAAAAAAACCAAACCAAAAAACAAAACATAAATGGGGGTGGGTTGCGAGAGAAGAAATTAACTTTTAGACCTTCTAGTGTTTGAAGTCTTTGTAGTATATTTCAATCATGTTTGTAAAATTTCTTTTACGTTACTTAGATGCAAAATAATTGTATTTGTGGTGCTTTTTCCTCATTAAAGCCACAAGTCTGGCTTAAGTGCTTCAGTTTATATGAACTTCAGATGTCTTAGGGACTACAGTAAAATCTTGAGAGCTCTCTCACAACCAAACAGCCCACGAAAAGCTCTCAGGTTTAGTTTCCCAGTTGTTATTCTGGGATGACAGCTCGGACAGAAGAAAGTGGGAGGGGAGTGCATCACTCTCTTGCCCTAAGTGCAGGTCCCAGCATCAATCTGTCTTGGCAAGATCTCTCAGGTCTTGGAAAAAAAGTCGGAGTAAGTTCTGAGAAGCACCGACTATCAGCAGCAACTGCGACCTTTAAACATCACATTTGCAGCACCGTCCTCAGGATGAGACCTCAGCAATGTCACTACAGGCACCAACACACGTGGCAGTTCCCTGTCCCAGTTCAGCAGACTGATCAAGCTGGGGACTGCTGGGATCGCTTGCCTCTTTAAAGGCCAAAAATAAATAATAATTTAAAAAAAAAAAAAGCGCAAGGCCTGGGTTGGTTTCCATTCGTGCAAGTACCACCTTTTTTGGGAACAGCAAGCATGCGAAAGCAGCCTACGGAGCCTGCTGTCAGCAGTGGGTGTCACAGCCCACAGCCAGTCGATAGTCATTAGGAGTCAAAAAGGCAGAGAAAGACGGCCAGCTCCAGCAAAAGATGCTGCAGCAAAGAAGAGCGCAGAAATCTGGCGTTTACTTCTCTCATTGTGATCTGCTTTTATTCTCGTTGTATTAAAACTGTCATGGCTTTATGCTAATGTGCTTCATTCCTAGCCAGTGATTATTATGCTTTGAATTAGCAGTGCTCTTGAGAGTATTTGTCATGAAAAAAAATGAGGTGGTCCTTCCGAGAAATAGAAGCGAGAGGGAAAAAGAGCTGTTACTTGCATTAGCTCGGAGCTGTGTGTGTTTGGAGAGGATGAAGGAGAAGGGCCACGTTCATGGCTGATGGAGAGCACAGCAGGACTCCTGGGGCACAGATGCAAGTGAGAGATGATACTGAAATTCAGGGAAGAGCAGTGAAAATACGGAAACAGTTTTGACACTGTGTTTGGCTTTAAATGATGAACCCGCCCTTTGGGTAAATTCCTTTTGACTCCAGTGTTGGTTTTGCCTGACTGTGAATCCATACTTGTTTACCCTGAATGGGAAAAGCTTCCCAGGGGCAGTGAGAGCACAGCTGGTGTGGGACAGAGGGGACGTATGTTATGAAAGGAAAGAATCTTTAAGGGATGTCAGTTCTCCAGGGAATGGCCTCAGCAGTACCAGCTGAGAGCGGTACCAGCTCTCAGAGAGTTGTTGCAACTCAGATTTAGTAACTGAGGCACCTGGGTAGCAGAAACGGTGGCTCAGTGATGGGGAAAAGGAGACAGGGTGAGCAGCAAGAGGAGTTTCATTACGTTTCAGCTGTGGGTTTGTGCAGCAGGAAGCCTAATCCAGCAGCTGTGGTGTGTCATTCCCAGTTTGCTCAATGGGCCGCTTCTACGCCTTGTATCCGCCGAGTAAGGCAGCAAAGGCAATACCAGCCCGTTACTTTTAGCACCATTTCTAAAAAATCACAGCAGTGGAACACAGTGTGATCTTATGTGCTTTAACTAGAGGCATCTTTAAAAAATAAAATAAAATACAGGAAGGGGAAAAGGCATGATCCTTTTGGATCTGCATCTAGAGGGAGGTGGTCTGTACCCTGTGCTGGTCTTCAAAGCCCAGCAGGTTCTGGTGAAATCAGAAAGTACAAGGAAATTTCTGATTTCCTCTTCTTTTTACCCTCCTGGTTTGTTCAGCATAACCAAGCAGTTTCCAGCCTGGATGCAGCATGTCCCAGCCCCTGTACAGGGCAGAGCCTTGTGATGGCTTCTCTGGGTAAGAAAGTATTTCTCGAGGCACTTGGGCACAAAGAGCTGGAACAGAATGAAAGGCTTTGGCCAGATTACCTTTTTTTTCCTTTGCTTTAAATGGAAAGATGATGTTCTCAGGAACGTCTGTCTTTCTGTTACCCCAAAGAATAAGTGTTTTTAACCATTTCCACTGAAACAGTTGGGCGCTCCATATCTTGCTGGCTACCTTTTTTCCCTCCAGACAGTTAGAGGGAACTGTGTCTGGCAGGGATATTTTACAGGAAAAAGGATTGGGATTGGGTTGCCAATGTTCAAAATGAACAAAAAAACCCCGCAATAACAAAATAACCAACCTTCTTGCAAGAAACCTGAAGGGCTCAAATAGTATTTCATTTTGGAGTTCTGATAATAAACCTCCTTTGTGTTAGAAGCGCGTTTCTGGCTGTTCCCATGAAAACTGACTTACATTTGGCACACTTACAGCCTTGGAAAAATTTCCATTGAGACACGTAAGAATTTGCCAGCCAAAATCTCTGGATATTCTGTCAGCGTGGAGCGGATGTGCTCATCCCTTCAGAGCAATGTTCTTGCTAAGGTTCCTGAGCCCATGCTGATGGCTGAGGTTAATACTTAATATACTAGAGGTGAAATAGAAACATGGGGCTGCTGTCTCCAGAGCAGGAGAGGTGGCGATCTGTGTCCTGTCGTTATGAATCCAGACGGCGTGTGTGCAAACCGCTCAAATCAGTTTTACTGGCAGCGTCGCATTACAACGCAAGTCTGGGAGACGGTACCCCTTAAAAAAAAAGAAAAAGACAAACCAAAACCAAACACCTACAACCTTAAAAAAAAAAGGAACACAACCCCTGCTCCTGTATGCTGACTGAGTTACGCAGATGCTTTTTTTTAGGGAGAGAGAGTGCATGCTTCAGCCCAGGGTTGGGAGAGCTTATTGCAGCCCTGGCAGCTGTAGCATGGAGAGACCCTTTGTCCTGGGCTACTGGTACCCTCCCCCTGTTGGTGTTTTCCTTCGTGGTCCTGGCTTTCCTCTGTCTCTAATCACAGGGATGTCATTTCTCAAAACTATCAGCATACATTTTCCCAGAAAATGTGAGGGGGGGACCTTGCAATGTAACTGTGCCAAGTGGCTGCCCCCAGAATTCTCTTGCCATCATTGGGGAGGAAGGGTAGTCTAAATTCTTCAGATTTTTTTGTAGGTATTGAGACTATCATGATGCATCATAGTGCAAAAGTTGCAGAAAACTGATTTTTTTCACAACAGAAGCTCAGTGAAAACCCATAGCCATCCCCCCCAAGGAACTCAGCCCTAAGTGTGGACTCTGTTAAAATTCCCAAAATCCCTGTGTTAAAAGCCAAGTATAAGAATTGGAGGGGAATGAGCCAGCAGAAAAACAGGACTAGACTTGAGCCCCTCACTGCAAGAGGGATGTTGAGGTGCTGGAGCATGTCCAGAGCCAGGCAGGGGGCTGGGGCACAAGGCTGGTGGGGGGATGCTGGGGAAGCTGGGGGTGTTGAGCCTGGAGATGAGGGGGCTCAAGGGGGGCCCTGATGGCTCCCTACAGCTGCCTGACGGGGGGATGTAGGCGGGGGGGGGGGGGGGGGGGGGGGGGATGCGTCTCCTCTCTGAAGTAACAAACAACAGGACAAGAGAAAACGGCCTCAAGTTGTGCCAGGGGAGGTTTAGATTGGATATTAGGAAAAATTCCTTCACCAAAAGGGCTGTCAAGCTCTGGAACAGGCTGATGGGGAGGTATTTAAAAGATGTGTACATGTGGCACTTAGGGACATGGTTTATGGGTGGACTTGGCAGTGCTGGGTTAATGGTTGGAGTCGATGATCTAAAAGGTCTTTTCCAGCCTAAACGATTCTATGAATCTATGCATTTTTAGCACCCTGTCACTAGAGAGTTCCTAATGCAGCCCCTTTTGTAACCCAGGCAGTTTTAATGGACACTGTAATGATACCAGAGGGTTATTATTTATCAGGGTTCTTGCTCTTGATAAATTCTAGTTCATGGAAATGTCTCTTTCCATTGGGCAGAAAAAAAAATAAAAAAGACTTGCAGTGTTTCTTTTAAGCAGTATTGCATCATTTTTTTGGAGCTTTCTGTTCTCCAGTCTCCATCGCAGTTCCCCAGGAAGGGCTGGCGGATGGGCTGCCACCTGTCTAGAGTGATGCAGAACAATTTGTTAAAGATTATAGCTTTGCTATTGTAATAATCCACATTCCTGTTGAATCTGATTGTTAATACTGGTCTTTACAGTAGATTATGGATTCCACAGAAAGGAAAGAAAATAGCATCAAAATAATGACTACAGTTTTCCCCCTTTTTTACTCTTTGCTGTAACCATGGAAAATTTTTACCATCTGTGTGGTTCTCTGGTAATTTATTAAAGCATTTATTTCACTTCTCCCCCCCCCTCTTTTTTTCTTTTTTTTTTTTTCTCCTTGTTGAACTACAGCTGAGGAAGTGGAAAGACTGGCTGCAATGCGTTCAGATTCTCTAGTACCTGGGACTCACACGCCTCCAATCAGAAGAAGAAGCAAATTTGCCACTCTTGGAAGGCTTTTTAAGCCATGGAAATGGAGAAAGAAGAAGAGTGAAAAATTTAAGCACACTTCAGCAGGTAAGAGTCACAGTTGGATTGGTATGTTAATCTGGAACTGTTTGCTCAACCAGGCTAAAAACTTGTAATGCAGCCCCAATTTATACATGTCTTTAAGGTTGTTGAAGCTTGGCTTGGAGAGGTTGCTGAGATTCAAAGAGATGTTTAGCTTTATTACCAGCTTTTTCTTATTAAAAAAAACCCCAGAACAACATGTTGGGTGCGCTACAATTAAAGCAGCAGCTCACTGAAGCTGTATATTCAGCTTCTGCAGCTAGAGCTGGAGGGTAACCCAGAAGAAATCTTGTTACAGTGATTTAGCAGATTATGGGTAAAGGAAACGGCAGTATGAAAGGACAGCATTCGTGGAGGATTTAGCCACATTCAAACCCCTGTAAGTGCTAACAGAGGAGCGAGAAAAACACATGACAAAGGAGTTGACATTGTGTTGAGTAACTTGCGTAACCATAAATTATTTGTTCCATTGGGCAGGAAAGATGTGTCACTCGTTTTCTGAGAAAAACAAATCTCTCCTTCTACCACACCCCTCCTTCTGCCATCGCTTTCTAACAGTTCTGGTTTAAGGCTCTTCTTAATTAAAAAATAAGTATGGAAAACTGCAAAAAAGTAGTTTTATATGTAAAGTGGTCTGAGCAAGGATCCCAGATCCAGGCACTGATGCACATGGTGCAAGTTTGTACCTGGCATGTTTGTTTTCAGGCTTTGTGATCTGTTTAGAAGGTTTCTTTTCTTTGTTCTTCCATGATGACTAATAATTACTACATGTGGTTTTGCAAGTCTTGAGCCTGGACTGTCTGTGAGGAAAGAATTGTCTTCTGATTTCTTATTGTTCTCACTAGAACTAGAAAGAAAGCAGTGAGGATCTTGCTCCTCAAAGTGCCAGAAGAGGCTTGAATAACAGCCCAGTTGCTCTGTGACCTGTTTATTGCACAGTGGAAGCTTTCAGGCAGGACTTGACTGTGCCTTCTGGCACCTAGAAGCCTGTACTCCTGAAAATGGTCCATAATTGCACAAGAAGTCTCATTTAGCTAAGTGTGAATTCTTGCGTGAGGTTAAATGCAGAAAAGGGGGTTTCAGGGTTCATACCTGAAGGTGCTTTTTACTGCGTGTTGTTTAAGCTGGTCTCTTAATTTGTCAGGCAAATGCTAATGAATTGAAATAGATGGCTGTATTACTCTGAGTGATGATCATATTTTTTGACTTGACGGCTGAGAAGCTATTGTCACCAAAAATGGCACGTTTCTGAAAAAAAAATAAATAAATAAAAAAAGGCTATGGCACTAACCATAGTGCAGTGTAGCAGGATTTCTATGAAAACCGTGTGGCTCTTAGACATGCATGGATGCTGTGGTGACAACTACTTTGAAGCTACTTCCAGCATGCTCGGTTAGTTGGTTACAACTAGGAGGATAACCATGGCAGTTTAGGAGGTACTATGAGTTGCCAGCCCACCTGGTCTGTATCTGTATGGTTTATCCAGTCTCTAGCAGGTCGGGCTGAGCTGCGTACTGGCTGTGGTTAGACTGATGAGTTTGAAGCTGGCTTAAATACACCTACATAGTCTGCTCAGGGGATTACAAGAAGTGTTACATTGATTTGCCTCATTTACCAAAACATTTGGAAAGTAGACAGTGTTTGAAACCAGAGTAAAGACATGTATTTCCCCTTCTCAGAGAAATAGGAAGCTTTACCAGACATGTCAGCACATCTCCTCCCCTAGTAAGAGGGACGTCAGTGTCTGAAAAACCAATTTAAAAGCTGGGTCTCCAGGTTGCAGGAATGTTTGCCGATTGCAGTACGGGGTTTGATCTCAGTTGAATCCAAAACCTTCTTTTTAAAAAAAAATCATTTCTAGTAAGCTAACAGTATCCTGCAGCTGCTGTACAAAATTGGTATTCCTGTCAGCTCCCCTGCTACTAACTGCAGCAAAATTGACAAGGATGTCATATTTGCTGAGCACCCTGCAGGAGGCGGGGGGGAGGGATTTACTTCTGGACTGTATGAGAGCTGAGGACCCAACCGATCATCATCCTCAACCCTGGGAACTGGGAATCCACCAGGATCCTACCAGGCTCCCCTTGGCAATTCAGCAACATTGGTTGAACCTAGGATGTGTAATAGAAAAGATTTTACACACAGAAAACTAGCATTTTTCTGCCAACATTTCCATGACCTCTCATCTAATACTTCTGATCTCACTGAGAAAATACATTTAATTTTTATAATAAATCAAAGGACAAGCTTGCGACATGGCATAATGAGAGCCAGCATGAAACTTTGTAATACAGGCTTATTTTCTTCTAGTGCACTGATAAATGTGACGCTTGGAAAAAAATTTTCCCATTAGTGTCCTACAGGCATGCACCCAAGGTTTCCCACCTGCATAGAACATCAGTAATTATCAAAAAATAAATACTAATACAAGTATTTTATTGAGCTCTTTTTTGCTGCAACAATAGATTCAATTATGTTTGAATGTCAAAAGTGGTAAGGGTCGAAACACATGACCTTATCTGTTGAAACTTCCTTTTAAATTAATGGGAGTTTTCTCTGGGAGAGGACTAGAAGAAAGCGTCAGTCAGGCTGATATTTAACATTGAAAGGTTGCCTTTTTCTTGAGATTGCCAAGGGCTAGCATTTTGTATCCGTATCTTTATCAGACTAAAAGCTCTGATTATTTTTTCAGAGATGAATGCTTTAAAATACAGTGCAGTGGGCAAAGTTTGGATACGAGGAAAAGTTATTTTCTGACACCTGATAATTGCATAAGATGAGATAGAGAATCCGTAATTTGATTGATGGAGGACCTTAATGTTATGCTTATTATATAGGGTTCCTTTCAGCACATCAATACTCACATCGTGATGTCTGAGCCTAACAAGTCCCCCATCCTCCATCTTCATTATTGCATTGTCACCAGCAAGCAGAACGTTGGGAGGATGCGTGTTTCATATACCCTGTGTGTTTATAGGGTACATTGGGTCTGTAGTGACTATGCAGAAAGGTCCAAAATCTGACATTGCCTTGGTGCTGACTTAGTCTTGAAGGTGAAAGTCGTGGGTTTTGATGCAGGTGTTTAACGCCTTTGCCTTGCAGCTGGTCTGTCTGTGAGCATCATCATTAGGTATTTTGTAGAGCAGCCAGAGCAGGTAGAAAAGATCATGCCATGGGGTGGTCTGTTGTTGCAGATGGTAAGCGCCAGGTGAGCCCACATCTGGGGTTTGATTCGAGTGACCTCATCTGCTGGAAGGTGGAATATTAAGGAGGTTGTCGAGGACGTGCGCCATGAGTGACAGATGGGCTCCATCTATGGACACACTCAATCTCAGAGCAAATGGGAAGGGAGATTATACTGTGTGAGCCAGAGCACTGCAGCAGGGCCAGAAGCAAGTTAATTCTCACACTAATCCTCCTCTTGGACAGAAGTGAAGCTCCCCCCAGCACAGAGTGGTTTTCAGCGTCAGGATTGCAATTCATTTTACCGCAGAAGGTCCTAATGAAAATTCTTTGATGGATGCTAAAACTCCCACAGTACAATACAAATGCTCCTGATAGTGAAGTTTTATATACAGGGAGTTAGACAAAGAAATTAAACTCAGCCAGGCTCATGCTATAGTCAGAAGTATGAAGTGTTCTTTTTGACTCCCCTAAAATTTCATCTTGCACAAAAAGTGTGGAAACCTTTATTACCGTGGAGGGCTGAGAGCTCCTCACAGCAATGAGCAGTATGATAAAACTGACAACTCTAGCTTTGGGAGCACAGGCAAACTTCAAAATAGCAAGATTATATCAGTTGATGGGACAGTTTCTTATAACTGATAAGGAGCAGTCTCGCTTGTGGCAGAAGAAGCCAGGAAAGAACTGTGAATTTTCTTTGCCCAAGCACGTGTCCTTGGCTGGATGCAACTGGGATGCCTCCAGGAGGCTGAACAAGGTTTTCAAAGCCACCCCAGGCTCTCTGGGAATCAGCAAAGCAGATAGCAGGAGGGAAAGCTGAGCGTCTCCTCAGCCAGACCTTTGTTATTGTTTTTGATACCTTGATCTTGTTCTGCTCACCTTGATGGGAGTTTGAAAACAGTTCCTGGGTGTGCTGCTGTTTTATTGCAGTGCTGTACACGTGCTGGGGAAATGTCCTTTCCTGGTGATGTTTTGAAGAGGGAAGTGCTTCTGAAATAAAGAAGCCAGAGGGAAGATAGGTTCTGGGCTTACTTGAAATATTATTCGAGTTTTCAATCGCTGTATTCATCAAGAGCCAACTGCTCACTACCTTTCAGGAAAAAAAAAAAAGCATTTTGGCTGCTTGCAGGAGTCTGAATAGGGAAAAATGTCTTGTTTTGCCATTTCACATTTCTGGTGGCCTTCATTTTATAGAACTGGTGTGTGCCTCTTCCCCCGTCCTTGCCCCCATGAGTTGCAGTGCTCGGGCAGAGGGGAGGGGGAAACATGTAATTTGTACTTGGAGGAAACTGGTTGGGATGAGAAGAGGAAAGCAGGAGATGGTGAGGAGAAGTTGAGGGGTGTGGAGAAAGCTCAGCTGTAAGGAGGAGAGGCAAGGGATTCAGTAATATGTGGGTGGGGGACATGGGCACCCTGTAGAGCGAGCAGAGAAGGTCCCATATCAGAAGGAAGTCCACAGCAGCCTGTGGCCAAGCAGGCAGTTTTCTGAGACAGTAATACTAAAGAGAGAAAAGGCAAACTGTCAGACTCAGCCTTTCCTCCTAGGTACTTTGAAACCTCCCTTCATTCACATCCCAGATCCCACTCCTAGAAATACTTACAACTTCTTCACTGGGCAGTGAGGATGGGTCAGCCCTCTGGGTGCCACAGCTTCTGGCCCCAAAACCTGTGGATGAGCCAGCGAGCCGTGCCCTCTTCTGTGGCCAAAGACAGCTGTGACAGGGACTCCCTAGCCTTGTGCTTGGGGTGCCCTCTTGAGAAGAGGGAAGACTCACTCCTGCTTCATTTAAAGCTTTGTTTGCTTAGTGTAAAAATGTAGAAGTTGGTGTTCAGGAACCCGTCTCAAGGTGTAGGACTGGGGAGCCTGCAGGGATGAAGACTGGGGCTGAACAAAGCAGACCAGGATAACAGAAGAGCCAAGAGATAAATTGCAGAGTCGGGCATCACCAGCTGGGTAGGGAAAGGCTGGGCTGAGGGACCAGGACTTTCAGAGCAGGTTTGTGGGTTGACCTGCTGCCTAGGACCCGTAAGACTCTTAACAGTTGTCTCTACAGATGATGGCAATCTTCTCTTGTTAGCAGTTATTAAACTGGAATAGATGAGGTCTGCACGCTGGGTAGGGAAGCCCAGTTGTGTAGACAGTGCCACGACAGGGAGCATCTGGGCTTGCATTTTAGGGAAGGTGTACATGTGTTTACTTTCACTCTCGTTCAGGCCATTTAAAGAAAATCAAGCGTACCAAACCAAAATCCACTCATGCAACCTTTAGCTGCCCCACTCCCAGAATCTGCGTTGAAACAGCCATTCAGTGTATGCTCAGATGCTATTCTTTTCCATGCTAAGCCTTGGTGCTTTGTTTTTTCTAACTGGAATTTTTAAAAATGTGCTCTATAAAACTTCATATGTCAATGTGTTTATATAAGTTAAGTCTCCCAGTCAGCAGAGGGATTTGTTTAAATTTGGCAACACTTAGAGGCAAGGACTTTCAACGTTTCTGATGAATAACAAGAAGAAAACAAAATGTGGCAAATCTGTGCAATTAGAGGAACTGCATAAACCCTATCCAGATCATTTTATTCCTACTGCCCATTATTTCTAACTGCAGTAGGTAAATATTTTGAACTTTGCTTTCCAGAGTATTCCATTCAGTAGAAATTCAGTAACACGTTGCCAGTGCTGCTCTTCAACCTTCCTACTCCCTTCTGGTTTGCCAGGGATGGCCTCTTGTGTTTTCTTATGTAAAACTCTCAGGCTGTTAAAGCAGTTGTGCCAAAAAAAAAATTATTTGGGCAAGACCTTTGCCTGGGGAGGCGAAGAAGCACAACCTGCAAACATTCCTGCCCTTGCCTCTGCTTCTGGGGAGGTGGTCTGGGATGGAAAGGTTGGGGGTGTTTTCTCCAAGTGCCTACCAGGTTATTGAAATCTGCCCACAAAGGTCCTGGGTTTAGCCTGTACTTTGAAAGCAGTGGCTTTGTTTGGGTCGTTGGCTAACGAGGATAACAACTGTGTTTCAAAGCACTTGATGATCCCGTTCTGTTCTCCAGATTTTTATTTAGTAACTACTGTGATCCCATGTTGAAGGTATTAGTATTTCAGTTAGAATTCCTCTTATACTTTGAGGCCAGACTATCTCTAGGTTTAGGAGTGGAGAACGGAGGTAATTACAGTTTTTCTTCCTTCACCCTGTTATTCTGACAACCTGGAAATGTGATTCTGGGTCGGCACTGAGCACGAGAGCAGGGTCTCCCCTTCAGCGTAGCTGGGTCTGAAGTTACCCTGAAGCCTGAAATACCCTAAAAATCCTGTTCTATCTGTGACGAAGCCTGTTACTAAGACTGGAAAACCCCCAACAGCCCTTTCAAAGTGGGAGAGTGAGCAGGCCATCTGGATGCTGGTCCCAACCAGGTAGTTTTGCTGTGCTGGAGCAGCTCACAGAGCACCAACACGTTGCCAAAAATCGCTGATCTTTTCCAAGATTTGGGGAGAAGAGAAAGAAACAGCTCTGATGTAAAACTTAGTCCGGGCTTCCAAAAAGGAGCTCCCATTTTGTTAAAACCCAACACTGCAGCCACTTTTCAGAGTTAATAAGTGCTTCTTCATTAACTGTTTCATGGGTTTTTTTGAGGGAAGTACAAATTCTCGTGCTCTGAAGAGAAGTGCCACTTTGCAGGGTCTTGGGCTCTTCACAAATGCACGTTGACTGAAGCAAATATTTTTATCTGAAGGAAATTCCAGAAAATAAGCATATTTTCTAGATGAATGTTAGAACAGTTTTTATTTGAATTTACACTTCTCTTACAAATTTCAACTGGATATTAACAAGTATAGCTAAAAATTTGAATTTGAAATATAAAGTGATGTGGCAGACAGGAAAACGTTTGTATTTTAGGTCGGCTGAAACAGTACACTGCTTGAGCTCAAGGACTGAATAAAAAATTATAATGCATTTTCAGTTTTATTTTTCACATTGATCCAAAATTACACACTTGATGTATTCTTTATTTTGAAAGTAAAAAAAATATATATTTTAGGTCTAAATGCAGATTGCCCATGGCTTCTCTTCTCTCTCTTGCACTAGCGTTTTCTTAGTGTCTTTTGAGAATCTGGCCAGAAGTTGAACCAGATTTCATGCAAAACTTCAGGCAACTTGTCGAAAATTTGACCTTTTGCCTTTCCACAGAGGGAGAAAAACTAGCCTGTGTATCTGCTTACTGCTGTGGAACCAAAGATCCAGAGAGGTTTTTTTAAAGCCAGTGGTCATTTTCAGCCACACAATTAGATAAACAGCCCCAAGCTTATGGTGGGAGAAGGCACTTCATAGCAAGGGAAAGCAGAGGGTGATGTTGGCTTCTTTATTGCTGGAATTATAAATTATCAGTGGGTTTAGATGTGTCATTTTAAGCAGATTCAAAGAATTCAAATGTGTTTGGAAGTTGCAAATCTGATTTGTACACTGAAGGCAGTTAAAGCGTTTGTATATTTTCATACTTGAATTGCCAAATGGAAGCTCCTGGTTCAAAGATGGGGGATTTAATCCCTCCCCCAGGAGCGTGTGTTCCACTGTAGAGCAGCATTGGTATCTCCTCCTGAGTTCTGCTGCAGAACATTTCTAAGGTTTAAGAAGTGGACTTTGCTTAGCTGGACTGAAAAATGCGTTTTGGGAGCGTTCTAGCCCCATGCCAGCTCTAATGGAACATGTCAGCTGAGGCCCTTAAATATGTCCCCTCTAACTGGAAAGGGATGTTTAATGAGCCTGTTTGGGTTTTATGCTAATGACATTTCCAGCTGCCGTGAAGATTATAGAGGCTGCCCAGACTGTAATGCTGCAACATAATTCAGTAACAATGCATTCATGTTAAAATAATATAATAATACAATTAATCCATTAGAGAATTTACAGCCAGTTTTGAGGATTGAAAAATAGATGCTGTTAATAGCAGGAGCTTCTGTATGGTAAATGGATTAGAGAATGACATTGGAGATGTTTTAAGAAGTGTTTTACCAATGAATTGGCAATAATGGAGTATCTGGTTGTGGGGAGAGAGAACGGGTGTGTTTGGAAGAAGCTCATTTTTGTGTAAAAAAATTGTTGTATAGCCTCAGCTGGTGTTGCCATGACTCATGAGCGTACACTCTTCATCAGACTGGGCCCTGACATTATTTTAGAAGGCTTTCATTTACCAACAGCATGCGTTGAAGCTGCGTTTTATTTTTAGATTGCATTTGAAGCATGGAAATTAATTACTACTTCTCAGTCTGTTGGCTTTTGTTCTTCAGGTTTTCACTGCCCTTTTTAAAGATGGGGGAGGAAACAGCAACATTTCACAGCGACACGGAGCCATGAGGCATCTGGTCTGTGATGAGAACAAGGACTTGAGTGATAGTGGGCAGCTGTAGTGCCAGGTTATCCCAGTGACCCAAAAAAAAGCTGCAGGTCCTTTCTGGCAGCATGCTGGCTGGTTGCAGGATCCTGCTTTTAAGCAACTCATGCCCTGGGTCATTTTTGTTATTCCATAAAAGCAACAGCCATTGAATGTCGCCATGCAAAGTTGTCACCCGTCATCTGTGCTGTGCGGGGCATACCTGGAGACTCGGCAGAGCCCATTGGTGGCACCGCAGAGGTGCCCAGGCTGGCGACATCTGTCCAGAGACTCCGCCGGTTCCCCTACTCTTTGGTCAGAGGTGAGCGTGGTCCCCTGGCTCCCAGAACGACAGAGGAAAACCTTCCCTGTCATTCCAAGGCTACTGCCGGGTAGTTTCCGAAAGGGAAATTTGTTAGATGTTTTCACTGGGAAGCGCTGTTGAGGAAGATTTGTTCCTAGAATACCGCTTTGCTCTTGCTGGGTGTTTCCCAGGGTGGGGAGATGAAGCAGTGATCCCCCAGGCCAGCGTGGCGATGCCCCCAGTGAGCCCTGCTGATCCACTGACCCAGTTGACACCTGACCCATGGTGTGATGGGGAAATGGGTTGGGATGGTGATGTGAACGTGCAGCCCAGTGACTCCAATCACATGGCATTTTCTAATTGTAGTAGCTGCCCTTTATCTCTGTGCCTGTCAGCTGCATTAGAAAGGCACATACAGCTAGATGTATAGGGTATTGGCAGCGGGGATGGGAATCCCAGGTCCATGGGGACTTGAGACAGGGATGGCAGTCACCCAGACAAAACCATTAGCTTCATGAGCTCTTTCCACAGCTGCTGGGGCTAATATGTTGAGGAATAATAAATAGTTGCTAGAAAGAGAAACTGAATTGCCGTGTGTACAGAGGTTTAATAGGAAAAATCAGATTACGAATTGGGAATCAAAGTTAGCTTGATGAAGAACAGTTTCTTAGAAATCTTGGACTAAACCTACTTTATGCTACAGCTTGTTTATACATTGTAACTTGAATTATTTAAACCATAAATATGAAACAGATTAGTTATATCACCATAAACCCTTGGGTGGATGTTTATTCAGTTCATAAAATCCTTTTTATTGTAATTCATTAAGGCGAATTCATTTCTGAATTAAAATGGCCACGCAAGTGTTTAATGTGGCATTGGTGATCCTTCTTGAATTATTTAACTCAGATTGCTTTTCCTGAGCGCCCACGTAAGCAGCCACAGGAGCTGGTGTGCAGGAAAGGGTCGGAAGAGATGGGATGGAGAGGCTCAGGTCAGTGGGAGCTACACCTGGTTACTCGGACTGGTTCAAGGGACTGACTGTGCATAAGAAGCCAGAGGTGGTGATTAGAGCATTTAATGAAGAGAGAAAGCTGTTGTGCTCTCTTCCAAATTTGCTGCTAACCCATCCCAGTCTTGTTGCAAACAGCGCCTGCACATTATTACATTCCTGGTGTTGACTGGTGGTTTCAGCAGGTCTCCTCCTTTTTATTTGGTCAGTCTGTCCATGTGTGTAGGGTTTCTTCAGAACTGCAGCTCACTAAGTCAAGTCAGAGAGAATCTTGGATCCCAGTAACACAAAGGATGATTAAAAACCCTACGTGACTATAGAAAAATGTCTTGGAAACTAAAAGCATGGGGGGGGGGAGGGGAATTCAAGTTCTTGTTACAAATTAAACTCACTCTTTTGAAGAAACTTACAGATTTTCCGAATATTTATAATTTGCATTATTGATACCAATTAATTTTTTAGAGGAATGTTCCAGTTCCATCACATGATGTCTCTGTAAAGAATATTGGAGTAGTTTTAAAAAAAACTTATTTTAGTTTCCATTTATTTGTATAGGCCAAAGATGTAATACTGTCTGTTGTTAACTACGTCTGAGTTGTTCATTATCTACAGGATGTCCCACACTTTTAGACAAGAGCAGTGGTAGAATAGATCCGTGATGCTGAACGTCACTCGCTATTCCTTTTGTTCTTGGTGGAGTACCAGGTATACATTTCTGGGCTGAAAAACGGGGTATCTTGGTCTCGTACTTTGCAGCTGGATGTGTGCATCTAGATTTTTGAAGGAACAGACCTTAGTTCCTCTTTGAAGGGTTTTAATTTGATGATTAACACTCTCGGTCCTTTATATCTTCAGAGCTCTATATGCATCTCTCCAAGTTAATCAGCCCATCACAAACAATTCTGTTTATCAAAACAGGCTCCTTCTGCTGTGGTGAATCATACTTTTTCATCTTAACCAAAGCATCATTTGCCTGTTTTGAAAGAGAAGCTACTAGGTGAGTTATGTTTGCAACTAGCTACTGCTGGAGTCTGAAAGCACCAGTCCCTCACCTCCCTGTTTTACAGGGAGCTCATGGTCTCCACACGCACTTCATTAATTCCTTAGTTAAAAGTAGCACAGGGCTGACAGCTGAATGTGCATAGATAAGCAGAACTCTGAGGAAGGTCCAAAAAGTGCCCAGATACGCTTCTGCCTGAAGGCGCTGACACACATTTGTGCTGAAAATGGTTGACGATGGGTTTGATTTTCATCCTGCTGGAGCTGATGAATTCTGCCCCTGCCTTTGCTGGGCACAGGGTGCCTGGCAGGTGACTGCTGAATACAAAAAGCCTTTGCTTATAAGTGCAGGCCACCAAGGCTTCTGCCAGCCGCACAATCTCCCTTCTGAGGTGCTTTGTTCCAACAGAAGATGATGGGACTCGGTGGGTGCTCAGCTCTTTGCAGTAGTAAGCAATGTCTGCAGGCTAAAATGTTTCCAGGATCTGCACATGTCCTGAAAATGCACTTTTGCAGCCTTTTATATTTAAGTTTTGCCTCAAGAACACTTGGAAGCCCGTGAATTTTCTATCACCATCATCAAGAATCAATACTGCATTTACACTTCTGTGCTGGCACTTACATTTTCAAAATGGTACATGTACCTCTAATAGCCAATGTGCTTTATGGACCTGATCGAAAGCCCCATAAAAATTATCATTGGATTTTCTCTGGTTTTCCCGGGCATAGGATCAAGCCTGTATTAAGTAGTCATAGTGGCATTCCTCCCCATTCTGTACCTAATGAGAAAATATGCTATAGGTAAATTGAACATCAGTTAAAAAAAGATGTAATTGGCCAGGAGTTAAATATTCAGATGGCATTTGGACTAAAGTTCAGATATGCCTGAGTGGTGGTGTTTTTTCTTACCAGCTAGTGGCTTCTTGTACATCATCTCCTGTGGACCATTTTAGTTTATAGTTGTGGGGAGAAACAAATAACTCAATAATTCCATGACCGACAGAACTTATGAAACCCAGTTTTGTAGGGGTTGCTCCTTCTTGGATCTTTTTGAGCCTAGGAATGGCAGTTTGGACCAATATTCTCTAACCATCCTCCCAATTTCTCTGAACTTTAGAAACATAACAAATTTATGGTCTTTTGTCCTGTCACCAAAGTTGGCTGAAGTCAGAAACAGGTAGTGAAGTTGTCAACTAGGGCAGAGAAAGACAAGAAAGCTGCTGCTGCTGCTGCTGCTAGAAGTGCGCAGGAGGGGATGGGAGAAAACAGGCATCGGCTGGCTGGTACAGGAAAGGACATCTCGGCTGTTCTGCTTTTAGGCTGGGTGATGAGTTGGGAGGAGTGGCAATGCACCTGGCATCCTTTTACAACCTCAGCCTTGACTCCAAAATGTGTGGAACACCTCTCATCAAATGTAATTCTGTAAGGAAGGCAAGGATCAGAACAGGGAACTACTGAGAAATTATAGAAATGATCTGGGATTTTATGATCAATGGAGAATCCTTGTGTGTCCTCACTCTTCTGTTTGCTTTGAAAAGAGGAAGGTAAAAAGGAGAAGGTATTAGTGACATGGCATTATTTGGAGGACAGGAATTAGACGTAAGTAAAACTTAACAGAGATTATATTTGCCTGTAACTAATTGTATCATAGCTGCAGGACAGCTGAGAATGCAGGAAGCTTTTCCTCCCTTTTTAAAAATGCAAAACCTTCCGTAGCTGCACTCCAAAGAGAACCCCATGCTACGGTGGGTGTAGCAGAGGGCAGCAAGTCAAAACAAGGAGGGAAAACAAAAGGCAGAGGTTCTGGAGGGGCAGTGGCCAACCCGATTGCATTATCAGGGTCCTGTTGAGCGTTCCAGTGCTCCTTGCAGCGTGACAGAGCTCTGCTCCACTCCTTTGCCCCACTTGGGTTGTAAATGAGTTGGGACATAGTTTCCTGAGGCGCTTGGTGTTAGCCAGGGCATGAATGGCTCTCTGCAGGCGTTTGCGGGATTTGGGTCAGACCCCTGAGAGAGAACAACTTATTCAGTTTTTCTGATTTTTTTTCAGTTGATTTTGGGATTTGTACAGAGGCTGCGCAGCAGCATCTGGAGCTCTTTGTGTGATGCCCCTTGCTTACTGATAAGCAAAAGTGCGTTTCCTCAGTCTTCTCAGTAGCTTTCTTGAGGGGTCAGGCTTTAGCCATATTCATCCAGGTTACTTTAGAACAACATCTTAGAAAATAGTTGGTTTTCTAGTTCTGTGATTTATTTCCAAGAAATTACAGCCTGTCCTACTAGTTAGGAAGAGCACAAAAGCAGACAAGATCTAAGATTCTGAATTCTGCAAACAGATGACTTTTTGCAGTATTTCATCCTAGTAGGTCACAAACATCCATAATTACCCTTTGGATCGTTTCTCATTCAGCCCTTGAATTAATAGTATTGGAAATACTATGGGTGCCCAAATTAGCTTGGAATGAACAACGCCAAAGGCAAGTGGTATCTTAATTGCAGAATAAATAACTGGTCTACTTATTTTTCATGGGGCAGGTGAATGCCCACCATAACCCCTGTCAGCTCTAAATCCTCTACTGCTGCCGAACTGTTGTGTTCTCTGATAACAATCCAATAATTGAAGGACTCTATAAATCCTTTCTGGCTTTTATTTACTTACTAACTAGAGGATAATTATAATGTTTTATCTCTGTAGTCTCATTCAGCTTTTGCTACAGCTGCTTTTTTCCTTTGGGTGGGAGTAAGTCAGGTATGAAGAGCTTTTAGACCGCTACCATCACCAGGAGTGGATGTAATGGGATGGCCTCGGTCCATTCTAGAAGGGGAGCTCAGCGTTATGGGGGAAGGTTTCCTTCCACTATAATGGGATAAATCACTGCACTATGCACTGGCCTTTGCCAGGATCTGGTCCACGTTGCATCTATCTCTTTGCTGAGACAGGGTGGGGTCGGAGCCCCTGCTACGTGTGCTTACAGTATTACTTGGTGTACGTATGCACCAATATACAGTCTTGGTAATTCACAGACCCTGTTCAGGGAAAAAGTGAAGATTATTACAGAAAACTCATGTATATTCGTTTATGAATTAAAAGAATGAAATCAGCGACAGCTACTCTTCTTAATTAGCAATGCATCTAAATGACCCTACAGTCTGTCGGGCACCCATTGCTGATCTCCATAGCGTGGGACTCTTACCATGTTGGCAGCGCTGATGCAGGAGCTCTTCTAGCACACGTACTCATCCTTTGTAGTAATCAAGTCCATACACTACCTTTTATTTAGACGCGATGTTTACGCCCCAGAAAGCTTGTAGTTTGGAATGGCTACCTCTAAATATTGATGTTGACTTTTTGCATCTGAATCTGCAAAAGCATCGTGCTGAAATGAGAGACCAGTGAGGCTGTGGTATTTCTGGCATTAATGTGCAGACAACGTTCCTGCAGGCTAAAACGCACCGCAAGCAGCTGACAAAACCAATCAAAATCCCCCCATTTGTTAGTCTAGCAGATTAGTCCATTTTCTGATTTCACTGCAAGGGTTGTGAGACTGGCTTAACTCGACTGCCCTCGTTTGAGTGACTGCCCTTCGCTCAAGCCAAGGCTCAGCTGTGTCATTCATAGTGCCACACCTCGTGAACGCAGGCAGCTGAGGCCTGAATTGGTGCCACTGAATTAACAAATTTAATGCTGATTCGCATTTTGGTCAGGACATGTAGTTAGCATTCTTGCATCTGTTGATGCATCTGTTGATGCAAGAGGGAGTTAGCTGAGGTCCTCTTGCAGTAGGTCATGAGCCAGCCCCCCCACCGCTACCTCCCATCAGCTGGGAACCACTGACAGCATCACGTGGGCTCTCCCATCTGAACCTGAGTTCCCAGAGGACCGGAGCCCCTGCTGCCAGCGAGGAGGTAGCAATTTTACAATTTCTTCCTTGTCTTCTGGCACTGGTTCATTTGCTGCATTGAGCTGGCTCCGAGCTCTTCAGGATAGACATCTTCCTCCTGGGGTCCTGATCATCAAAATGACCACAGAGGAAAAGAAGTTGTATTTGACCAAGATCTTACCTGGAATTACGTATCCTGAGGGAGAGAGTGGCTTTTGTGTGTGGTATCTGTTGTCTTGGTAACATGGTTTCATCCAGGAAATACCGTGTGTTTTTGAGCAGCCTTGATACCCCACGCTGCGATATGAGTTATATTGGTCTGTTTTCTTTCCTTGCATTCCTAGAAGGGGAGACCGTAAAAGTGAACATTGCGAATACACAGGATAGAAAAGCCACAGGGGAAGAGATCTGAGACGCTCCCCTTCTGTGCTAATTGAAAATATGCCAAATCATAGTTCACTGCACAGATAAACGGGAGGAACAGAAGACGGGCTTTGAGGATTGCACTATCTAATAAAACCCAGCAGTATCTGTAGAAGAGCAGAGCTCTCTCTTAGCCAGTGTTAGAGCAAACATGGTACTGGTATGCATATTATGAATAAATTAGTGTGCAGCTTTGGTCTGAAACTCCCTGTAGATTTAAGATGAACAAAGCGATAGCTATTCCAAGCACATGTGGCAAGGTATGGGCTAAGTGAAGTACTTCTGCTGCTGGTCCGATGATGCCTCTTGTGCTGCAGAGAAGCTGGATAAAAGGAGGGCTCATGTTCAGGAGCCCTAGATCCGTATTATAGTTGATTTGTAGCAAGTAGGGTAGAGTCTTCCTATTCATGTAACACCTGCTAGTTCTGTAAAGCCTTTATGTATATGTGCTTATGTCCTACTTTTTTCCCTCAAATCTATACATGTGGTTGAGTGCTGTCCCTTGCTACATTGGCTCCTTGCAGCAGGCGATGTAGGGCACTTTTTTGGCTGCTAAACACGGTGGTAAAATCTCATTATGTTCAGTGACAACAGGCCTGATGCTATGTAAAAATGTGGTGGAGGCAGGAGACTTTCTGCTGCATATCTAGGGCACTCCAGCTAGTGAGAAGACCATTTTAAGCAATGTTCTCAAGGAAGGAAGAACACAAAAGATGCATGCCATTTATTAGAGGAGGTAACTGTGGAACAAAATTGTGTTGTTGAATAACAAAGGGGAAATTGTTTACAAAGTGCTGATTTCTGGGTCATCATTTGCTTAATTTTTCCTCTTTCACTTTGCTTGAATAATGAAAATGCATGGGTCCCATTAGTCTGCAGAAGTTCGTTAGTCATTTTCATTTGTTAGTTGCTCATGTGAGTGTTTCCCAAAGTCTTTTGAAGTGGGACTACCTCTGTGTAGGAAGGGAGTCTCAAGAGCCACCTCTCATCCTGTTCCTGACTCTGTGGCATCCCCATGGTAATCGAACCAACTGCTTATGTGGAAAAGTAATATGAGGAAACCACTGAGGCAATTTTAGCTGTCTCTTAATGAAATGTAACAGCTGGAAATCAGGAAGAGCATGAGCATCATGGGACCAATCAGCCCTCTGTGGAGAAGCAGCGAGTGCTGTGTAAACCACAATCAGTACGTCTCTGACGAGAGCAGCGCTGTACTGAGTGGGTAGCTAATATTGTGGTGGAATGCTTAAATCCAAACACCACTTTAATTAAATTTCAGTAAGTATTAGGCTAGGAAATATAAATTAAGCAGTTGACAAGATTTTAAAAAATTGGAACCAGTCCTGAGCTGACGTGAGCACACTGACCCGTGTCGTTTTGCCATCTGCCTGAGATCATTTTCATACTTTAGTTATCCTCTTCAGCCAGTGGTCTGCTGTATTTTACTAACACCCGGGCTATTTTCCATTCTTCCAATACTGTCTGCATTGAGATTGCTCAAAACATACCCTTGGAGGATTTTCTTTCATTTTTCCATACTCCATATCATGGGAAAACCCTTAAGTCAGATAGCAGCTTCCTCAACACAGTGCAGGTCGAGTCTCCACTTCTTCCTGCCAGAGATGCCCCAGGCAGCTCTCGACAGTATCGTGTTCGCTGCAGGAACCAACAGCAGAAGATGATTTTACCCATGGCAGGAACACGGCGTGCACAATAGACACGGGGTGGTTCATCGCTTACCTTTCAGCCCTTTCACATCAGGTAAAATGCCTACAGAAGTCCTGGATTTGCCCAGAGGATAACTCCCACAGTGAAGAAACGGTAAGAGACAACCAGCACAGCCTCGTCCAAGCTGTACTTGCAAGCACTTGCCCTTGGGTGTCTCGGGAAGGCAGCTAGGGCCAGGCCCGTGGCTCACAGCATTTTCTCAGCTTGTCTCCTGTCCTGCAGCCCAGTGGGCAGGCTAGGAGTGGATAAACAAAGCACAGGTTGCCTTGAAGTCATGCAAGCCACAGAGCAGTGCTAGGCTAAGATTTCACTTCATTTTATTTTGCAGTCAGCTTTATGAGAGCTATGTGTGATCTTTCCCTTTTTTTTTTAATAGTTAGCACCAATACCATCTGGATAACGCAAAGCAGCAAATAACGATCAACTTTTGCTTACATAAGATCAAGTTGTACTTTGATTTACACCTTTACTCCAAATATCTCCAGTCAGTTTTGCTTGCAGTTATGTCTAGGTATTTCCTGTTAAGTTCATCAGGTTGGGTAATGCTGGCATTGTAAATAAAGTGAAAATGTTGCCCCAAACCAGTGTTCTTCCAGTCCAATTTAGTCTGTTCAGTTACATGTCTTTTAATTGTCAAGCTAACTCCTAAACTGAAGTGAACCTGTGCTCAGTGGTTGAAGATAAGAAGCACTGTTCGCACGCACTCATTCATACTTTCCTCTTTCTAGTTTTAAAAACCTAGCCAAAATCCATATCCTGAAGATTTGTAGCACATAAACTATACTTTAGCAACACATGCTAGGTGTGGATTGATGTGACCAATTACTGTATGAGGTTAAGTGTATTGAGAAACATGTAATCACTCAATTAAGGGAGTGAACCATCCAGAGCAACTTTATTCAAGGGAGATAGAAAGATATATATATATACTTAAAAAGTAAATATAAATATATATATATATAAAGATACTGCATAGCTCAGTAAGCTGGAACAAGTCAGACAGGCATAAAATGGTGTATGTTGTAGTTCGTACTATCCATGTTTTATTTTAATTTGTTATTTTTGCTATGTAATTTAAAGGCCATTCCCATTCTTGGCCATTTGTAGAACATTTTTAGCCTGGGTTATGTAAACATATGCATATTTTATATTACTTTTAAATTGAATTTATGAATTGGATGACTCTGAGTAGAAGCAAAGGCAATGGAGCACATAATAATAGTACAATTCTGGTTTCTGCTGCTTGAAGGTTTGCAGTGAGACACCAGTAATTTAGGATCTTTTTTGCTTATTTGATTATTGCTCCCCAAAAATACAGACAATGAAAAGGCCCTAAATGTTTTGCTAGATTTGCAGGGTTGCTAGTGAAATCGAAATACTGGTGATAATAACGGTAATGAGATGTGAAGTGATTGTGGGGCCCTTTTAAGGTGCCTAATTGTGCCAGCCTGCTCGTGCTGCAGCATGGGATTCAGCAGGGAAGCCGTGTTTCCTCCAGCCACGTGCTAATGTGCAGAGGCACGTGCTCTTCCCGCCTCGCTGGGATTGTCAAAGCCTATCAGGAGTTTCAGATGGACAATTCCTATCGGAATCAGTTGCAACTGAAATGCTTAGTGGCCGTGAAGCTAAGGAAGAGTAAAAATTTTCACCGCACTTCCCGGTATTTTGCCTATCTGGATGTTGCTTCACACCATGATGTTCAGAGGTGCCCAGGAACACTCCCAGATATTTTTGAGCATTCCTGAGGGAAGTGCCCGGGCAGTGCGGATGGATTGGGTTGCAAATGGCTTCAGACCTCCATGGGAACATTCAGGCAGGTGAAACCGCACAAAGTGGATCGGACAGAATAGCCTGTCAGACTTGCACGCTGCTTTAAGCTCAAGGAGCAGTGTGGAGCAGCATGGTAGAAATGGAGGAAATCCATGGAAAAGAGTCAGTATAGAAAACCAGGCAGGCACTATTTTCAGTGCTGGCAGCACCAGTCTGTTACAGAGACAGAAAAGAAACTCTCCTGCTGAACAGTGGCTTCCTTGATTAACCTATTTCAGAGCATTAGAATGTTCTGACGATATGTGTGCATCCACGTGTCCCGCTGCTGACAGCAGCGCGCCAGTTTGAAGCGGTTCTGTTTGTAGTGAAGTTGTGGCTGTCTCAGCCTGATGGCTCCGAGGAGGGGGCTAAGGGGACGGTCTGCTGTTGCCTCGGTGAGCACAGAGCTAGACGGGATTTCAGGAGCTGCCAGCAGGCTGGCGGTCTCAGCGTTTGGACTACCTTGCTGTTTGAGAGTAGCAGGTCTTGAAAAATACACCCCTAGGTATGGTTTTGTGGCGTCAGTTTTTCAAGGGGTATAATGTAGGTATAATTAATAGGCTCAATTTGATGTTAATGAAGTGCTTTTGAAATTCTGGGAGAGCTTCACCTATGACAGTTCTGATCAAAGTTACGTGTGTACCAGATGTACCTGAGCCTCAATCAAATGTATTAAGAATAGGTAAATTTGATGCTCCAGCAAAAAGTACTTCATTTTTCTGAGTTGGGTTTATTGCAAAGCTAGCTTTGTTTTCAGGCTTTCAGACATTTTAAGTGATCTTACATTGGTCATGTCCTTTCCCTACTCTGTTCCACTTAATTACAGGACAGTAAAGTGGAGATACTGTCTTTGTTTACATCTCCGTGTCCCACTTGAGAATAAAGGGGTTGCTTTGGGGTACTGAGAGCAGTACCTGACCAACGATGGCTGTTAATACCACCAGCTAATTAGAGGATTTGCCAAAATAATTGCAGTTTTCTACTTCAATTAGAAAACTACTCTTAACAGAATCTGTGATTCTTCTTCAGCTTGGGGAATATACAGCAGGCTTGCATCAGGACAGGCGAATAACCACTTATTAACGAAACAGGCTGATGTCAGGAAAACAAAAGCCACAGTTGTTTATAAGGAAAAAGATCCAACACTCACCTGGGACACACTGTTCTCCCCACCTCTCTCTCTACCCATCTGTGTATACGCGTATCTCACAACTCTTGCCTGTTAACTGTGTTATTTTAATAGTCGTCAGTAGTATTCCACAGCACAGCAGCAGTAGGGTTGTTTGAGAAAAGGACAAAACATATTATTGCAGCACTATATGAAGAACAGCAGGAGATCACAAACCACTTACGTTTCCATGCCACGGAAATATGATTCTGTATTTATGAAGATTAATTTTTAATAATGCTGTTTCCTACAAATGTGCCTAGATCGCATGTTTGGGTACAAATATTCCTTGAACTCTGGTGAAGTCCACATCTGAATTCAGAACAATGAAATACATACAATATTTCTGCTAGGTCTGGAATGTGCAGAAATGCTGGATATTCACATACCAAGAAGCTTTCATACCTGACTGAATGTTACTGGAACTTCTGGTGCTGGTGTTACAGCTATGCCCGTTGTTAATTTCTTTTGATGTATAGTCAGGATAATGCTGATATTGCAAAGAAAATTGTAGTCCTATAATTTTCTTTTAAGTGTGTGCCTCATGACAGTGCAGAAATGATAATGAACAAACCAGAAAAACAAATGTTCATAAATTCATGTAGTGAGCATTAGCCATCTAAGTGTATTTTCAGATAAGAGCATTATAATCTGGGGACTGAGATCCTAGCAGCAGTACTAGGCTCAGGCTTTGTAATATCTTCACCTAAGCATTTGGAAGCTGATGTACATTTGCATATTGAAACTGCTCAGAATCAGTGCAGAGAAACCCCCATCAAATGCAGAGCCAGGAGCCACCGGCCTTGCAGAACTTGCTTTTCTCAAAGAATAAATTAACTGGGAAAACCGTTACCATCAGTGGACACTGCTCCCTTTTGCTGTTCATTTTGAAGTGAAAGTCCTCTGTGGGGACTTGTCGTTAATGAAGTCTCATGCTTCAGATGTCTTTTCTCTGTGTAAGTTGTTGCTTTGGGATGGGCAGCCTGGCTCAAATCACTGTTTCTGTCAGAGGCTCCTGGTGGGAGCTTGGACAAGCCATGCTGGGTAGCAGTGTCCCACGCACAGCTGCCACGGTCAAAGCCATAAAGCAGGTGTTAAAATGTTCTCTGTTTGTGTATGGGTTAATCTTTTCCGTATAATATGTTCATAGGTACAAAGTATATACTGCATCATGTCAGACATTTCTCAAACGAGACATTTCGAGCAAAGCTATTGCGAGACCTCAGAGATGTAAATGGAGCCAAGTTGGAGGGTGAGGCGAGAAGCGTTTCTACACTGAGGAAAAACTTGTAATCCAATCTTATCAATGGCTTTTGACATTATTTTGGTGCTACGAATGGCATAGGTACTTGACACTAGCTTATACGTGACTGACACAGACAGCAGTGTGAAGTTGGGAGTTTTGTGCAGAAAATGCTACCGGTTGGCTGCTGTTTCCCAGACTATTTGTGCAACGTTATTGCAACCCAGAAGAAAAAAACCCAAGCTGGTGTTTATGTTGTAAGTTGTACCCTGTAAGGTAGGCAGTACTAATACCAATACAGGGATGAATAAGCGTCAGAGGTTCTAATGTAAGATCCTCCCAAGTTTTGCCAAGTTCATCGCATCGTGTCTATACGGTAGGTGCCTTAGTACGTGCCTCAGTTGAGCAAACAATGTCAGAGTCTATGTTATGAAAAGGCAGTCACTTTTAGTGTTTCATTTTAGCTTTAACAATCATATTGTTATTTGTCAGAAAGCACGTGTTTGGCCATATCATAATATGTCACATATATTTTTTGGAATAAATTCTGTATCTGAAGTTATTTTGCTGGACACAGCAAACCCTGTAGTGGTAAGGTGAATTGAGAGTGAAATACTTCCAAAAATGCTTTCTGCTGTTTAGGGTTGTTTCCAAACCTTCTGCCTCTGCTCTGCTCCCTCAGCACGGCTGGCTGGGCTCCCTGACTCAGCCCATCTGTGCCATTCTATTCTGCTATAAAAAGCTCTGGAAAACTCAAGTTCAGGTGCCTCTATTCTGATTCCTCTGAGGAGGCTGGAGCATTGAACTGCTTGTTGCAAGTACCATCTAAGCCTACCTTGTTCAACTACCCTGTATCTTTGCGTAATTTATAACAAGCAGAAAATAAAGAGCACCTTGTGTCATAGACTGCCCATCCTTTGGTGTACTTTCCTACTAGCATATTAAGCAGAAGCGTAGGTACATTGCCTTAGCATTAAAATACAGCATACTTAACTTTCATAAATATTAGTCTGGAAAAACATCTCTGAATTTAATTTTGGATTTATTCCAGTCTGTGAAATGCCTTTTGGCAATATTTGCACAGTCAAAGTTCACTCACATGATTACCCATAAAAAGCAGTCAGCTGGCTGGACGACATGCCCGTAGTTTTCTATGGGAAGAGGTGTTCGCAGTAACATAAATGGACATGGTTTACCAAATCCTGGTGGAACAAAGATCTGGTCCTCACTAATATAATGCAGGCCATTTGAAACAAAAGTAAGTCTTAACTGTGTATGACCAACATCATCCATAGTTCTGCCTCATTTTTGTAACGGCCCCTTTGCTAATGATTGAGTGACTCGAGAGCGTTTGGCTGGTGGGACCAACCGTGGCTGATTCCACCAGCACAGATGAAGCCAGTGGTGGAAGGGTTGATTGAGCTCCAGTCACACCAGTTCAAGTATGTTAGGCTGCTTCTGTAAACTTACTAAAAAATGAGCCTGTGTATTTTGTTTGCTGTGTTTGAATATATAGGGAATACATGTAAGCTGTAGAAATAACTTAACAGTGACAAGCAAGACTTTCTAAATCACTGGAGATGTTTTTACTGCCATTTTTCAGATGCATTTTCTTCTGCATCTTTTTTAGCTAGGCAGTACATGATAAGTGTACAGCTTTCTGTATTTAAGAAGTCCTCAGCACGGGATATAGCTCTTGAGAAACCATTCATCTTAACCAGATTTATTTCATGTAGATGAAATTCAGCAAGGAAATCTCCCTCAGGTGGCTACCTAATAATTAATACTGATAGTTCATAAGGGAGCCCAGGAGAGCAGTAGATGAGAAGAGCAGTCAAAGCCAGAGCTGGGACCCTGCTAGTGGCAAACAGAGGGTGGTCAGGCCACCGCATGCCACCTCCTGTGTTGTCTGAAAGCTCTCCTTCCTCTTAAGCCGAATTTAGTTATTCTCATGCATCAGGAAAAGGCAGTGGTCTGCAGTGTGTGTTGGCTCCCAGGCTGGGCTCTGGTCAGCGGGTGCTACCCACGCCCACCCAAAGCAGCGAGGGGGCTCTCACCTGCCATTTCCCTCTTTCTGCAGCATTTGCACTGTCCACCCCAAAGACTTTTTCCCCCAGTTACACAACTACTTAGATTTGCAGCTGAAGTTGAGTTTTGGCAGAAATTGCAGCAAGGGTTGGGACTTCTGAATATTTTTTTTTTCAACTGTTGTACTTTAAAGTTGATTAAAGGGTGATGACTAAGCAGCTGGGCTGGGAAGCAGAACACCTCGTTATGCTGTGAGCCTTGCTGCCCGTGTGCCATGCGATGCAGAGCACCTCTTCGCTGCTGGTGTAGGCACCGGCTTTTCCATACTGGGTACCAGTGGGGCATCGTCCTGGGGCTGCACGCTTACTGCTTCCAGTGTCATGTGCCAAATCTGCTTGGAGATGGCCGTGCCCCTCTGCAATATTACTCATGCCTAGCCTTCACCTTATCCTTTCTGACCTTTCAGGGCTTGCTAACTGCACCTTGCTCCTCAGCCTTGCTGCCCTGAATGTTAACGTAAGGCGTCACCCAATGATTTCAACCTGAGGATGGCCAGGTAACCTCCCCTGTTAAAACTGCAAAACCTGGTCAGGCTCTGTGGAAGCTGGTTAAGCTCCGGTGAAGTTGCTCAGTCACTGAACAACTCTTTGAAAGCCCCTTCAAGGGCCTTTCCATGCTGGAATTACTATTAGTAAAGAAACTAGCTATAGGCAGCTGGCTATAAAAAATGTGAAGAACACGCCTGTTAAATTAAATGTTGTTTCTACTTGGTCCCATTTGTAACTAATTTAAATGGAGATTTTTATTTTTTTTTAACTGAAAATCTGTGTCAAAATAAGAGTGCAAAATGAGTTAAGACTGAAATATTTGACATGATGCTATTCAGTGCTGGAGCCCCAGACAGAAAGAGAGGAGAAGCACACAGGCTCTGGGAACCCTGTCAGCAAAAACCTCAGTTCACTTTCCCCAGCCCAGTTTTATTAGTAAGGCATAAGAAAGATCAAGCAGATTTCTGTAGCAGCCTTGTTACGCTATTTACTCTAACGAGTCTATTTTCTATCATTGAAATAGCTTTAAAGCAATTAAATACAAACAGTTATCTGCAGCCCACCTCTATCTTTTCATATGCCTGCTAAGTCTTACAAAGATAGAGGACTGGTATTTACCGAGATCCCACAACAGCAAAATAAACGGACAGAATGTTCTTAGGTAGTCACAAAAGATAAATTAGAAACCACGATAAAATAAACCCACTGTTCAATATGTTCATCACATAAACTTGACTTTCAAATTCAGATTTTCAGACCCTGTTCTTGTCTAGCGTCTGACAAGAATCAGACTCCAATTTTCTTTTGACTTCACATTCAAGGCAGGTAATTTCCTCCCCCATCTTGAGGCTGACAACAAGAGATAGTCATAAAGAAAATAACCAGGTGGAAGGGTAAAAGCACAAAAAGAAATTTGAACTCTTTTTTTTCTTTTTTTGAAGTATTGACCTTAAATAGAGAAGTTGTGTTTACTATAGCTAGAGGCTTTCCTTTCTCTAAAAATAGCATTAATTTTATAGGCATTGGTTGTGACAGCAGGGACTAGAACACCTACGAGGATGTGACTTGTAGAAATACATGGTAAAAAAATAATGTTTTGAAATGCCTTCCTTCTTCCACTGTAATGGCTCAGATTCCTTAGCTGCCTGACTGGAGAACCAGGAAGACACATGAGTGATTCTCCTTAGGCACTTCACCAATTTCCATTGCTTTATTCATCACTCCTTCAGGAAATCCACAGCATGGCAGCAATGCGTTCTCTTCCTCAACGTGAAATGCAGGCGCATTAGGATTAAGAATTTGTACAGAACAAAAAACCCTGTTCATGTAACTGAGACTAACCTGAGAAAGCTTTTTCTTCATTTCATACTTAATCTAGCTGGACTTAAAAAAATACAGTAAAAGCCTGTGCAAGTTTGGAGGTTTCCTGTGGAGCCTTTGTCTAAGCTTAGGGCTTAGTTGTTGGCGTGTTGGCGGGGGTCTGGTGCCAGCGAGTGAGTTAACTGCGCATCGCCTCACCCTTCCCAGCTGGGCCATGAATTTCCCTTCGGCTTTTGCTCTTGCTTGCTTTCTCCTCTCCATTTGACTCCTGTGCACGCTTCCTCGAGTGGTTTCTCCCTTTCTTCCTTCATCCCCAAAAATGCCTGCAACACTCCCTGCTCCTACGCGGCACAAGGCGTTGCAGCAGCAGCAGCAGGGGAGTGCCAGCCCGGATCAGGGCGCACAGCTGGGTCATCCCTCTGTGCCTGTGCCTTGGAGGCACATCCCAAATTGATGAGTCTCACAGCTGAGCCCCGAATGCCCAGAGGTGTAGGTTAATAAGAATATAACAACCTCCACGTGAGTTTAGTGAGCAGGAAACTTGACCACTTCAGGCGTGCTCCTGGAAGACGGGGTTTGCCCTGCCTCTGTAGAAGGGCAAAACGAATTCAGGGGGACGGTTTTGTCCTCTTACAGCACTTTTCCCTGCTTAAGGCCAGTAACTGTTATGTTTTAAATTCAGAGGGCTGGACACAGCCCCCACAGCTAGTTTTCCACACAGTAATGCACTTGCTGCAATGGAAAATAAAAATGGGCAAATAACCCCCCATCACTCCCCACCACAGCTATCCCAAACCTCTTTTGGTAGAGCTGTATCTCCAGCTGTGATTGTCATTTAGAGAGTAATAATAACTCGTTCAAATATCCTCTATACCTTTCTTTAACTCATGTTTGGTTTATAATTAAAAACTGGTGTACTGGAAGAGAAACGATACATCCCCTGCTTCATTCTCACTGGTTCTTGGTCTTGGACCATCACAGCAGAAGAGCTGGGTCTTCCCCAGCGCCCCGAGGCATCTGTAGGGGACTAAAGTGTTTCCCTGATAGTTATAATAATTCTGTCACTCTTAGCAAAATTACTGTTTCTGCAGCACCCCACAGGGAGATCGTGGTGTTGAGAGTTGGCTTTGGATGTAATTCCATGACATTTTTCTTCACTTCCTAAAAATAGAAACTGAAATGTGTTTTCTCTGGGGTGTTATGGTTGAGGGTTTTTAAAATAGTGGGGTTTGAGCACTCCTGGTTTGTGAGATGGCTAATCAGAGACCTTTATAAGACTCTGTGTAGGTATTTAGTACTTTTCTGAAAGTTGAGGCCTTTTAAGTTGAATGAAGAAGCACAGGCTACACGTTACATCGCTGTATTTTAATGTGCTGAACAGCTCTGAATTGAGCCTTGATTTTAAATGGTAGCATTCAAAGTGCAAGCACACAGTGACGTTACTACAATAGCGAATATTAAAATGAGAGATTTTTCTGAGGGAATGCTTGTAGCTTATATATGGAAAACTATTAGCTAAAAATAAACCTTAAAAATAATTCTTAAATAGACCCGCAAGGACATTGTATATATTTTTCTCTCATTAAAATGAAACCTTTCCTGTTGTCTAAAATTATCTTTAATTAGGATTGCATAACCTAACAATAAAACTGCTGAGGATTAGAACCAACAGACTCATTCAGCCCATGGCTTTAATTAGATTAAGCTCTTCATTGCCAGAAGTAAGAGATGGAGCATTAGACCTCTTTAACATTTAATCTGAAAATGCTTTATAATTGTGTTTACTATTGTGAAGCAAAAGTTTACAAGGGTAAAAAAAAAAAAAAGAAAAAAAAAGCAGTCTGCCAGCATCTTTTTATGTAATGCTTGCTGAGCTGTTTGTCACATTTTAAAGACAGATTGTTTTAGGAAAGCATACCAAGACGGGCGGTGCGTGTGCGTATCTCACATGTATGCACAGTCTCATAAAAGTCCAGATTGCCTCTAAAGTAGCTGTGTCAGTCAACTACCTCCCTTTCATCCCTATTTAATCCTGTTTTCCTCAAGACCCGTAGAAAATTTTTGAAAAAGGGTAAGTCTAGTAGTGTCTCTAATAACTCATCCAATCCATGATCCGTCAGCCCAATGGATGGGATCCCCAGTGCAGTGTGCTTTATGTTGAAATGCATTACTACTCAGCATATGACGTTAAGTTGCCAATAAGCAAATTTATTAGCCTTTTTGAAGCTGCAAGCTCTGAGGACTCAAAGCTGGAGCTCCCCTGTCTGCACCAGGTACCCAAGCCATCATCATCCAGTAACGGAGTTGAGTGTTTTACTGAGCTTTGCTGTAACCAGCACTGCTCGCCTTCCGAGACCCTGAGAGTATGGGATGGAGCTCATCTCCACTTTCTCAGCAGCAGTTCCCTTACGTGGACTTGTGGAGAAGATTATTAGGGTGTATGTGCTTCGCCAACACAACTGTGCAGGATTTATCCACGTCTTTCCTCTCTGAGTCTGTACGGCAGCAAAGCCCTGGGGAGAAATCAGGGCTGTGCCCCTCCTCCCGCAGGCAATGCACACGCTGTTTCTTGCCTCCTCACCCATAAAGCATGAATGTCCAGAGAAGAGGACACAGCCGGACAGATGTGCTCTAGCAGTCACCAGCTAGCAGGCAAAAGGAGCATCTTTCTCTGAAGGCAGGCTTCAAACTTTGTGGCTTTGGACAGGCTCAGCCTGGCTGATGAAGTTCCACATTCTTCTTGCTCTCTTCTGTGCCCTCTCCCTGTTTTCCCAAATTTAGGTCTGACCTACACATTTCAGCCCAGAAAATACATGCTATGGTGTTTAACTAAAAGATGCCATTTATAATTAAAACATGAAACCAAGCTCCTCAGCCCTTAAACGCCTCTGTCCCAGAGATGGTTTGGTAAGATTGTGGGAATTGTTCTCTCTGGAATTTCAAAACATTCTGTTTTCCTGAATTCCTTTATTTCAACAGAATAGAAGGATTGAAACAGTTGTGTCTATGTGAACTGTATGACTCCATCAGGAAGGATAATATTAAAGTAATTCAAGATAGAACGGGTTTTAAGTTGATAGTAAATTTAAGATATTTTTACTAACAGTACTAAAGTAAGGCTAGGCCACAGCTAATCGTCAGCAAGTTCTGCTGTCTCTAAGTGAACAAAATCATAGGTGAAGTCAGCTGAAAGCTGGGCTTGGTTAGTTTTGTCTTGATATGCTTGGATTCTGGTCCAGCTGACCTTGGTTGTAGCACTACAGAGTGTTGAGTTAACCACCCCCGGAACACCCCTGCAGGCACGGGAGCAGCAACGCCTTCTGCCCAGCGAGAGCAGGTTGTCTTTGAGGGGTTTGACCTTCTACCACTGTCCAAAATGTCTTTGACCAACAGAGTTCAGATAACTAAACCTGTCTAAAGGTTTTTCTGCTGGACTAGTAAAATCTGTTGTTATTCAGTTCCTCAAATTCAGTAGTAAATTACGCTGTGGGAGCATTTACCCTGAGTATTCCTACTCAGACAGAGATAAGTAACTTGTTAAGTAAAAATATGAGTTATATGAAGGTAATCTGATCTGAAGGGAAAGTAATTCATATTATGACAATACCTTATCTTTCATCTCATTTAAACTGGGTTCCTCCTAACTGAACCTCTCATTACAAACCTATCTGAGGGAATCACTGTGATATTCATGCTTATTTCCAGGCAGAAAGGTTAATATTTCTAATTAGAAAGAGGCTTGCAAAGGTATTTTTAAATCAACTGTCTTTGATCATAAAGGCTTCTTAGACATTTTAAACTTTTTATTTATTTATGTTGAAACCATTTGCTCCTCATTTAAATTCCACTGAAGAAAGCAGAAGCATCAGAAATTTTAGAGTGTGTAGGAAAGATGGCAGTTTTCGGCTAGCTGAAACAGAGGATATTAAGGTTAAAGGCTTATTTTCCTCCCTTAAATGAGTATTCATGTGAAAAACATCATGTTTCAGTTTTTCCAGCAAGCTTTGTGTTTCACTTGTACATGTAGAGATGTCATTTGTAATGTTTTCAAGGTGATCTTGATATTTTTATTTACCAAAGTTGGATTAATTTCAAAGGAAACGATGCTTTCATTTCAAAAGAGTTTACTCTTGCAATCCTGAAGTTTCTGGCCTGTGTATGGAACTAGTTTTTGTTGAAGACGCGGGTGCTATTGCTTTTTTTAATTATGGGCCAGCTTTATGGATACAACCAGCAAAGTTAACCAGGTACAAGAAGGGCAGTGGTTCTCCATCTTCCAACATTAGCTGCCCAGGGTTCTGAGGGAGCCTTATCTGTGGATCCAGCACCAAGCACAGATGTGGAGTTTGCCTTAGATTTCCAACAGGAATAGTACCAGAGAGAGTGGATGTTAAGACATTACTCTCATATTTGAGGTCTTTGATCTTCTTTGACAGAAGCTGCTGTTGAAATGCAAATTATTAGTTACAGCACAGCACCTCATGGGCTAAGAGAATTGGGTTGTGCTGTAATTTATGAGCCCAGAAAAAAACTCATCAAACTACGAAAACTGGGGAGCCTGGGAAGAAAGTGAGTACTCGAGCCCAGATTCAGTAAAGCAATTAAGCACCTACTTTATCAGCCTGGCAAAGCAATTGCCTCCTCTTTTCTCCAGTCGCCCTCTGTGTAGTTATTGCACGTTTCTAGGGACTGAAGAAGAGGAGAAGATTCGAAGAACGAGAAAGGAAAATCCTCCTGAAAAAAAGTAAAAATTCAGCAAAGAGAGAAGAAACAAAGGTTCTTCTTGGGTATGGTTGTCTCTCCTGTTAGGAAGATGCTAGCTTACCTGGGATTTGATGATTTAGGTTGGATAAAATTAGCCTTCGAGTCAGGTTCCAAAGCTGCAAGATTTTACTGTTTAAAGGAAGTATTTTATTGTATTCATAAAAACTGGCTTGAGGAAGTACTTTTCAGCAGAACATTGGAGGAATTAGATTTTTTTTAAATCCACAAAGCTCTTGTGATACTATGGAAAACATCACCTCTCTACTCCTGGAAACATGGTTAACAGCTTGCCAGTGTTGGTGGTGTAAGGAAGGCTGGCCCTACACCATGCCTTTGTGGTTAAGTTAATGTGATGTGAACAACTTTTTCATATTATTTTTGTGAACTAAGCAGGCTCCTGTTTCTCTTTTATAAAAACACTTGAGTCACCAGTAGTCCACGGTCAGTGAACACCCACTGGTGTTCTTCCTTTGTTACACTGAATAACGCTGCAGCACATGGTTCCATCTGAGTATGAGGATATGTTTAGGGGACTATTGCAGTGCAAAAAGTTAAATACTGCTGTTAGCAGACTAGGCCAGAAGGAAAATTCCCATATTTATATATTTATTTATTCATGGATTCTAGAAAGCTGATTTCTATCATATTTTCCTACACACACACTTTGGGAAAAGCTAGGAAAACTTTCTTGTGCTATCAGGCTATTTGCTTTGCTAACATGGTAAGCTAATGAATTCCATCAAGGGCAAATTCATAAATAATCAAGATTTCACTAAACAGGCTCAGCTCATCTCTTTTCTCCATGAAAATTCATATACAGCTTTTATTTTAGATAACTCTTAAAAATATCTGAGCCAGAATTGGTCTTTTTTCCCCCAACTTCTGGTACCTGTTCTGTGCACTTACGTTTGCACATCATGAGAGTTGCTTGAAAATTCCCTGTGCAGCTGCCATCAATGTACATGCCCAGTCCTAGAGCAATTTTGGGCAGGGCCAAGCCGCAGGGAAGAGGAGCGTAGTCACCTCCTTTGACACAGCGATGTGATGATGCTCTGTGCTTCTTGGAAGGAACACCTGGGTTTTGCTCTTATTGCATAGTCAAGGTTAGGGGCTTCATCTTTGTTTGCCCCTTGTGGTTTGCATCCTTTCTAGGGAAAGCATCAGAGCTCTGGAAAGTGTTAGTGAGAGGCTACAGGATCCACTGTAATTCTGTAAATTTAAACTATAGCTTTACTGCATCACTAAGGAAAGTCATACAGATGAGGATTATGTTTCAGGGGAAGGCAGGCATTAAAAACTACTTGCCGCCAGTGAAGATACCTTTGAAATTTTCAGAACAAGGACAGTACCTTAGCCTTTGGATCCAGTTCCACACTGGGCAGTTATTTCAGCCTTCCCCTTTCCTGGTTTGCCTGTGCAATTTCAGCTGCTGGTGGGTTTTTTGCATTCCTTCCAGAGCCGCTGTGCTGCGTTGCTGGCACATCGCAATTATTGCTTCGCACCCCAGTACTGGTTGCACTTCAGGGATGGCTGAGTAATCTGTTTATGTAGGCTCAGGAGGTGTTACCGTCTTTCTGATGAAAGATGTAATACCAAAAGCAATTTTAATGTGACAATTGATTTTATTTTTTCTTTTTTTAAGCTTGATTTGGTTGTCAGAACCTGTACCTAATGCTTATGTTACTGTGATTGCTCTTACAGCACGCCAGGCCAAAAGAAAGGGATAGAGCAGAAAATAATCAAAAAGTCACTTGAAAAAAAATCACCTCTTCTTTATAAAGAATGTGGGAAATCAACTGCATCATAGATTTTTTTTTCCTTCGAGCTCTGATGTCTGATCTTTGGTAAAAGTTACCTGCCGTGGGAGGGGGGCTTCTGTTTCCATTTTCTTACATTTACAAGGAAGATGGAGGTTATTATGCATTTATATTTGCATTTTCTCATGTATTAAAAATTTTAAAGAATTAATTAAAATTAATTTTATCTGCCCTGGAAGACACATCTCCTGAGTAGTTCAACTTATGTCCTCTCAATAACAGAGTGGCAAAAAATGTTTACAAAATCTGTTCAAAAGTTTGTTTTTCATAGCATCAAACACATATGATTAACTCGTTGGGGAAGGAGAACTATTTTACAAAGTCCAACAGCTTTGCACAAAAATATCGTTTCAATACCTCAAAAGTTCATTAACAAAAGCAGAGATAACCCAGCATTTCTTTACTTGATATTTCTGAGAGAAAATGAAAACAACAGTATGGAAATACTGATCACCTCTACCTCTTTTCAGGCCTTTTTGTGTACCAAGAAAAAAAAATCAAATAGGGCAAGCAACAGAAATTGTTTTAGAAAAAGAGGTTCTCCCCCTTTATAATTATTTTTTTAAATGTCAGCTTACACCATTGTTTAGAGTAATGTAAGTAACGCAAAAATATGTGCACCCTGCTGCATCAATTTATGTCTGCAATAAGCACATGGACTCCAGTGAAATTTCATCCAGATTTAGAAAGGTAATGAGAGCAGGTTTTGGTTCTGTGATTGTAGTAATTAGTTACCTAAATAGGGCCTTTATTTTTACTCTCGGAAAAAAGTCACAACTCACTATAATATGTTGAGACAGAGGGAAGCCAGCTGGCATGTCCCTATCTATCCATTGACTAAATAAATACAGTGTCATTAAATAAATTTCTGCAAATATAAAATCATGTTTATTTAATTATTGCCTGTTCTATGCCAAGGCAGTAAGCCTGTTGTGAATAAGCCTCATTGCACTCCACATACAACACTGCCTGGATATTTTGCTGCAGTGATACTTATCAGTCACACCTGCCTGACTTGATGTCTGAAAGACAATATAAAAGGCTATTTGAGCTCCAAAATTTTCAAGATAATGCTAAGCAGATTTTAAGTCCTGGAGGGTTTTACTTCTTAAGCATTACGCAAGAGATGCTTGCAATAAGAACCCACCCAGTAACTGCTCAGTGGTTTTCATACCTCCATCTCTTCCACCTTGTTTAGCCCTTGGCTTTTTCTCAGCATTCAAAACACTAATATGTCACCTGAATCCCAGGGGATAAAATAACTTTTTTTGATTTTCTACTTTTCCCTATTTATTTATTTTTTTAACTTTTCATTCTGCGTTGTTTTATTTCTTGGCTTCACAGAGAATCATATCTTTCTGTGGCGGGTGTCAGTTTGTATAGTTATTATTATACATGGTATTACACATAGTTATTATTATGTCAGATACCACAAAGCTGTCTGGAAATGCTGCCCATATTCACGGGCATGTCTGGACTGCTTGGCTGAGCTAGTACCTTTGAAGCTTAGCAACACTATGGCATTGACATCTCATTTATTTTCAGCCAGTACCTATTAAATAAAAACAAAACAGGAAAAAATATGACAACAACTTGCTGCTGTTCAGCAAATAAATCCCATCCCAAAGCCAAGAGAGATTCCTTAAAAATCTGATGCTCTTGAGCTTTTCTTAGTTTCTTGACGTATTTCTTAAGGACTGCAATTGTATCTGAAGGGGATTGAGGAACAGAAAAAATAGTTTACTTAGTGGAGGGAGCTGTGCTTACAGATCCCTGGACTTTCAAAGCTTCCATAGCTGTCACTGGGAGAGGCATTGGAAGAAATGTACCAGGACTCAGACCCAAGTTCACAGTAAATTCCCGTTAATCCACATGTTTTACAATATAGGCAGGTATATTCTGTTCAACAAAACCAAGTTTTCCAGAACCTTGTTGGTCTGAAAGCTTTCACTGATGGATTCATAACTCCCTCATCAAATGGTTCATTCCATTTGATGTTAATTCCATTCACTGTTAAAATAGCAGCTTAAATCTCATACTCATGAACTGGGCTTAAACCTGGTTTAATTAAAATTTGCAAAGACTGAGATTAAATCTATTTTCATTTCTAAACATTATGCATATTCTGCCCTAAAGATTATCAGCTTGGCCTTTTTATAAAACAGAGTGCCACCAGATTGTCACTGCTGCGTTCAACAGGGCTGCTGAAAGGACAAGTGATGAATGGTATGATGCCTTCAGGACGCGTATGACGTGCTGCAGCATCACTGCAGTGCCAGGGAAGTCTCAAACACGAAAAGAAAACATAACTTCAGCTGATTTCAGTTGGGGTGAAGGGGGGTGCTTTTGTTTGTAAACAAAGAAACATAAGGCTGGCAGTGGGGCTTTTGAGGCTTTTACGCTTTCAGTGCAAAAGCAGCAGAACCTGTCGGGTGTCGTAATGTAGACAACAGCAATTAGTGGTATCAGCACGATCCATCACTTTTAATTCTTGTTAAATAGAAATCAGGGACTGATACAGACTGGAAAGTAGCTGAAGGGTGTCTGGGTCCAGCTTTGCTGAAAGCAAAGGGCCATCTCTGGAGGTACTGTAGGTTTCCCAGCCAACTTTTAAATATCACAAGGGTTAGAGACGGAGATTGTGGGTGGGAAAGCAGTTCCAGTGCTTGACTACACTTAGTGTGAGGACTTATTTTGCTTGTATCTGATCAGAATTTCCCCTTGCTGCACCTTGTTTGCTGCCTCTTGTCCTTCCTCTGCGCAGCTCCAGGAAGAAGCTGGCTCTGCCTCTGCTATACCCATGCATTATATATATATATATATGGATTATACCCATGCATTATATATATATATGTATATATAGAGAGAGAGATAGATATCTGTAGCGACAGACAGCTGTCATACTCTTCCTCAGCCTTTGCTTCTCAAGGCTGAGTAGACCCAGCTCCCTCGGGCCCGTCTTACACATCATGTTTAGCCATTGTGGTGGGTCACTGCCAGACTTGCTCCCATTAGTGCCTTTCCTGTGCCAGAGAGCTGCAAGCTGGACACAGCACTGGACTAGTATTTCTCTATTGATATGTAACAGTAGGAAGCCTATAAATTTTAATGGAATTGGAGGTATGAAATTCTCGGTAAAACTTGATCATTTCTCAATGTTATTAGAGCATCCCTCAGGGCTGTATCAATGTGTAATGCTGCAGGATGCAGCTGTGCGTCATGCGGAAGTGAAAGGTAAGCACTGCACGTCCTGCCCAGCCTTTAGGAGAGGGTGGGAGATGTGCAGTCTCTGACCACCACAGGGAAGACAATTTCCAAACCAGATATATTTTCATTTTGATATTTATTTGTTTAATTGCCTGCTAAGCAAAGCCCTTTAATACGAACAAACAGATGAGTTTAAAAGCAAGAAGGTTCACATCAGATTAGCTTAATTATCAGGCTGCCACATCAGCAACAGTGGCTTGGAAAAGTGCAACAGATGGGTAAGAGAGCAGGGGGGAGTACTGGGGGGTTTGCCTTGCCCAGTGGCTGATGCGAGCTGTGCTCTGAACATCGGGGTGGGTCAGAGGGGGGGTGCACTAGTCCATCTTCGCACAAATGAGATTTTTCCATTCCGGTATCTTTGGACTCAGAAGGTTTGTTGATACTAAAAATACTCAGCATCTGGCTGTACAATCAGCATAAACCCACCGATACTCTGAGGCTCTACCATCCATAGGTCACTCCACCTAAATTATCTTTATCATCTTAATAAGATGACAGGATACTTGTTTGGTGTTTAAAACCCAAATAATGGAATGGAAATCTTGGGAATATAATTCTGATACCAGTCACTCAGCTATGCTCAGAGAGGGGAAAAATTCTTGTTTTACAAACAGCTGCTTCTCAGTTTACCTTAATGCTTCTCACTTTCTCTTAATGCTTCTCACTTTCCCTTCACGTTTCAGAATGCAGCCATTTAGCTCTGAACAGCAATATATAAGAGAGTATTTTGCTCGGTATTTAGCTCGGTCAAGCTTTAAAAAGTTTGTTTCTTCATAAAAGCATAATTTGGGGAATTGTTGTGGTGGGGGGTTTTGCAGGCCAATTGCCTGATGCTGCTGAGGCAGAAAAGGCACAGATTTGGGAACGCTGTCAGTCTGGAGGTGCGCACGGTGGCTGTGTGAAGGCAGCATCATTACACACAACATACACACAACATACAACCGTGACGCAGCTCTCGCTGCACGGTTGAGGTGCAGATGGGAGTGCCAGCCAGCCCTCCAGCAAAACACAACATAATGCCGAAGAGTCCTGTTGTAAAGTACTGCATCAAGAATTTTATTTTTGTCTACTATGCTCTTCCACCCTGCGAGAGATTCATTAGTCTCCAGTGCAAGATGCGGTTTGATTCCTGCCTTTTAAAGAACGATGTCAAAGGGATAATTCTAGCCACTTTTCATGCAGATACTTGAACACCTGTTTCTCCTTCATTTATCTGCCAAAGAATATTTGTTCAGGATAACACCTACTGATTTTATGTACTACTGCGATGTTTTTTTTTCCCTCATAGTAATAAAGGTGAATACCATAGGTGGCTTTTCTATAGGCCTTAAGCAAAATTATATGTAACAAAATCCTGAGATGCGTGGGTTGCGTGGTAATTTTGCTTTAACATTAAGCTAAATTTAAGATGCCATTGCATGTAACTGTCGTGTTTCTTCACAGTGTATTCATTTGAAATGTACACCATCCCCATATTCTGTAAGCCTGCTCTTTATTATGGCAAATTCAAATCTTTTGTAGTTAACTAGTTTCAAGGAACCTTGCAATATTTGCAGATTATCAATGTCATCTTTTCCTGCTCTTTATTCCTCATTTGCAATTATAATAATCCATGATATTTCAGCCATCTCCACAGCAACTAATTATAATGGCAGAAATAGACTGACATCTATTGCTATTATGCAACAGAAGTAAGTGAACTTTCACAAAAATAAATCATTCAAATCTCACTGATGTAAAAAAAGACCAGGTTAAAGTTGGTACAGAAGAATATTTAGGTAGAGTTAATCATTAAATGGTATTATTTCTTCACTTAGATCTGAATTTTGAAGCTACTTCATGAATAATTTAATTGATGTATTTTTAACAACATAATGGCGTTTTGATAATCTTCAGAAAAATATTTCAAGGTAATGTCAACTTTCATCAAAGTTGTAATAGTCCATGGAGCGGTGATTTTCAGCTGCTCTGTGGTTATTTTTGTGAAGCATTAGTCAAAATCCACAGAACAGCTCAAGTTTATACTCTTTGCTAAATAACCATCTACAGTCAGGTCCTCAGCTGACACGGGGCAGAATTTCAGATTTCAGGTTCACGTTCCATTGGCACTTCATGTACTGCACTGTCAGAAACCAATCAATAGCAATTAAGATTTGTCCAGCGTGAAATACAGCACACGCTCTTGTACTTCCTAGATCTGAAAGAAAAAAAGAAAAAAAAAGCAAAAAGAAATGCTTAGCTTCCTCTGAGATGAACGAAGCCCATGTTGGAAAAGGGCTCTAAGCCTGGATGCCATGCCAGCTAGTAAGCTGCTTTTGCAACCAGTGCTACACAGGCCATGAAACCTGAACCCATTTTTGTAATTTTAGATGCTAATATGTTGAACTCTGTATTACTTAACAGTTCTGATTTAATCACACAAGAAAAATCCCCTGACATGCATGGTAAGGAGATAAAATTCAAGTTCCTTTCAAAGGCAAATTAGATGCATTTGCACATTTCCCGGCAATTAGATAATTGAATACAGTGTATAGTTTTGTGTGTTGGGATCCAGGGTGTTTTCTCCTGGTTCATTAAACACATCCTTTAAAGGAAAATACACTCAAGGTCGGACAAAGTAAATCAAACTGAAGTCCGTGCAGCCAGGCATCTTTCTTGCAGTCAACAGTTACACTTATTAACAACATATGCAAGGAGCAGGGTAAGTATGTATTTTTTGTCCCCCCACATAACAAATCAGATTGCTGTACTCAGAAATTCATGCACCAAAAGCTGTATCCAAATTAAGGAGCCATATGTGGATGTATCTTTTGCTTTGGGTCATTTGAACCCAGTCAATATCCTTTAGGGCTAAAGGTGTGAGTTAATTCCACCATCAAAAAAGACATTGTAGACAAAAGCACCTTTTTTTTTTTTTTTCCAGATGCATCCTGATCATTTTCTTGGGTCCTTTTTATTTCTTGCATTTTATAAATGAGTGAATTCACAGTGTCACGGACCTCTGTTGTATTCCCCACCAGTTGCCTGTTTCGCAGGGTGAAGGCTTCTGTTTCGCAGCCTGCTGTCACGGTGCTTGCTGCACCTGGTCCCGAAGGTGGCCGAGGCAGTTTCCCCTCATCTCTGGGTCTGGAACAGCACGAGGGCTGTGGGGATGCTTTGGAGGGCTATGCCAGGCCAAGGGAGCCCTGTCTGGTGCAGCTCCCACCAGAGGGTTTGTAGAATGTGTCTACTGATGCTTTGTGCCTTCATTTTCTTTCAAGGGAACTATTTGGTTCGTGCAGAGCACAGCCTAGGTGACAGTTACCATGTATTTTTGTGAATATCAGGGGACCAGGACCCTGGTATAAAAGAAGAGATGACCAAAAAAATCCAATTTCACTATCACTGTTAATTCCTGTACAAGATACCTCATCCCCTTAATAATTTTTCTTATGTTTTTCTGTCCCTTTTTCTGCTGTATCTTTTTGGAAATGGATAACAGCTTGCCTTAGCTGTAGACCAGTACCCTAGTGCATAGGTGCTGTATTTATTTCCTAGTAATTCCTAATTTCTGTTTCCTTTCTTACTGCCCCAAGCATTAAGACGATGTTTTCAGAGAATTCTCTGCAGAGTTTCTGAGCGCTGTCTTCGGAGTGGGGATGACTAATTTAGCTGTTACGAAGTGTGTATAGTTAGAACTGCCTTTTCCCAAATGGCTTTTTTTGCTCTTATCAATGTTGAATTTTGTCACTCATCATTTTGTATCATAAGAACTTTTGTGGCTTTTTGCAGTCTGCCTTAGTTTTGCAAGCAGCAAATCTCGTCGCCTCCCGATTGCCAGCCTTCCTGGAATGTGTCTTGGTGAAGAGAGCAGGTCATAGCGCATCCCTCTTGTTTTATATACCAGGCATCCTTCCTTGCTTTCTGCATGTTATTAACCCACTAGAAGATGCTTGCTCTTACGTCATGCAATTTTAATGCTTTCAATGACCTGAACATAGGGGTTATCTCACAGGCAGGCTCGTTGCCTGGTGCACAGCACCAATTCGCACACGGCGTTGAGTATTTCTATTCCTTTAGTTTGTGCAAAGTAGGGAGCCAGGCATTTCTGGGTTACCACCTAGCTCCCTGACTGCCAAAACTTTACACTGTTTACATAGTTTAGCATACAAATACATTACCCTTCATGGGTTACAAGTTACCTAATTCCTTCATTACTTAGTGTTCGGTTTCCTATTTGTCAAATAATTCTCCTGCTTCTCAGTGTAATTAGTTGCATGCCCAGGCTCCATTTCTTTTGGGATCTGAGGGATTTCTTGAGTCAGTCGGTGGTTGCAATCTCCCCCTGCCAGCATTACCTTGCCCCTAGTTTTTGCCGAGCTCATTCCTCATGGTGAACTTCCAGTCAGCTCATCTGTCTTGTGGGGTTGCTTCCTTTTGAAGTTACTCTTTTGGACAAAGGATCTATCGGTGCTCAGCGAAGTGCTTAGCAGGATGTGCAAAAACATTTATATCTTGAATTAACTATAACAACTCATTTGTTTCAATTGTCTTAAAGTCAAGCTTCTAGCAATACATTTGATGTTATTAATCATTCCCTTAGTCATTTGATGTCATAGGGGTTTTGGAACCCTGAAGGCACTAACATGCAACAGAGCATCTTCATTCATTGGCTTCTATGAACCTCCCACCTCAAACCCAGGATGATTCTTCTCCCATCTCCCTTCTGCTCTAGGTGTCCTGTTTCTGGCTCCATGCTTTGTAGCTGTTCCTAGACTGGTGGTATGGAAACCAGGCTTACTGGTCTGTAATCCCCAGGTGACTTTTGGACTCAAAAATAGCACGTTCTATTTACCACCTCCCACTTTCCTATCTTATCTAGGTTACATGCCATGCTTACTAGTTAGGTTTTGATTTCCTGAGGAACTCTGGGAAGAAAGCTGCCTGGTCTTGGCAGGTTACTACTCTTCATTTTATTGATTTCTTTTAAAAGCTCTCCCAAGTGGTGCTTCACTTAGAAAGACTTCCACAGCTCCTTGTAAAGAAGATTTCACTCTGAATTCTGTTGAAGCTCTTTAGAATTAGCACTGCTGTGAAAAATATTTGGCTTTTTTACCATGATCTTTGTCCTTCTGGACCATTGTCTATAACCTTACATCATCTATGAATTTACCAGTTTTCTGTTTGCTTTTCTACACATTCAACAGATAAACTTTATTAAGGTCTGGGCAGTAAGGACACTTACACTGGAATACTGAGATACCACACTTCCATTATAACTTTATTTTTACACAATATTATCTACATTTATAATATGATTATGCCATAAGAAATGTCTAGGCTGTTATCATATCTCCTTCACATCGCTGTCCTTCCTATTATTTTCCAAATTTGCTTCTTGTATCGGTACTTCAGTTCAAAACTGTTATAGTCTAATTCATATCTTCTACTCTGTCTCCCCATCCCAGACAAGCATCATAACCATGTTTCTCCACACAGAAGATGCACTAAGATAACATAAAATACTAAGTGCACTATCACCTTATTTTCTCTGATAATTTCAGCACTTGCTGGAGAGGAGCATAAAACTATTTTGTCATTGGTGGATTTTGTAAAAATTTATCTCCTATTGAAATAATGGAATAATTCATACTATGAGGCAGGATGGTGCACGCCAGATTCTCATGAAGCTATTCTACTACATTCATGTTACTGTAATTGAAATCCCAGTCTCTTCTTTTTTTTCCCCCCCCCCCCCCCCCCGTTGATTCCAGAGATCTACCATGCATAGTGGAAACTTTCCCTCCATCTGGAAAAGCTATCTTTTCAGTCAAAAAAGAAAAAAAAAAAAAAGATCAAAAATTCAGACCAAGACTGTAAATGTATAAAACATACTGAAATTGCACGTGTGGCTTGACTGTAGCTCAAACAATTATCAGCTTCCACACCCAAAAGTAGACTGCACTATTTTGGGTGCTGAGACAAGGGTGTTAAAGGCACTTCGAGGTTTTTTCAACATTCAGTCTATTTTCTACCAACCAGCTAGCACCATTGCACACACTGGAGATATCATCCAAAGGTAATTGCTGGATGATGTGACAGCTGCAATTCAGGAATCTTCTTATTCTGGAGGAAGTGGCTGTTGCTTTGTGATTCAGTCATTTCTATAATCAAATATTAAATGAGTGGTTTCCTGTTTGGCTCCTAATAGAGGTCTGTGTTGAAGGGTTGCTGCCAGTTCATTCCAATAACAAATGCATTTTTAATTTGTGTGTGATTAGCTGAGATTTTCTGAGTGTACAAAAGTAGCGATGGTTTTCGAGAAGCATTTGAAATCTTAATAGCTTCTCTCTCGAATAGGTGCTAAGCCAAATTCCGGTTTAAAGTAGGTATTTCTTAGCTGCAAGCTCTGCTTTGTAACATTTATTTTAAATAGGTGTACATGCAGACACAGATGCACAATTATCCATCTGCTTTGTGTGTCTGTTTGGGAGGCTGCTGTGTACTAATTACTCCAATACAAGTGGAAGAACTGTTTCCTAAACTGTAATTTACTACAACAGCGTTTGGGTAATGTGCAGCTATTTTTTAAGTTACCCCAAATCCCTATCTGGTAAAACAGAAGCATCCAGCTGATCAAGCTTTCGTCAGTGTAGCCAAAATAAGATTGATTAGGGAGTAAAGCACTGGTTTTACACATCTGTCTGTCTGTGGGTAGGAGGCAATACCTGTTCGTAGAGTTACAGCTGTAAGGTACACTCGGGCTGTAAAACAAACCATACAGCCCTTGGCTGTCGCTACAAAGAGCTGTGCTGCTCAGCTGGCTGTGGACAGCTCGCTCGTCTATCAGCAAGGTGGTCCTCCAGCTGGCAAACAAGGGCACCAAATACTGGTGAGCAGTTGGGTTCTCATCTCCTGCTGGTCTGTCCAAGCGTTCCTCCTCCCTGCTTAGCATCAGCCTGCCGCTGGTTTGGTTTTATCCTGAAATTTTTTCCCCTTTTGTTGTCCCAGGAAAACTGACTCCTTCACCCTCTAAAAGTTACGCTGGAGAATCCAGTTTCCTGACATCTGCTAGTCTTGTTTCTGTAAACTGTGCTCTGTATTTTGCCATCTGGGTATGTTGTTTGATGAGGAGCAAATCCAAAAGCAGCAGCTTGCCTCGTTATTTATATCCCATGTGTAAACTCTGTTCTGGAGAGAATTCTCTAGAGAGTCACAGGAGTCGTTATCTTATTCTGGCAATGCCCACCATGCAGATCCTTTGGGGTTTGCTTCGAGGAAGGTCCCTTGAAACTATTATGCAGCAGAATATTGCAAATAGACATTTCTGCCATTACAGATGACACCGCAGATCCCAGCTGCAGTATTGTCTGTCTGGGTAGCATCTTCTTAGGGTAAGGGAAATACACTGCAGATAGCTCACCCGGGTCTTCACTAATTTGCTTTTAGCGTCGTCGGTTGTTGTACGTACAGAAAGCTGAGACTGCAAGGAGCCTGGAGCAAGTTGAGTCACTTGTAAAAAGCAACTGTTCTTTGGGATGTTCAGCTGCTGCTGCTGTTCCTACACCTTTCTTTCAGATTGCATCGCTCATCTTGTCTGGTTGCAAAGGCTTGATCTGTAGAACCCGTATTCTTGCTGTTTCTTTGACGCTGTAACGTCTGTATGTTGTAACGCAGAAGCATGTAGGAGAAACCATTATTTCAACTGCTAGTGTTCAATGTAAGAACATGAATGGATCTCCCTATCAGGAGGATTGTGTCAGCTGCCTTCTGCTGGCACTGAGGACATAGCTTCCTTGCAGTAAAAACTGTGGTGGTAATAGCTATGCTCAATTTATCTTTAAACTAGCTATAGCTACTTTAGAGTGCTGGTAGCAGTATGGACTTCAGCATGGGCTGTTCTAGCCTGCCAGGTTTCTTACTTAGATGAAAGCCTTCAAATAAGTCAGTACCACCCCCTCGTTCCTGGTTTTGATGCCTAAATTATATAGACCAAGAATGCCCAGGGTATGGCTTTCTTTGCTGCAATCATGCTGTAATTACAGAGCAGGTGTACTCTTAAGATATGTTATGTTACCTTGTTGCAAATTTCTTTAATTAAGGTACAGAATCTCATTTTTCATTAAGTTGTGGAAAGCAATACCTGTCAGTGGCTCAGCTTTCCAGTTCTTAACCTGGCATTACCTTGGAATTCATGAAATTGCTGTGCGGCAGTTCAGAGGGGAGTACAGGGGGAATGTATTTTCTTCATTTTTTTCAATATTCTGGTCAGCTTTCTGAATTTCTCCCTAGCCTGCTGTGCAATACTTCTCAAATCTGACAAGAAAAGCAATTATGTAGAAAGGAGATGAAAATGTGAGTCTTTCCAAAATCCTGTTGATAGCCTATCACAGTTCATTGACACAGTGGGGTTCATTTTGCTGTTTATTAGCTGGCCAGTTGAGAGTGGTAACAATTTTTTTAAGGGTGTCTACAGTCTTGTTTTCTTTTCACTTCCATTTTCTTAGTTTTTTTTTTTTTCAGACACATGCCTTTTTTTGTATTTGTCAAGATTTCTTGGTTTATCTCCTGTTTTCATGTATTCATCTTCTGCCAGGCTTGCTCTGCTTGGCCTGTGAAATCCACTATGCTGGGTTCCTTTGGATCTAGCTTAAATTTTGGTTCTTTCCCTAGGAATGCAACTTCTTCGATTTTTTTTTTTTTCAGCCCTTCAATAAGAAAAAATTACAGTCCATCTGCTCTTGGATTAAATTCCGGATTTTTTTAGTTTGGTTCCTTCTGTTAATTATGGTAGAGTTGTTCAGATTTAATTTCTCTGCCTTTCCTTGTGTTTGCTGAATTCTTGGTTATATGCTGTGTTTCTGAGTTGTGGTACGGTGTTGTGATCTCCTTTACTTAATGTGGTTTGCAGTATTTTGATTAGCTCCTGCAATTCTATGTTTACAGATTTGACTTTGCATCCATTTTCCTCCCTAGTCTGTCCTCTGGCTGTTTACATGTAGTAATGATCAGTATCAATCTAGAGTTTTCTTAAGGCCGATTTCAGCTTCTTCCACAGTCTTACTTTCTTTTTACAATCAGTAAAGAAGGGAGAATTCCATTTTTATCTGTAGTTACCAGGTGTGGCAACCATTATACCTCCTAAACACCTCTGACTAGTAACTAGAGATTTTAGGTTTGATCCTGCGTTCTCAGAGAAATGTGTAGATTTTTACTGTGCAATTTCAAAGGCTTGCCTGTGCAAATGAAGATTTACGGTGCTGCTAGTCCAGTGCTTCTCGCTGGAGATAGACAGGTGCCTTGAGTTGATCTGACGTTGAGTAGAAGCAAGATGCCCTACTATCATCTTCTCTGTATTTTAAGTAGTCATAATCTAAAATAAATCCAGTTGTACTTGCAAGACTGGAAATAAAATTTTTATTCTTTTTTTATTATTATTCTGGCCTCTTTTTCCTTTTATTTTTCTTAATTATAGATTAACAAATTTTATGTCTTGAAGGATCATTTCCTGGCCTAGCTCGTTGGCCACTGGCTGCAGAACAGTTGCTGTTAATGCTTTGCTACTGATCTAGCAGGTGATGAGCCATGTTGTTTCAGCTTGTCTGTACCTCACCTTTCCACCTCTGTAACCATAATGATTATACTGGTTTGCTTCTAGAGTGTTCTGAGTCACTCCACCAGTGCGGCATCAATGCCAGGTTTTATTCCTGTTTTGTTAGTTGGTCTTGTAGCACATGCCACAGAAGTTTTCCAAATGATTCACGTACTGAAAGGGATTTATTTGGTCAACTATTGTAGCAGCGCCTGATTCAGAAAGGTATCTGTAATTTTTTTTTTTTAAAGCAAGCTTAACTTTTAATACACACACATCTTTCCCCCACTGATGATCACTTATTTTGTAATGTCATAGAATGGGATACCAGGCTGTGGTCAGAAGAAGAAATCTCATGGGGGAGATCACAGGTGAAAAAGGGGCTCCTCATCCTTCCTGGGCAGTAGTCTGTCCCCGTCAGATTCTGTAGATGGGACTGTTACAGGAGTAACCTCCAGGCGGAGGTTAGAGAGAGCCAAAACTTGGGTAAGAAACTTTAAACCTCAAAGATTCAGAAGCCTGTTGGAATATTTTTTTCTTGCCTCAGGCTTCAAGAGACTTATGAGTGTTTGAAGCCAAGCAAAACCATATTTAGCACTGAGCAAAGCAAAACAGTTATTTCAACCAAGCTAGGTTTTGGCGTTGGTCAAACCCCAAGCTCACAGCAGCAATGCTGGGTGTCACGCCACAGCTATTGAAACAATCCCAAAATTAATGGAGCTCTGTGTGGGCTGGCACATCTATATTTTCCTCAGTTCCATCTCAGACTTTCATGTACAGCAGCATTTGTTTTCTTCAAACTATCCTCTTCAATCAATTTTCATTTCAGGAGTGGATTCAGCCCTAATTTATGCATCTTTATCTCAGCTACTCCCCCTTAGCCTCCTTTACAGTCATTAAAGACTAACAGGCACTTCCAAGGGGCAGTTCAGCCTGGTTTAGATGCTTACATTGGGCTGAGGTCAGTCATGCCTGGGGCTTGCTCTTAATATATAAGGAGGCCAACTCAGAGGCAGAAACCCACACTGTAAAAAGTTCTATCATTCCTGCTCCGTTTGATTATCAAGAAAATCTACACAGCTGGATGAATTTCAAGATTATGCGCTTTGATACACAATCCATCACATCTGAAAACCTCTCCTTCCTTACAAGTCTAAAGGAAATATTGATGGTTGTTTATCTTAACACTGTGCAAAGCACTTGGTTTATTTGTTTCTACTTACTCCATCCTGGATTATTAGCAAAGCAAATTTCTGCCTATTGAATCCAAATATAATAGATGCACCAGAAAGCTTCTGCTCTAAGCTTCATTCCTGTAATGACTTTTGCTTCCTAAAATCATCATGAAAATTACAGTGGCCTTTGAAAGGAAGAATTCATGCAAATCAACCCCCAGTGCTTTTTAAGGTGGAGACAAAGAGCACCCTCAGAAAAAAAGCGAGGTTAAGGTTCAGCTGGCTGGCACAGGACCAGGGTTTAGTTTCAGTCGTCAGATGAGAAGAAAGGGCAGGACTTGTTTATTTAGTCCACCCCTTGGTTTAAGCAGCAACGTGACAAGTTATGGCAAGGAGGCCGGTTTGTTCTCTCATGGGTGCAGGTTGGAAGAGTTAGTCTTGGAGGGATGGATGGAAGGGACAGAAAGGTTACATGTCCTGACTACATGAACGCCTCTTTGACTGGTTAATGGAGCAGCAGAAGAGCTTGGCACAGAGGCAGCGGCGGGCTTCACCTTCTCAGCTGGAGGAGCAGCCCACAGTTGCTGCCATCACGGAGCGCAACGGCTTATTAAAGGAATAAAGATAAAACTGTGCTTCATTTCCAGAATGGAGGGGTAGGAACTCCTCCTGACCCTGTCAAGGTTTTACTGATCTTAATGGGTCTACCACAGAGAAAAGCTCTGGTTGAACAGTGGAGGGGTGCTTCTCCTGAGGGACGAGTTCAAAAACACCAGCTCGGAAACATTAATAAAAGCATTTCCCACTGTTTCTTCATCAGAGCTTAAAAGAAACCACCTACTGCAGAGCACACTGGCAAAATCTGTATGCTTCACCATAAAATACATATACACTCATTTCTATAAACTTAGTAACTGAGAGGTTCTTAGAGAGTAGATGAATTTGTGAAGATAACCGGTTTCTGGGACAAGCAGACCCCATAAAGAGGGCCTGATGCTTATTTCTGTTCTCCTGGAAGATTGTACAAAAGAAAAAAAACAGGTTAATCACCAAAAAAATTGCCAATAGAGTAATACATCTTTTGTTAAATATTAATTATATTTACTTTTTTCCCCCATCACAGAATTTACAAGGTTCTCATGAATCAAGGATTAATTCAGAGGGGTTTATTTATCCTCTGCTGTGAATGGATCCCTTCTCACTCAAGAGTGAATGAATTTATTCTGTATCAGCTCTCCGCTTGAAAAGCAAATCCCTCGTAAAAGAACTGGCAATCTTTGCCAGAGAAATCCAGACCAAGTAAAATATTTCATTGTTCAGGCTGTTAGATCTTAATGAGTTCTGCGTCTAAGCGCTTCTGATTTTTTGTCCATCTGATCCAGCAGTAGCACAGCAGTTTATGCTCTTAAATGTGCAAGACTTGTTTGGGAGGAGGATTTGTATTAAAGGCAGGCAGCGTGTTCCATAGTTTTATTATAGCATCTGTTATTATCATTCAGGGCTGCTCTTAGCCCAGCATGCCTTTCCTCTAAATATCTTATTAATTAAACTGGCTTAGTGGGAAAATAATTAATACTTTAAGTCCTGTACCTACTTAGAAAGGATTTAGAAACTGAAAAAATTGGTTTTGTCTGAGCTTCAAACTGGAGGCTTGTGGGGGTTTTTTTGATTATTGAGCGGAAGCAGATTACAACTAAAGGGGAGTATCTGAAAAGCCTATGTGTATACAGCCTTCCAAATATATATATATATTCTATCTTTGAAATTCTGTCAGACTGCAAAGATAGTCTGACTATATATAGATATTAAAAATATTTTTATATATATGTATATATATAAAAATAGACTCTGAGAAGTCTTGGTCAATACTTGAGTGTCTTCAGGATGCTCCTGCACTCCTTCAAAATGTCCTGCTAACCCTGTTTAGCACTTGATCCCCCAGAAGCCTTTACCCCAACCCACAAAACTACTGTGTTCTTTACCACTGCTTTAACAACGTGGTGGGACTCCTCTCCGTGCAGTAGCAGCGCTGCTGCCTTGCATGGCCAGCTGTTGGCTAGGCAGGAGCGTGGGACGGTGAACCCGGGGGGGTGCCAGTGCATTTGTACGTGGATCTGTTACTAGCTGTTCCTGGTAAAGGACAGAAATAGCAATATTTGCCCGTGTCTTTGTGAGCAGCACTGCGGTCTTGATGCAGAAACTGCTGCTTTGCTGCTGTTGCACCCAGCTTGATTTCCCAGTGACAAACAGGCTCGGACAGACTGGGCGCCGTTCCCTGCTTGCGCTAATGGGAAATTACACTTTCTCAGACCTGTTGTAAAAGGTGTTGGGTGCTGCCAAATTGCTCTTTAAAGTCAGTGAAGGTTTTAACAATTCCTGGGGTGAGCGAAAGCTCAGGAGGTAGCTGTAGCTTGTTTTGGCTTTTTTTTTTGGAGGGGCTGAGAGCAGCTATTTTTAAGGAGCAAGGGGAAAAAGCTTTACATGCCATACCAGAACGCAGCCCTTCAGCGCAGGGAGAAGCAGCATGGGGAGCAGTCTGCAACGTGCCTCCAGGGTCTCATCGTCGGGTATTTCTTTTCAAAAGCATATTAGAGACTTAGGAATCAAAGTTTCATTGAAAGCCAGTGAGATGCCTAAAGCACTTCTTCAAACAGGGCTAAGGCACTCTGGAAAATGCTGTAGCTGTTAACAGCCTCCAAAATAAAACTGTACCATGCGGCTGGCTAATGGGTATGTGGTCTTGTGCCTCAGCAAGGGGACCTGCCATTAATTCGGACCGATGCTGGAGTTCAGAGGGTGTGTTCAGGGGAGACCAGGGGGTTTATTAGCCACTGACTGTACCCACTGGCCACCTTTGTCCTGAAGAATACATGTTCAAAGCCGATTTTAAAAATAGACGAACCTAAATTTATTCTGTGAAAAAGAGTGAAGCAGAGCTGGCCTTGTTCATACTAAGCTGGAAATATCTGACAGCAAATAAGTCACCATGAGTGCGGTGTGTCAGTATAAGCCTAGCTAATTCACCAAGTAGATATGCCCCAGCAGGAACAGCCAGCAGTGCCAGGAAATGTTATACCCTCCTGTTTGCAGGGATGGAGAGAGGGGTACGAAGCCTCTTTTGCTTTAAATATGCCTCGGGCAGACTGGAGATGCTACGTCCCAGTTCATTTGTGTGTGCGTGCATCTGTGCTGGGTCTGAGAGGGGAGCATATGGCAGAGGCGATGCACCTTGGCCGTCCCTCTCTTTTGGCAGGCGCAGGCTTGTTTCTCCAGAGCGTGCACAGTCACAGCCGCTCCTGCACATCGCTTCTCGCGCCCCTTGCTTGCTGGCTTTCAGCTCTTTGCCTGAATGTGTGTCCTTTGTGGTGGTTTGGTTAAATGGACGTTGGTTTAATTAATGCTGAACTAAACAAACATGAAATTTCTAGCTGTCATTTTGCCACCCCAGTGACCGCTGTCTCCAAGCAGCCAATACAGGACTTGGGCTGTTCAGACCTGGTGTACGTTGTGGTGGCTCTTATGGAGTTTCCCTCATTTACACCTTTTGGGGAGGAAACACTCCTTCAAGGAAGAGAAAACTCCAGTAAACAGTTGTGGGGTTTGGGGATTATTTTTTTTTTGTATGGGTTTTTTTGGGTTGTTGGTTGTTGTTTTTTTTCACTGTCAGAATGCCTTGGTCTGCTTTCCCTGGAATTAGTGGCAAAAAAGCCTTGGCTTCAGGACAGCAGAGGTGCTAGCCTTCTTCCATGGCATGGGGACAGTCCACGGCCACCTCTTTCATTTGTGTGATCCTTCATGTTGCCTCCTTTCTTACCTTTCCCTCTCTGGCTTCTGCAGTAATTGCCCTTTTCTCCCTTTGCTGTCTCTAATTCTCCACAGAAATGTTTGGGTCGTGTCAAAATTAAGCAAACAGGAGTGCCGACATGCCCTTGCATCGGGCACTCTACAGCCATTTCTGTAACCATCAGCAGGCAGATTCTCTGGGCTGCCAGTAGCATTTATTTTGAGACACTAATTTGCCACTGACTTGAAGAAGAGAAAAAATGTTTCTTTAAAATACTTTAAAAGGCGTACAGCCTTTTAAAACAATCATTTCCCTTCTTTCCTATTTATATTGACCCTTCTCTTTTGCTTACAGCTTTGGAAAGAAAAATATCAATGAGGCAAAGCAGAGAGGAGCTTATAAAACGAGGAGTACTGAAAGAAATTTTTGATAAAGGTAAGTGTTCTTCTTTTCACAACATTAAATTGACATCCCGTATAGTTTTACGACCAGATACTACATTATTGCAACACAATCCTGAATTGCAGAATAAAGTCTCCAAGCATCTCTTTTGATTTCACCATGGGCTGGCCCTCTCGGTTGGATACGTGTGATAGTTACCTAGCAAATAAAACTGAAAACGAATCAGAAATGCAAAGCAGTAGAAATATAAATCACAGCAACGGGCAGCAGTCACTCACTGTAAACCAGCAAGGCATCCAGACTGCGGGGCGGGGGGCGGGGGGAGTGGGTCCGTGCACGCACGCGTTATCGTTGTCTGGTTGAGTCATTCTGGGATTAAGTGTTGTGGAAAAGGGAAACATTTACAGGTTTTGGATCCTGACAAGCACAGAACAGTGTACATTCCCTTGAAACAGCACAGAAGACATAATAATAATAAATCCTTGTTCAGGATAATTAATTTGTTGACTTGGTAATGTATTATTTATGCAAAATGCTATTGTTTTACAAACACCATTGTTTTACGCTGGTAATGCAACACATATTTGACAGCTATTATGTATGTGTCAATCTTTAACCACAGCCTTTATTTGTTTTGCTTTGTCAATAACTAAGGCAATGAATTCAGCAAATTATATAAAGACATGCCAAAGTTACCTCTTAATTTTAATAGAACTTACACATATTGCTTTAAAGCTTCATTAATTCAAATTCTAAAAGTCTTTAACAATGCCAGTACAAAACCTGTTAGAAGTCAATAGAAGTTATAAACTTCCACAGGTATTAGAAGTACTTCATAAAGGATGGACCATTTAAATTTACTACCTACTTCTTTAGCTTATTGGGAATTTAAAAATTTGCTAACCCAAACTGTATGTTTCTTTAAATGAAAAATAAAAAATAAAACCAAAACAAACCAAAACATTGCAAAATCGAAGAATTATGCTGCTTGTCATTAAATGTTACAGGTTTTACCTGTTATGTATTTTAGAAGCTTCTAATTCTTTAGATCTAACACCTGTGCTCTCACTATGACCTGCTGGCTTGAAAGTCATCAGGGTAGAAACAGCTCCTGACAAAAGGTTTGTCCTTCTCACTGCTTTGGGTTGTCCACGTGTTGGAGGGTGACTGAGAGGAGATGTGCCGCCACGAAGCAGGCATCCCTGCAGCCAGCGGGGCATGGTCCAGGCTGTCACACCGTGTGTGTGACAGCCTGGAAGAGGCCAGGGCATAGGTCCCTGTTCTGTGCCCTGGCCAGCTCAGAAGTCAGCCTTCAGTCACACCTCTGTTGGGGCTGCGACCTCCTTCATCCCTGCCTGGCATCCCACACATAGCTGCTTCCTGACCCACCCCTACATACACCTAAAGGCATCCTCAGGAAAAAATATTTTCTATGCAGCCTGACCCTGCCTTCCACATGGAAACTCAGGGAGAATCCCCCCTGCTTCGCTACCCAAGCACTACAGCTTTCTTCGCTCATCAAATAATGCTGTAGTTTGTAATCTTCTATGTCATCTTCAGAAGCACGTGCTAAGCTGTCTGGAGGTCCTTGTCTGAAAAAAAGAAATTAATTCCTCTATATAGTCATTTTTCACTTTTACGTATCAGAAAAAGCTGGTATAAAACATATGCTGCATCTTCCTATTTCCAGTGCAAAATACAGACATTGGACTTTTTCCCTGTCAGGTGCCACTAAAAGGGAAACTACAATGCAAAACAGCTGGACTCCTTATTCAATACCCTACATATCCAGCTGGCTGCCAACCAGGAAGCTAAGACTTGGTAGCCCTCCTTGAAAGAAAGAGGTAGGGCAGAGAAGAAAATAGTAATACACAAGAAAAGTAGCAGCAATCGAGTAACTTTGATGATACAAGGATACGAGTAAGGCAAGATGTGTACAGCAAAAGCAGTATTTCCTTCAGTGGTCTAATAATCTGAGAGTAATTCTAGTAAAGGATATTATATCCCACTGAGAACCTTAAGTGGAAGTAACATTTTCCTTGTAATTCCTGTTAGGTAATCTCTAAATCCTTCAAGAAAACACAGCAGACTTTAGCACTTCATAGCAGAAGGTTTTATTTGATGATGGTCTCACCTTCCATGCCAGAGGCATCTTGCACAGGCAGTAGGTGAAGCCATAACGTTAAATCTCTTTGTCACCCTTTCCTAAGAGGTGGGCAAAGCAGGCAGAATTAGCCTGTAGTAATTTTGCCCTTTTCTTTAAAAAAGTCCATACAGATCAAAGGAAACTTGGTATGGACAGACTGACCCAAGCACAGAAATTCTGGAGTGTGTGCATTCTAAGCAGTGTGCTTAGTATTGATTTTGTCGTATCTTCTATGTTGAAGAAAACCAGAATTAGCTGGTTGGTTTGCCTGCTGTTTAAAATGAGACACGGACCTGTTTCCTTCAGGATTTGCTGCCTTTCAGAGGACTTTGTGTCATCCAGCAGGTTAAAGTTAGCCAAGTGCAGTAAGTTACGGTGTTCACACATGGGAGAGTCACTGCAGCCCAGCTGCTATATTTGGGAAACAAGACTTGCTTTTATCACTCCAGTGACTGCCACGCTTCAGCTGGTCAAGTGAAACCACTCCAGACTGAACTGCAGGGAGCTCTTTCCTTGGCAAAGGCCCCACTTATGACCAAAACAGTTTCTGTCATCTTCCATTTCCAAGGTTCCGTGACTTGAGTCTTCTGAAAATGGAGGCAAAGGTGATAATTTTTCCAAATATTGTGTACTTTCGGAAAAATCTTAAGTTGAAGTATCTAATAAGGCACCTGTTGTTCTAATAGTTTGTGGGCAGGCGGTGCTGAGCAGTTAAAAACAAGGCTTCCACCTGCAACACAGAAGATACCACAGCATTTAGATGAACTCACCTTTTTGCTATACCGTTGCTCCTATGCGTAGATAAACAGGTTTGATTTTCTCATGGAGCTGGAACCTTCCCAAAAACATCTGCCTTTAGAATTGCCCACTATTCCATGGTGTCGGTCAATGAATTAAGTCTACTTTTAGTCTTTTGATAGCTCTTCTTTTATCTGAATGTAGATGAGATTGCCTGTAGTCAGAAATTTCTGAATGTGTACTGATCGCTTGCTCCCGAGGCAGTGGTAAAATGGTTCTTCAAGGAAGCATGGGCAGCATTCATCTTTTAGATTTCTGTATTTTTCTACTCTACCTAATCAAAATGATGGTTTTACGCCTAAATTTCAGGTTACAATTTGGACGTGTTGCACTTAGGTGCTACAGCAGGTTTTGTGGCAGTATGTGTGAGTAAGTTTGAAGAAGTTGCTTTGGGAATGCAGCAAGGAGAAAGGCATGGCAGCCACCAGAGAGCCAGCTGTGCTGCTGTGAAATCAGATGTTGAAAAGTTTTGACCTCCTCCAGAAGCAGGGAGGACATCCATACGTCAGCCTGTCTCCAGCTTCATGGGATCCCACGAAACTGGGGGTCTGCTTAGAAACTGAAGGCAAGGAGGATCCCAGCCACTGTGCTAAGGTAGCCACTGAGGCTGGGAAACAGCCCCAGGGACGGGCCTTGGCCACATGCAGGTTTCTGTCCCCTAGCCCATAGGGGCCACAGCAGAGAAGGACATGATTTTTTCTCTGCCCTTCATAGACTTTGCCATCAAGGATGCTTTGCCTGGACAGTCTTACTTGAGAGTAGGCAAGTACTCAAGGAGACTTGAGCGGAAGTGGAACATGACCCAGGATTTTGAACTCTCCTTGTCATTTTGACTTCTGTAGCCAGTTGTCTGTGGGAGGAGTGCGTGAGCACGGCACTCTGCAGATACACGAGTTCCCTGTCCAAAGTATTTGGAGTGAAAAGCCACAGGGAGAGTAGGCAGAACTCCCATAAAGAGCAACAAGGGGAATGGTCAGTGTTGGTCGGTGTGGTGCACTGCAGGCTGCTGCACGACAGGTGATGTTTTAAGACGTACCTGAAAGTGGAAATGGCAGGTGAGTTCAGGAATACACGCCGTGCTTAGGGGCCACATGTTTTGAGCTTATAGCTATGTATTTCTGGGCCTTCGCCCCGTGCTGTTATTTTCACATGCTAAGGTGAATCAAAGTGTCTGGGTAGAGTCCACTGCATCAGAGGGTTTCCTCTGAGGTCCGTTTTTTTTCAGTGACTTCAGGTGTGCAAAACCTCCTGAGTACCAGAAGAGCAGCCTTCGCGTGCTCCCATCGCTGCAGGGGTCAGGCTACCCTCCCTGGTCCCCTCCAGACTCACACTACCAAAGCTCCTGCGTTCAGGAGAAGTCATTCTCCGCTAAGTAGCAGCAGGCTCTGTGAAAACACAGCAAAGGATTTAGCAAATGTGAGAGCAAAAGATTACATATGTTATCACTGTGCAAAATTAACTTTAAATTTATAACCGGTTCCTGTAAGTGTAATAATTGCATTACCAGGATTCCTTTCATTTGTATGTCAGCTAACCAGAATAGCTTTTAGTACTTGGAAAATATTAAGTAATTTGCCTTTTATATCTGGTTGTCAAGCATGTCTCTGATCCAGGATTAATTCACACTAAGATATTCTTTATTCTCCAAACTATTTTATCCACATCTTTAATCTGTTCACTGTACTTGAGCAGCTCCCCATGTAGCTTTTCTTTAAGCAAGCTCTGATTTAGGGTGTATGTGTCAGTCATTCTGTGTCATGTCTGATGATTGCATTCGAATCCAAGGACAAGTTTTAGAGTCTAAACGAAGACTGGAGACGTTCAGAGGTAAGATTAGAAGAGGTTACGCTGGCAGTACAGAGAGCTGGCCTGCTTGTTATTACAACAAAAAGTAAAAGGTGGACTTTTATCTCACGTGTTACTTTTTTGCAATTGTAAATCTTCAACGGGTCGTTTGAATGCTGTCTTCTTCAGTCATGCTGAATATAACCTGGGAAGCACGAGGTGCATTTAAGACAGTAAGATTACAAGATGTTCAGCATGTTATGGTGGACATCCCACTTCATTAAAAAATGTGTAGGCATCCCTCCAAAACATAAATGTTACTGGGTTTATCGTGCGTACTTTCTGTCTGCTCACAATGACAGGCAAATTTAGTCCTGCACTGAATTAATGAATATTGCTGGACACAATAGCTGCCTTTCATTCAATAAACAGTTGCTCTGCATAAGAAACAAATAGGCTCTTTCATGAATCCAGGTAGCTGAGACAACAGCAGCCCCTGTCCCAAACACGTGTGAAGGTGTGTGTTTATAAAAGGGAGACAGAGCAAACACAGAATACATAGCATTTCCATTGAAACAGCTAAGTCAAAAAACATTCAGTTTAAATACTGGCTGAACTGTTGTTGGATTTTTTGCTGCCTAGGGAAATAAATGGGTTTGTATTGAATGACCACAGCAGTCAGAAGGAGGCTGTGCTGCGAACAAATGGCCAAAACCTTCAGTGGTGATTAATGTTGCCACCTTTTAGCCAGCTCAGGTGATTGCTGTGAAAGCCGTGAGTCGAGTTTCACTTTAGTACGATGTGACCGTGTACCTTAATAGCGCTCTAGGTCTTCAAAAATCTCCAACAAAAACAAGAAAGTCAAGACCTTGGTACTTCTAATAATTCCAAAATAAGTAGGAGACCATCTTCACTCACCGTGCAGAAAATTTAAAAGGCAGCAACATAGAATACGTATCAGCTGGCATGCTTTCAGACTTTTAATTGCTGTGTCCTAACACCTAAATGAGACTTTTTCTTTTTTCAGTATTGTTTGCCAAAGCGTTTTGCAGTTCTTAGCCCTGTGAGGGGAAAACGTGCACTCACCTGAACGATGGACGTCTCTGCTCAGTACATTGAGCAGTAATAGGGCTAATCAGAGGTGCCCAAAAATCAAGAACCAGATCCTGAAATCCTGAATTAGACTTAAAAAATAATTTAAATGCATGCTAAAATTAGGCTCCGATTATTTGCCTGTTGGTTCTTAGCCTCACAGGTCACATTCCGGTTGTATTTTCAGGCTTCCACTCATAACCATAGGGGCTGAACACTTTGCTTTATAAAATTGTAATTGAGATATCCGTGTAGTCATTGCCTCCAGGTACCAGAGTGCTGTGCGTAACAAGTTCTGAGATAAAAATCATGCAGGTTGACACCACAGAGAATGATCTGATCCCTTGCTTCTGTTCTTTATTATTTCTAACGTGAAGTGGCGTTTAATAGGAAAGAACCTACCAGCTGCTGTTACAGAAATTTTGCTCAGATAGAGGAGATATTAATAACTTTAAAAACAGACTTTCTAAATGGAATCTGCTATATCCCAGTGTCAAGATCTTATACCAGGCAACTACAAAAATTATTCTGTGCCTTACTTAAAATCTTGATGCTGGGAGCTGTAATGTTTTTATTTGTGTGTAAAATAGGGACATACTTCTGTGATTTTGTTTGTGTCCCTTACTGCATAAAAATTGGTGTAAGGGAAGAGAGTAATTCTTGTTATTATTATTAAAATATTATAAATTATGTACTGTATGTATTAGAATTCCTTAAGAAAGCTCTGTAGCTTCAGTTCCAGCCCTTTCTCATTCCTGACTTCCCAGCTTTAACAGAGACAGAGGGAAAAGACATTTTGCGGCCCTGGGTGGGGCCACCTGGCCCCATGGGTGGAGGATGGCCAGGAACCATCCAGCTTAGACCATGGATCATAATGACAGTCCTAGGGTAAGCAAAGGGTCAACACAGATATGTGGCAGACCTTTCCCACATCTTAATAACCCCTGAAGGCAAGTGGAATGCCAACAGACTTCCCTGAAACTGTTGTGGACAAAGCATCACAGTTGGACATCTCCAATAATTGCTCTGCACAAGTTGTGTTTTTGAGATACAAACCATATTGGTTTGATCCTTATCCCTGTGTCTTCTGCATTGTGGTGGGTTGACCCTGGCTGGAGGCCGGGTGCTTGGAAAAGCCACTTTATCGCTCCCCTCCTCAGCTGGGCAGGGAAGAGAAAATATAACGAAAGGTTTGTGGGATGAGATAAGGACAGGGAGATCACTCAGCCATTAGCGTCATGGGCAGAACAGGCTCGACTTGGGGAAAATTAATTAAATTTATTGTCAATCAAATCAGAGTAGGATAACAAGAAATAAAATCAAACCTTAAAACACCTTCCCCCCCGCTCCCTTCTCCCCGGGCTTAACTTTACCCCCGATTTCTGTCCCCCCTCCCCACCAGCGGCGCAGGGGACGGGGCATGGGGGCTGCGGTCAGTCCATCACAGCTGTCCCTGCTGCTCCTGCCCCTCGGGGGGCTCCTCACCTCCTGCCCCTGCCCCGGCGTGGGGTCCCCACGGGCTGCGGGGGGGGATCTGCTCCCCCGGGGGCTCCCCGGGCTGGGGGCACAGCCTGCCCGGCTGGGGGCTTCACCACGGGCTGCCGGGGAACCTCTGCTCCAGCGCCTGGAGCCCCCCTGCCTCCTCCTGCCCTGGCCTGGGGGGCTGCAGGGCTGTCGCTCTCACAGTCTCACTCCTCTCTCCCACTGGCACAGATTTTTGGATTTTTTTTCCTTCTTAACATGCTGTCCCAGAGGCGCTACCACCATCACTGATGGATTCAGCCTTGGCCAGCGGTGGGTCCATCTGGGAGCTGGCTGGCACTGGCTCCATTGCACACGGGGGAAGCTTCTGGCAGCTCCTCACAGAAGCCACCCCTGTAGTCACCCTGCCACCAAAACCTTGCCACACAAACCCAATACAGGTATACATACAGGATCTCAGTTCAAGTTCCTCATTTGCAAGCAAGCTCATGGATATAGCAAATTTCATTTTGAATTCTTTCTGCATCTTATTTATGTGTCTTCTGTTGTCATTCTGCTTTCCTCCAACTATAAACAGATGGGGAACTTTCCATACCAAATGAAGAAGGAGCTTTGGAGAATGGGCAGCCTCTGGGCTCTGGGCAAGTGCTGAGCTCCAGCCAGGTATCCCTGCCAGCCCTAGCAGAACTGGAGTCTGTTCCAGCACCTGGGGAACCTTGCTCATACGAGGTGCTCCCAACCACAGAGATCATGGACGGGACAGGTAATGTCTCATTTACATTATGATGTAGGTACTCTAAGCTGTTTGAAACAAGTTTTTGACTTCTAACACATGGTGTCTAGCCCTGAAATATCCTTGTCGAAGATGAAAGTTTTCTGGTGGAGAAGGTGACAGCATACAGATTGTTACTGGATGCTCCATGAGAAATTTTGACTGACTCGGCGTAGAAGTAAACTCCACTTCTACACAAGTAACCTCTTTGTGAGCAAGGCAAAGTCCCTGCCCTTTGTGAGCATTTTAGAGCAGATTCCTAACTCTCCAGCTATGTCTCAGCTGTGCCAATGAGCTCTAGGACAGAGAGCTGACGTTTTTAAACCCTAGGGTACAACATCATGCCCTTCAGCTGCCGCGTGGTGTTGGGTGGCATTCGCACCATGCATCTTCCAGTAGCTAACACAGCCAGCTGCCCTGCCCTGCCCTAGGTGAGGCCATCTGCGCTTCTTCCCCAGCCCATGCAGAAGCACAGCAATGCTGTACATCTAGGTTAGCTCCTCTTCCTGCAGCACTTCATGCTGAGAGCTGTGGCCAAAGGTCGAGTGAAGTAAACTCAACTGAAGCCACTTGTGGAAGTGTTCATCCATGATCTCACACAGCTGTGCAGCCTCTCTGAAATGGAGTAAGCCCCGTGAGGTGCTTTTACATGTGTAGGATAAGTTTAGATACCACCTGCTAACATATCTGGTCCTGGGCAAGCTGTGGTGACAGACCATCTGAGATGTGACATTTTAAGCCTCTTGACTTGTGTTCAAGATGTGGGAATTTGTCCCAGCCTGGCAGAAGGGAGCTGGCTTCTGTCAGAGGTAATGGGAAATTTGGCTGTTGTGTAGATGTGTGTTACTCTTTCTCTTTTTCTCTCTTTCTTCCTCCTCTACTTTCTATGTTATACGATGTTTGAGTGAAATCTATTAGTCGTTCTTAATCTGCATTGTTGCGTTGCTTTTCTCATCTTACTACGGCTGTATCCGCTGCTGCTTTGCTCGTAACGTTGTTGCGTCTATGATGTGGTTGTGTCCTCCAGTGTCTGAAGAGAGCCCCACATCCAATGAATCCGGCGTCCTCCTGTCCCAAGATCCTACAGCTAAGCCAGTCCTGCTACTTCCCCCCAAAAAATCTGCCGCTTTCCCTGGAGACCATGAGGACACCCCAGTGAAACAGTTGTCCCTCCTCAAACAGCCCCCTGCCCTGCCTCCTAAACCTATTGCCAGGATTGCCAGCCACTTAACTGGTAAGTAGGTGTTCCTGGACCCTCAGCACCACCATTTCCCTTCTAGGAAAGACATGCCCTTCCAGCAAGGTTCTCCCGTCCTTCCTCCTTCTGTAACGCTGTTTGCACGAGTTGTGGTGTGTACCGGTGATGTATCTGTCTGGTACCGAGGGCAGGGATCACGAAGCATCTTCAGACTATACCTTCGTCAAGGTTACTTCAGGGCACTTCCCCTCTCAGCTGTAATCACCTAAGACTGCCGCTGTGTTTCCTAACCCTCCTCACTCCTACTCATCAAGACCTACCATCACCGCCAAAATTGCAGGATGTGCTTTGATGGGAAAGGAAGTGTCAGAAAAATACTAGGATGTCTTTAAATGCCTTTAATGAGAAAAGAGGTGAGAGCTGAGGGCAAAGGAAGAGTTTTGCTTTCTCCTTTCGCCCTTTGTTGCTTCTCCACTCCCTGCGCACACCCTGTATCTTCCCATGTGTTTGTCTTTTACTTGCCCCCTTGATCCTCACACAGGCCATTCTGTCCCATGGCTTCTTGCCATTTTGCTTCCCTGCTCACACTGCCTGCCCAGCTGCTCCCCCTTCCCACCCCTGCTCTGACTGCTCCCCTCCCACTGGTGAGTCCTGGTGATGATGGGCAGCACCAGGGCCCAGTGCCCAGGGGGTTGGTGTGCTGCAGTTTATGCTGCAGTTCATCTCTCACTGCACAGCAGCTAGCAACAGTAGACAATACAGGCTCCTTTTTTGCGTTCCAGACGTTTCCACAAGGTTCTTTGGGATTCAAAGCTCTAGGTACATGTGGAAGGAGGACTGGTGGCTCTCCTCTCTCAAGTCTGTCATTTAGAACACTGCAGCAAAGGATGGCTATGTTTACGCAGACCAAAAAAGGTTTCCTAAATGCTTGGCTGCACCTTTTGAACAGTCTGCTGGTAACTGCAGCTGCTGCCCAGGAGGCAGCACCTCAAAATCCTGAGTTCAAGACGAGGTGAGGTGCATCTCCGTACTGGGGCAGCTACCGCTCTCCTCACTGGGTCAGGTTTTTTGTGTTAATGCTGCTCTGGTATTTTCAAAGCTGATGTGAGATGCTCAGCCCACATTACTACATTCTAGTTTGTTTCGGGTTTGTTTTTTTCCCTGACATGTAATACCCATTTTATTCAGGTTAAGATATATATCAGGAAAGAGCTTATTAGGAAAGAGCATGTTCTGGTTTTCTCTCTCTCTACGTAGTGTCTTCATGTTTCTGTTTGGATGACCACACAGTTTTGTTCTGTATAGTTTCGTTCATTTTATGTGAAACCTCTTTACTTTCTTGCCTGCCAAAATCTACACATAATAGTTAACGTTTTGCCTTATCCTACAAACTGAATGGGCAGCTCTTCAGCCTGCAAAGCCAGGCAGCGGTGCTAATGGCTTCAGGTGAGGACAAAACCAGCTTCCTATGATCTCCCCTAACACTTCGTCCCAATTAAAAGAAGCTGCTCAGAAATTAGGCCAACATGGAAGAAATAAAAAAATAAGAATAGCATAGGAAAAAACTCAGGTACTAAATGTCCTCATTCATAAGCCTTTCTTCTGTGAGAGATAGCAGGAGGATCAAAGGATCAGGGCTTCTGGTGTGGGGTTTTATTGCAACTGGAAATTTTCTGTGAAGTAGAATCAGGCTCAAGCTGTCAGTCAATTGCTTGATGGTAACAACTTTCCAATGAAAGTGAGGCAGAACTGTGGCTTCTCAGACTTTGTGGTGGCCTTTAGTGGTCTGTCATCCAGTTCCTAAATAATCTCTTGTATGTGCATATAGACAGACTCTTGTACGCACATATACAGAACCCTGAGGGGAAAGGAGCAGAGATTCAGATCTAGTCATAGGGCTCTAGTTTAATTGACAGTTAATCCTGGTGGAACTGAAAGCCTCATTTATACATACCTTGTAAGTAAAAGTATTAAACTTAGTCTTAAGGGTCCATTTACTTTGGTGGTCTAAAAGATATACATATTAGTCAGTGCCTTGTGTTCTCCACTGGTAATTACTTTAGCTGTGTATAATCTTTGGAAATGAGCAATCAATCCTAGTGAAGCACCCTCATCAGTGAGAAGCAGAATTAATGCTATTGTTTTACTAATTACTCCAGAGACATCCTCAGGTTGTGTGTGAGAAAACAAGTAAAATCTGAATTCTGGCATTTGAGGTGAAGATTTTTCCGTTCTTGTTGCATACACATTTTTCTGTGAAGATTTTGTGAGAAGGTTGAAGGACAAACTAAGACAGACTGGGCATGGCTGGTGGGGAGTGATGGTCATTAAATGGTCTGGTAGCTCTGTTTCAGAAGACTGCGAGGGGGAGATGTGATCTTGTGAAGGGTTCAGGTACACATCTGAAAATGCAGAAGCACCTCTTCTGTCTTCAGATACATATATATGCATGCGTATGTGTAATTATGTACATTTACTTAATAGAAATATGTTTTATACAAACATATATTATAAAATTACTACAGGCATGGTCAGCAGCAAAAAGGAAAAAAACAATTATTTTAAATGCAAAACTTGAGGAAAGAAAAGCTTCCTTTGAGTCTGACCACCGTCTTGCTCTGAACTTATCCCAAAGTTCTTCAATAAAGGCACAAACACTGACTTTCAGGGTTTGGCAAAGGACATAAAACAGGTTTTAGATATGGAAAAAGAAACATTCCTCACCTCTGAAAGCATTTATGAACCATCTCAAATATCTATCTGGCTTTGCCAAGACAAAGATTGGCCTTTCCCTTGATAAGAAATGCACATAAAAGATCAGGCATAAAATAAACATGTAAGAGCACATTTAATTTTGGGGAGAATGAAAAGAAAAAATCCATTTTAAAGGTGAAAGGAAGAGAGAATTGCCTCTAGCAAATACAAATCACACAGCCTTGGCATGCTTCTTCCCAAGGCTGAGGTACTGTGGGGACGGGACAGTGCAGAAACAGGGACAGAGCCAAGAGCAGACTGCAGAACAGCCACTGGGAATGGTGCCACCGTTGCTGCGGAAGATGCTGTGTGCTTTGCCTCACGCCGCCGCCCATGCTCTCGATGATGCTGCCTCCTCAGGGAACACCCCCATCACAGCACTGGGTGTGGAAGCACCCACACAGCCCTAGAAGACAGGCAACCCTGGGAGAAAAACAGGATCCTTAACTGTTTTGATACCGTTGTGTCACTGCTCTGCGTTTTCTGTTGGCCAGTCACCTCCTGGTGAGCCTTCTACTGGATTTCAGATATGATTATTATTATTAGACAACATTCATGCACAGCATTTCTTTCATCATTTTAATTCTCAAGTATCCACCTACAGAACCCAGGCGTTTAGGACAACACTCGCAGCCCACTCCATTGAAAATGAAGGAGAAGCTGAAATAATCAACTGGGACAAAATTTAATTGGACTACTGGGGTCAAGTCCCCAGATTATCATAAAATCTTTAATGGCCAAAAGTGACAAGAAGACTGGTCATATCTGATTTGATAGACAACATACCCCAGTGGTGTAAAGCTCCTTTTGATCTTGATTCATTAAGCTGTTACTTCTCACCAGCACAGATGTTTTCTGAAATTAATCAGATATTCTGCATTCAAACAACTGAATTGCCAGTAACCCATGAAGTCTGCTGAAACATCAGAGAGCAAAATATATGCTGCTAAGCTGGGATCTCAGCAACACCTGGGTGTATTTGAGCCCAGATTTAGCCTAATACTACAGTAGGGCATAGCCTTGGTCATACCTGGCCACTCAGCTATTGTATTTAAGCTTTGAAGACCCTTTTGCATTTTCTTGCTTGCTTCATTCAAGATTTTGAGGACAGGCATAGCACATTTTTTGTTCTGAGATTGTGCTTTCTAGTTATGTCTCTGTAAAGTAAGAGCTATTCATGATTAGAGGCAAACATTTAACAGAGTAGGAAATCTAACAAGTCCCCAAAATTTACTTCTGGTAATGCAGACAGGCCAAGGATGAAGTTTGAGAACATGCATGCCTGGTGTCCTGCTGCATTGCCACAACACAGCTGGTCATTAGTTACAGCATTATAAAAGTATTTACAACTACAATTTATCCAGTAAATACTCTCTGCAGTATTTTGTGATGCAAGTCACGTGTGTCTCAGAAGGCTTCTCTGTAGGTGAGCCCAAGACATTATCCACAACCTTCCTCCTCTGTGATGGTACCTCTGGCAGGCTGTGTTCGTGAAGACAGGTTGCATTCCTGGGGGGGGGGGCGGGGGGCGGGGGGCAATGGACAATTCTTTTTTCACTGTGGTGCTTGAAAGAGAAGCAGCAGAGCAAAAGCAGTTCTTCTTCACCGGCACCCCCAGGGGCAGCACCCCAGGTTGCTCTTTCCATCCTTCCTCTGCATGCTGCTACCTGGAGGGCGGAGTGCCTAGCACGTATAGGCATCAGGACATCTTCTCGTCTTTGAAACCCTCTTCAAGGCTCTGCATGGGAATTTAGGCAGAGCTGTACATTTCAACCTTTAGGCTAAGCATGCTTTGCTTGTGTGCTGCAAATTCAACTTGAACCTTGGATGCATACGTGGTGCAGAAGAACAGCAAAGAATTTCTGTCTCAAATCTTCCCTGGAGATGCATGGCAAATCTTTGAGAACAGTTTTTAACTTGTCTTTATGAAGACAAGTTCAGAAACTCGTTGAAATAAGAAAAGAGACCCTCGCTGTTCAGGCACAAGTGATTCCCGGAGAGAAGACCTGAAAAAGTGGAAGTTACTTGTCCAAACGCTACCAGCAAATATCAGGCACATCACCTCATTTCCACCATGGAGCTCCCTCAGCAGGCCACACTGGGATCTGCCCCTTTTTTTTTTAGCCCATTAATGTACAAAATTAATTACTAGGATGGAATTTGAAGAGTAACTGGTTAACTCTATGACGAGTTGTATTACTTGTTGTATATAGTACAGCAAAGGTCACCCTATAAGGTCATTCAGGAGGGAAGGAACGCCAGCAAGTCTCTAGTCCAACCTCTGCTCAAAGCAGGATCAGACCAGGTTACTCAGGGTTTTGTCCAGCTGGGTCCTGAAAACCTCAAAGGATGCCAGCTGCACAACCTGCCTGGGAAAACCCGCTCCACTGTTTGGCTCTTCTCATGGGAGAAAACATTTTCCTTATAACCCAGTCTTGAACCTCTTTTGTCTCGGTCTTTGCCCACTGTCTCTCCTCCTCCCACCATGGACCGCTGTGAAGAGCCTGGCCTCACCTTACTCAGAACCTCTTCACAGGTACTGGAGGCTGCTGTTAGCTGTTCCCCTTGCAGCCCTCTTTTCTCCAAGCTGAACAAGCCCCAGTCTCTCAGCTTCTCCTTACAGGCCAGGTGCCCTCAACCATTGCGGTGGCCCTCTGCTCAGCTCGTTCTGGGGTTTTGATGTCTTTCCTGGGAGTTGGAAAGTTACTTTCCTGGTAAGTTAGCTTGGCACAGCGATCTAGACGCAGTCTGAGTGCTGAATAGAAGGTGAATAATCCTTTGAACTCCTGGCTGTGCTTCTATCCATACAACTCAGGAGGTTGTTGGCCTTCCTTGCCGTCAGGGTATGATGCTGGCTCCTGTTTGGTGTCACATGAAGTCCAGAAAGAGCATTTCTGCCACTGGCAGGATGACAAACACAGCCAGCTCTGCCACAAGCCCAGGATTCCCAGGCCCACCCAGTGTCTTCATGCAGCAGTTGTGCCAGGGCAGAATCTGGGGATCTAAATGAGCTTTTCTACCAGCCCTACTGCAGCAACATGTGCTGCCATACTTCCAGACCTTCCCAGCACCCTATCTGCAACAGCTGTATCTGCAACGTGGGCTGACCAACTCTCCAGCCACGTTCAGTGTCTAGGAAGCATCGGACGAGGTGTGCTGTGTGCAGCCCCGGTGTACCACAAGCACGTCAGAAGAGCCATGCATGAACAAACCTTCCATGCAGCAAATAGAAGTCCATTTATCTATCTCCTAAAAACCCAAAAGGAAACGCTACCAACTGTAGGTATTAGCAAAATGATCGATGTGGAAGGGGTAAGGGCTGACCTGCTTGTCAAAGGTGTAATGTGCAGCAAATATTGTGGCAACCACAACTATCTTTTAAGTAATTTATTGTCATCAGCAGTGGGAAGGTTGATGCCTAACATCGCTTTCATCAGTTCTGGCACAGTTATTACTTAACCACGCACAGTGCTGAGTGGTCACAACCCCGCTGAGAGCCAACGTCTTGCAAAATTGCTCATTATTCCCTTGAGCATGAAGAACCTCAGCCAAAAGAGATTAATCAGAGTTGCACACCTGGCTTCACACAGTTTGCTTCTTTTCTGTCACGAGTGCTTTGTGCAGTGATTTAAGACTCCGGTAATGTTCCACTGAGAAGACACTTATCACAGATTCCTTGTTTATATTTCTGCTGTCCAGCTTCTTACTCATCTACAGACGTCCATGTCTGATGGATATTCCATGCTGGAGACAATAACTGTTTCCATCCCTGATTCATATATCACATATATTGTAAAATTAAAACAAACAGAGAAACAAGTTGTAAGATGTAGTCATCTCACTTTTACACGCAGGGAGAAGTTGTTCCCTCCTTTACTCCAGATGATGTAGCACGGTTTCCAAGTGCATGCCTGGAGCCCATGGATTTGAGCAAGGCCCTAGCTGCTCAGCACACTCACTGATCTGACCATGCACCAAAACTCGCAGTACAAGGTCTCCGTTACTGATGTCGGTGTGGATATACCGTTATGTTTCTGAGCAAATGGATCGAACTGTCCTCCCATTGCAGTCGTTCTCCTTTTAGCCATCGTTTTTTAACAGCCAAGTAGAAGAGGAAGGGCAGACAAGTAGATTTAATGCCTCTGGTTCATTCCCAAGGCTCTATTTAGGTATTAGGACCATATTCAGACAGATTCAAGAACCTGGGTGTGACACACAGTTGGTCTGAATAAAGCCTTATGTTAAAAATAATGGAGAATATTTTTGGCAGGTTTCCAGTGGAAGTAGAGTCACCTAGCTGTGATACCACTGAAAACACGTTGATGTGAAGGATTTCTTTAAATTTAAGAAGAAACTAAAGGTCCATACCTCTGTTGTGAAGAGTGGGAACCAGAGTATGCACATCTAATTCATGATGGAGTATGTGGTTACTCAAGATAATTAAGCCAGACTTGTTCTCCTGTACAACTCCAATGCTGCAGTGCCCGTGTCAGAACTCTGCTAGATGAATGCTTGAAGAAAAGAAATAAATTTTCACTATATTTTAGAAGAAAGATAGAAGTGTTCCTGTTTGCTTTATACCGGAACCATTTGGCACGTGATACTCGCTCCCAACATCTAATGTACCTCTAATCTTCAGGATCACAGAAGGCAGCGGGCCCAGCTGATACTCGCAGTTACTCTTTTGTCACAAGCAAGAGATGCCTGCCATTGGGATCTCTTTGAATTCACTATTAAGGATGGCTCCCAGGCATCATACACAGAGTGGTGGGACGTCCAGGCACAGGCACTGTCAAACGAGGACTTTAATTGAGATACAGCAGAAGAGGATCTAAAACCAGCAGTCAGACTTGCGCTTTACAAAATGGAATTGCAGATCTCAATGGAGGCTTTGTAATTCAGGACCAGCTCTAGAAGTGAAAGTGCCTGCAGAACAAATATATGAAAACACTTTGTTACTATAAATCCCATAGGAGCCTTATTCTCAGGGCTCTATACAATTTACTCTCTCTGTTATTTACCTTTTCTTGAAGAGGTGTGTTCTTTTATGCAGGATACAAAGAGGAAATGTACACAGATAATGCGGATGTAAGAAAAACACGGTAACTTGGAGACCTTCCTGTGCTTGAATAGAAAATCCTGAAAGTCTTTTTTTTCTACTGTACAGAAGGCAATCCGCTTTAGAGGAGAGGGCAGTGCCCTTTGCTTTGGCAATCCCATCAGTCAGATTTCAGCCTTGGTGGAGCCATCAGAAGAATTTTTGCCTTTGAGAGACAACATGTCGAGTGGATGCGATATTGCATTGAAAGCCAAAAGGCTTGGATTCTACTCTTTATAACTCTCCCACTCTGCAATGTGGACATTTCTCTCCATGCCTCTGCTTCGTCTTTGCACACCCTTTGCCTCTCCTGTGTCATTAGCCTATAAGTCCTTTGAAGAAATGGAAGACTTACTGTCAGTGTGTTGTTTCTAAAGTGGTAAAAGCACTAGTATGAAGTAGATGCAGTGGATGCAATGAAGCTATGACTAGCACTAAAAAGTCTCATGGCGTATCTGAGCTTAGCTCTGTGCATGGTCTTTTTCCACATTACTATCCTTAATAATTTTCCAGAAGTGTTAGTGCTTGAAAGTTATAGCATCAACTTCAGGCACCCTGGCTATTAGATATGGGTACTAATACAGCCAATATCCAAAATAGGCCAGGAGGGTGGAAAGCATAGTTTGTACTAAAAAGAACCATCTGGAAAAGGACTTGAGAAATCTGGTATCGCTCCGGAGGGTGATGACCTTTGAAACATGAAGAGCAATGTCTTACTCCCAAGCTTTGTTGGGTCAAAAGAAGATGCTGGCCCTTCAATTCTCTTACCATGTTACAAGGAGAGTGAGGTAAAGCAACAAGAGGTCAATGATCACGCAAGCCTTGCCTGCAGAGCTGCATTGCAGAGCCAAATGTCTGTGGAATTCCAGGCTGGAAAGGGCCTGGCCTTCCTCCTACACACAAACTCACAGCTGCAGCTCACGGTGTATTTACTCTCGGTTTAGCTCGTAGTGTGTGTTGTGACCATTTCCCACACCCATCTTGGGAAGTGCAAGCCCTCCCGTTGCTTTTTCTCCTTTCTGAAAACATTTCACAATGCAACTACAAAAATCTCCATCCTGCAGTTGAGTCTCGGCAGAGAGGTTTGCTTGTGAACCTCTCGATTTCTCATGGAAGTCAGGGGACTCTTTGTAGTTCAACTATGGGATTCAATGAACATGCCTAGAGTTAAAAAGGTTAAAATTCAGTTCATGTGTCCAGAGAAAAGTGGCTGCCAAGTTTTCTGTAAAACATTAGTCCTAACAGTCTTCTGCCCTTTATAATTTTCTTCTCCTGTACCCTTCATTTTTCCAAACCACTCCTGTTTAGTATTCAAAGCCTATTTCTTTTCTCTCTTGCCCTGTAATGTGATTTTTGACACCAGATGTTTTGCATGTTACAAAGCAGTAAGAAATATGACTTGTAGTAATTGCACTGCAGTGGCTGAGAAGGACCAGGAATGCCTGAGCTTTTGCTCCAGCAGTGATGATGGTGAGTCACCCTGTCACTTCAGACACCGAATTGCTCTCCCCCTATTTGTGCGTCTGTTGAGCAGGAGACGTTGCACTTACCTCGCAGGGCTGTTTTGGAGGGCTAGGGCTTTAAAGCATCAAAGGGTGCCACAAGCCCTGGTAAGCATTGCTTAACGTGTCTCCTAAGGGACATACACAGCCCTGGGATGGTTTTTTGTGACATTCGGAAATGCTGCAAAACAGCAGCACTTTTTCTGAAGACCATGCTGGGCACAGGCTGTGCAGTTGTCTGTTGCAGCAGGGAAGGGGTACGCACTCTCGTGGTGACTAGCAACTTGCTCGCCCAGGCAGATACTGTGATCTCCATCTTACTGACATGAAAATTAACACTAGGGCCTCTCTTTCTTCTGTTTTAGATCCTGGCGCTCCTGTGAAACTGCCTTGTATGCCAGTTAAACTGTCACCTCCACTACCTCCAAAGAAAGTCATGATTTGCATGCCTTTAGGGGGGCCAGACCTCCCTCTCTCATCCTATTCCACGCAGAAGAGCTCCCAGCAGCCTTTGACCCAGCACCATCATACTGTCCTGCCCTCCCAATTAGCAGCTCACCAGCACCAGCTCCAGTATGGCAGCCACAGCCAGCACCTGCCTTCTGGTTCCAGCACATTGCCCATTCACCCTTCAGGGTGCCGGATGATAGAGGAACTGAACAAAACGCTAGCCATGACCATGCAAAGGCTAGAAAGGTAATGGATCGACTTTTAAAATTACATGTTGATGTGCACTCTTTCCTGCTAACGTCAGTAACGCCACTTGAGTTTTGCTGATAGTACTTGAACAAGGCCTCTCCTCTGGGGTCTAACAACTGCAGGGCAGAGTCATTGCTGGAGAAACAGAGACAGGGAAAGAGCCTTTCCAGGCTTGTTTGACAGGTTTGTGGCAGGAAGGAGAAAAAGACTGAATTTTCTGAACCCCGTTATCCTGTTCAAGGAAGTAGATAATGCAGCCAGTGGAGAAGATTTTAATAGGACGTGCCTGGCTTGCAATACATACTGCAGACTGCGTAACTGCAGAGCTCTGGTTATGTGGAGAAGCAGCAAAAACAAGGTAAGGAAGTGAAAGATTCATAAAAGAGCAATAAAAACCAAATGTGCCACTCAACCAGGGCATCTGATTAGTATTGCCAATTAGCTTGAACACAACTGCTGAGGACTTCTTTAACAAGTCACTCAAGAGGTGTTTTAATGCAGTATTGAAATTATTTCAATTAATTTAAATTAAATTATATGTTTGATCTTGAAGTAAGTATTTAACCCGTTCTACAGCAGCTACCTTCTTAGCCATTTGCATCTGGAGGAAGACCGTACATTTGGTCAGATGTGCCTTACCCACCTTGGGCTGTTTTCTATTACTGTCCCTTGTGAGTATCTCTGAATGCTGCCCCAAATAGGCTAAGTGAAGCATCTTGTACAAATGCAGGCTGTCCTCACAGCCTGCAAGATCAACGAGCTTTGGAAATCTTATTTCAGCTTGTAGAAGAAAACTGAGCAAGTCCCAGAATAGGGAAGGTAGTCAAAAAAATGACATGTTCTGTTTAGTACCAAGGGCAGCTTTGTACCCAGCTTGTTCCAGCAGCAGCAGATCATCCTATTAGCAAGGTAAAATATTTGGTCTACGGACAAAATGCCTAATGATTTGCCGCAGTACCTCTTTGTGATAATGTTATCTTCATTATATTGCATAGTTGAAAATAATTTGATTAGAGATGGCAGATACTACTTACTGCATAAAAAACAGTCAGGGGACCAGAGGCTGTCCTGCAACTGCCAGCTTATTTTAGTACCAGGATAGAGAGACCTCTGTGGTTACATCAGGAAGGCTATTCTTTCTGCAGCACAGGGGCATTCTCTGCTGGGGAAAAACTGCTAGGGCTGTGGGGGGGAGTCCCGTTCCCACCAGTAAAAGGACTGTAGGGGTAGGACTGGAAAGAGCATTCACATTTCTCCCTGAGCCCAGTGACTACCCACTTGACTATCACATTGCTGGCAGGGCTGATCGGACGCATCTGCATCACCCCAAAGTTCGGTGCACCAAGCACAGAGGGTGGCTGGTGTCTCCCAAAGGCTCCTTTGGGGCTGCACTGCCCATGCCATCCCCAGCACAGGTCGGATGTCCTACTGGCTGGCTCACACTGCATGCAGAAGGCACTTTGTTATCCTGAGCCCAGTGACATCTCCGAGTATGACTTCATTGTGACATCTGTTGCCCTACAGCAATGAATGCTCCAATTTCTAGGCATCCGTCATGTTTATGTCTACAAATAAGTTTAACTGATTTAAAGAAGGTGATGCTGTTTGGTTTTAACTATTAATTTGGCGCTGTAGCTCTGCTGCTTGTTAAAAACTGGATAAGCAATTCCCAATATGAAGCAATTGCCTCTCTTTGCAGAAGAAAATAAGGAAAGGTTGTGGCACTGACATTTCACATTTAAAATGAAAATTAATCCTAGTTCATGATATTGCAGACAGTTGGTTTCTCATAGCCTTTTTGCATTGATTAACTATTATTTCAATCATGAAATAAAGTATTGAGTACTTCAGTTATTCTCCTTATCAAAACAAATCAATAACTTTTGCATTCACAAGGGAGAAAATAGGTGATAGCTGTTTCCTCTGCAACAGCAGTTGTTATTTTCTTAGTATTTAGAGGTAAAAATATGTCAAAGTATTCACAGGTCTGCAGACCTGACACTTGCTGTTAAATTTTTTAATTGCCTTTTCAGGCCACATTGTGATCTTGGTAAATTTGCTAACTTTTCTTGAAGATTTGTGCAGGCTTTTGAAATATATTTATTTAACTTGGGACAGGATTATCTGCACCAAAATCTGCTGTTCTCTATTATTTTTGACAGCAGTTCTTTTCCCTTAATTGTATAAAATCTTGATTAAACCCAACAGAAATCATACTGCAGTATTTGTGGTTGGACACTTCAGCCCAGAGGTCTTAAGGGCCTATTAAAACTGCAAAATCCTAGATCTTCATTCCTTTATTTAAATTTTGGTAGTGTACTTCCATCTGTTGCATGCATAGCGTATGCAGCAACATCCTGAGCTTTACTGTGCCTTGCAGATAACAGTGTACTGGGTCACTGCTGTTGGGTCAATAATCTTGAGGAGATGAAAGCGCCTGACAAGTCTCTGAGGTACCTGCTGGGGAATGCTAAGTTCATTGGCAGCGTTTATTTTTGCTGATCCAGTCTTTATCTCGAAAGAACCCTACAACTTTATAGAATAATTGCCAGGGTGCTGCAGTAATAATTCTGCAAAGTCTGCTAATTTGGGGGATTATTTAGAATAGTGTTTTGTTTTTAATAAGGGAGGATCATGTAGACAAGTGCAGATCAGGTTTTCTGCTCGATTTTTTTTTTTTTTCTTCCTTGTCTCTACTTTCTTTGGTCCTGGTGCAGTGGAAACTCCAGACTCCGTGGATATTCACTGCATCTATAACCAGTTTGTATCAATTCCACATTTTGCTCAGTAAACTTTTCTTAGACTTCAAAACTCTTCTCTTACCAGGACTATGAGTGTGGACAGGAGCAAAGAATGAAAGACTAAAACATCCCCCCCCCCCCTCTAGCAATCTGGATTTTTAGCTTTCGCAGATGAGGTCTCTGGAATTCAGATAGTCTAACAATATCTGAAGGCTGGTACTTGAAATCGGTGCTTTGCCAATGAGCCAGAAGCTTGCCAGGGAAAAGTGAGCTGTCCCTCTGTACTGGCCTGGAAGCCAGAAGTCATTTAGCTGTCTTTGACCTTGAGAAAGCTGCTGAGCTTCTCTGCCTCTGTTTTTCCCTCTGCAGGAGCGGTTGCATGTTACTGCCTCACCTAGATCTAGTGCATGTTAATACGTTATATGTCTTAAGGTACATTAAGAGCATGTAATAGCTATTCAAGTCCCAGTTGTTCTTATGACTTAAAATGGCAGCTAATTCCTGGCTTTTTTTTTATTCAGTTTTATTACAGACATTATAGAACATTAAGTTCATTTGCACACTTAACACTTCTGATTGCAAGCATTTTCTGGTACTCATAACATATATTCATAACCTATTGTCAGAAGGGCAATCTGTCCCTTGTCATAGTATGACTATTATGACATGTCATTTGTGCTGCCAGTTTGCCTCTGTTTTCCCTGATGAATTACCAGCTTTATAATAGATTAAGTTGAAACAGAGAAGAGTGTAATTTCCACATAACCTTTTTTCTGCAACCTCTGTTGCCAATTTGTGCCCTACTGCAAACAACTTTCCCCTTCAGCCCAAAGCATGTGTCAAGCGTAAGTAAAACACTGGATTCAGGCGTCATTTTTTACCATTTCAGAATGCATTTGCAGAGTTGATGAAAAGCTGATAAGCCCTGCCACCAAAGTCCACAGCAGGTTTCACCCTCCTGACTGAAATTAATTTGAGAAGAAAGATGCTGCCCACAAGCCATGTGTCACAAAGAGCAGCAAACGAGGCTTTAGAAACCCTCTTGTGCCACTGGAACGTATCTTTAATTTTGACTTAGGGAGGCAACTTCTTGATCTGAAATAGCCTTCTCATCTGTCTTGCCTGTATAGTTCTCTGTCTGGTAAGACAACAATTAATTACAATTACTCTGTGGGGTCTTGTACACTAGCAGCTGGATCAAGGCCTCACTTTGTTCAACGTATGTACTAAAGAGCTGTTAAGTGGCAATATCTCACTCCAGGCTAGAATTGCATCCCTGGCGACGCAGTGAAAAATTGCTGTGTCCAAAAAGACAGTGTGTGAGACCAGTTCCTCTGGTACACCCAGTTCAGCCTCAGACTGTAGATTTATGAAATAAAATGCATTAGACATTCCTGCCAGTGTCTTGTAAATCTTACAAAACATATTTGAGTCAGAAAACATTTATCTTCCATAAAACTTGTCAAGAGAATTGCTTTTTGTCTAAACTTTAGCATTGCCTAAGGATAGAAGCACTTAATATTTATAGCTCTGCCTTCTCTCTCTCACACATATGCCTGTTTTATAGAAGTGTATATACAATGGTTTGAAGTTTTTTTCAGATTTTTGTTATAACTGTTAAGTACAGAAGAATGTACTGTGGATCTGAAAACCTGCTGATAAAAATGTAACTCTTTATTCCAAAATCAAAGAGCCTGGGATGACAGATGAGAAGCATGCATTTTTTTCCCCACTTGATTTTACAGGCGGGATTTCACTTTTTGCTTTTTTGATTTTGTCCGTACCATGAGTCACTCATACACTTAAATTCTGATTTATTTAAATGTTTTCTCGCTATAAACATTGTAAGCTATCATGGTGCAACTTTCCTGCTGTTTTGATCACACAAAAATGATGCAACAGTAGTTGCAAGTACTTGTACTAGTAGCTATGAATTATTCAAATCTATGTGTTAAGATACATTTATCTTCTTAAAACAAGTACTTGCTTAGCTGTAGCTTTGTTCTCTAATTTTGTTGCAAAACACAAAGCTGATTTAAAATGGGCTGTTTGAAACAATAGTGGGCTTTTTGGTAAATGCTACATCTTTTTTGTGATGTAGACCACGTGACCATGTGGGGTTTTGCTTAAAGACCCAGAGGAATTTATACGTAATGGACATCTCCGGTGACCTTGATTTGTCTTTCTTAAGTATACTGCAGTACTACATGTATTTCAGAAGTGCTTTGCTTAGGCAAAAGCTGACTTGGTCAAAATGCTGTGGAAGAGGCTGATTTTAATCAAGAAGAACACAAAACACCAGGAAAAATGAGGGGCTTTAAATAGAAAGTAGTATTATCAAGAAAGTAGATGATTCAGAAGAATTACAATGAAATGAGAAGCTGCCTATTTCTAGATCACTAGTTCAAATAAAGATCCTCTGTGGTAATTTGTAAATCTTGTTGCCATCCGATACCTACTTGGCAACCTAAATTGATGAACTGCTTTGATATCTGCTACCCTACGTGCTCACCCGTAAGGATGCATCTGTAACCTACATACATCCTTCACAGAACAGGGCAGCGCCTAATGGTCCTGGATGCCGAACTACTTTTTGATCCTTTCATTTATACTTACAGAAGGGACTTAGTGAATTTGTACTTACTCTCTTTATATGTGCTGTTTTAAAATTAACTGAATGATGCTGTGGTTGTATTCACTATTGGAAGGTTTTTATTTCCTTCTTTTTTTTTAGCAGTGTTAACAGAATTTCACAGCATTTAGTTTCTCTTGGAAATTGAATTCTACACTTTTTAATTTCCTACCTTTCCTTTTTAAAAGAGTTATGAAAAAGCAGGTTACAGAGAAAACAGATATTAAAATGTTCATAAAATTAAAATTCATAAAGCATATAAATAAATTTAAATTAGTTGAAAGTTTTTAAAGACTGTAGTGCATTTATGTGTCATTAGGAGAATTTAGCAGCGTAATTTTAGAGCTACTTCTGGGATAAATTTTTTTGGGTCAAACTCATTGAAGTCTAATACAAAAATTCACAAGCCAGTTCTCTCTTACTTTATGGTACAAAACATGGACTATCACTACAAAAATGGAGCTCCTGTGTTCAAGGCATCCAGTAAAGCTATGCATCTCATTGTTGGTTAGTTTACCTATAGTAAATGTTACAATTAACAAAATTATTTCTTTGAAGCTGAAGATCATAATAACAGCACGGTATGGCTTGCTTACAGGTTCTGAAGCCTTTTCTTCTCCTTAATCCTTAAACACATCATGGACTAGCATTATATACCCAGAAGTACGTTTTTAAAAGTCCTTCTGGGATGTTATCTGGCAACCATTTAAAAGTCCGTGTTAACTTCAGGGTTAGAAGAAAGAGAAGTGTTTCAAGTTGACTCAGTAGAAAATCATTTAAAAAGAAGAATACATTTTTTCAAGATGCAGAATGCCTCTGGTATTCTGAGCAGGCTAAAATATTCAAGGGAATTGAAGCTACTCAGCGCTCAGTAAGGTCGGAGCAAAATTTGTGTGTCTCAAGTGCAACTTGGTCAGCACATCTGGTTTCACATCTATGTTCTTCTGGAGAGTAAAATGGGAATTTGACATAAAGAGGATGGCCAGCGTGCAAATGTTCCCCATATAGCTGTTGCCTCAGCTGGGACTTTAAGAGAGAGGGCAGTTTCTGCTGACTCAGAAACAAACCTGAGCAGCCATCATTTTTGTCTGCTAGTCTGTCATTCTCTTTTCACATTGGAAAAGCAACATGAGCTATTAGATAAAAATGGATTGGGAAACATCGTTCTGTTCCTGACTTTTCCTTTCACATTTAGTTTGCCTTTGATCTTCACCTCCTCGTGTTCCTGTTTCCCTACTTGTATTTACATGTTCCTAGGTGTACTAGGTGGTAGTACTGACCACTAGTCTTAACTTAGTAAGCTGCAGGACATCATTGATCACACTTTATGTGACAAAAGAAATAGGCTGTTGGTTCCAATTCAGGTTGATCTAGCAGCTGGCCGGAGGGAGAAGCCGGGGCAGGAGAAGGGACATCGTCACTGCAGCCCCCACAACATGTAACTGTTAGCAAACTAGCCTCCCAGGTTTTAGCTCCCTTCCTTGTTATTCTCACCAGCTCCCAAAGTCTCTTGTTGTCCAAGCCCAGTTTCACATTGTCAGTCCCATGTGCTTCAGCAAGTTGTGCCCTTGCCTTCCTCTCAAGTCAATCAACACATTCTTGCCCAGGGAGTGGAAGGCATGGTTTCCTTCTGCCTTTCTACAATATATACCTTTCCTTCCTCCTGCTCCCTCGCTCCACCTATTGCATCCAGGTGAGCTGTTTTCTCCTGCCTGCCTGCATGCCACCGGAGAGGTCACACAGACACCGCAGGCTGAAGACATGCTTATCGCTCTTGAGTAGCTGGTGCAGTTCTCACTAACCCTGGAGATCTTTAATTCTCAGTCCTGGCCGGCAGTACTGCTGCCTGCATGCTGTCCTGCGTCTCCCTAACAAATCTGGCACCTCAAATGTAGTGTGTGCTCAGTTTAAACCCATTAAATGTCTTGCTGGTCATGAAGATCTTTCTGTCCTCGTTTCTTCTCGGAAAAGGATGAAAGACCACTGCTTTCCTAAATACAGTGAAAGAAGCATCTCAGGTCTTCCATTCAGCTGTTCTCTTTAGTTTATTTATTTGTTTTTGTTTCCCAACAGCTCTGGTTTACACACAGGTGACAGTGTTACAAAAACAGGACCTGGGGGCCTTCCAGACATGAGACAAGTGCCAACTGTTGTGATCGAATGCGATGACAATAAAGAAAATGTGCCTCATGAAACCGACTACGAAGACTCTTCCTGCCTCTACACAAGACAGGAAGAGGAGGAAGAGGAAGATGAAGATGAGGATAACTCGTTATTTACAAGTAAGACCCATGCCATTTTTCCTTTCTCATTGAATTTTTACTCTGAATGCACAAGGGACACACAAGGCCTGTGAATTTTCTTTCTTGACTGTGGCTTTTGCATCTGTCAGGGCTTCACTACATGGGCATGCTTGGTAAATTAATCCAAAATAACAAGTAGTGTGACTTTACAGTGACTTCCCTAGTCCATATGAATCCCTGCCTGGGTAGCTCTTCAGAGAGAATTCAAATGACTGGTTTTGGCTTTTATTACTTCACTTCCAAATTGACTTCTGAATTCACTTCCCCAAGTGCCCATGGTGCAGAGAAGCCCTGCCTCTGGCGAAAGTCAAGATCAGCTCAATAGAGTTACTTCAAGAGGATTAAATAAGTGCCACTGATAGAGAATCAGAGCTTTTACATATAGTATGTATTAAATCATGTCAGAATGGTACGTCTGCGCATACTTTGGAAGGGGTCATGATCAGAGAACTGGGCTCAGATAAGAAGAGAAGAGGTTAATTGATAGCTGTATCTCAGTTACAGTCTGGAGCAGCCCCTTCCCGACCTCTGAGAAAACCCATCCCCTGCCTGAGCTGGCATCACAGGACTCTCCCATGAAGACCAAAACTGGTTGTCATCCTGCAGGTTGAGCTGAAGTGTCAGGCCCTTGGATTTCTTGTTTTCTGAAAACTGGGAGCAATGCAAGCAAACAACACCCTTTTGAAAACACACACAAAAGAGATTTTAAAATGGGCATCTTTAATCTCCTCAGAATCCTCCCTTACCCTGCAAGTGAAATTAAGCAGTCTTTGCTCTTAAAGAAACGGAGCAGAGCTGCACTACCTTGGACTCTCCTGCCAAAGCCCAAAACCTCTCATGGGTTTTTGTCTCTCTCTCAGCCTGTGTCTGTCTTTCTTCCCCGCTCAAACTGCTTTGGGCACAAGCCTAGGAAAGCAAGCGTGAGCCGAGAAAGGCCACTGGTTTGCACAGCGTCTTTGCCACTGTCACTGCCTGAGAAGCAGCACCAGGTGATGTACAGAGAGCTGTGTGGTGCTTCTGATTGAGTTTTGATTCCTTCTAGTGCTAGCTTGGACGTCTTGATGTCACATTGCAAAAGAGAGAGAGATACCTCTCTCTTTCCATGTGCTGTAGCTCTGCTGCCTGCCCAGATTCTGAGGCTGAATTATTCATTCCCTTACGTGGTTCAGAAGCACTGTGCTAGAGAAAGATACAGATGCTACTGGCAATTCTGAAACAAGCCCTGCTTCTCCACTCCCCTTTATGGAGCAATATTTTAATTTGTTCTTCCTGTATACCTACCAAATTCAGCTTTTCCTTATTATGATATGAATTGAGGTCAATTGAGCACATGAAGTTAATTGACGCCCCTTTTCCCACAGCCCATACCAATGTAAATGAGAGCCTAGTATCTTCCCTTGGCTAGTATTTCTTTGCCTGCTGCACACTGTAATGAAAAGATGACACCTCCTTTGGCAGAGCCTCTCCTCTCTCCCACAGGCTCCCTGGCAATGAAAGTCTGCAGGAAGGACTCTTTAGCAATCAAACTAAGCAACAGGCCTTCCAAGCGAGAGCTGGAGGAAAAGAACATCCTCCCCATGCAGACTGATGAAGAGAGGCTCGAACTTAGGCAGCAGATTGGGACAAAGCTAACAAGGTAGGACACATTGTTCTAACTCTTGCTTTTGGAAATATGTGATGGGATGCAGTTTTTATCCTTAGTCTGTCGACGTTTGAGATCTGCTTGTTCACAATGTTCAAGAAGAAGAGCTATGGGGAGGGAAGACCTGGACATTATTTCTGCTCCAATATAACCTCCCATAAAACGCCCCATTTTATTTTCCTGGCATATCCTGTGGGATCTTTGGTTGTGTTAAGTATCAGCATGTACTATGTGGGGTTGGTTTGTTTCGGGGCACCATTGGGAAACGTTCAGCTTTGATAACGTTTTGGACTGTAGCTGCCGGTGCCATTTGATAAGATCTTAGTTAGTTTGGCCAAAGGGCAATGGTGTAACTTTCTCTTCTGACTGCATCTCCCATGAGTAGGTAAATCTTTTCCTGATCCAAAATATTTACATCCTTCAGTACCTCATTTTGTTGGGTCAGTTTGGACAGATTTACCCTGTCTAGATTCTTTCTTCTTCCTAACAGTGTTATTCACCAGCTGTTCTGGTTTGCTGTATTGCATGGGGTATAGAGGGATGCCATTAAATGTGGAAGATTTCTGTCAAGAATTAGTAAACTGAGGTCAGGTAGAAATGTCTAAAAACCTCGTATGCTCCAACCATGATTTCTGGAATCAGTTTAATACTCTTATCAACTTGGTGGTATGCAGAGCTGGTGAATGCCGTTAATTGTCCTTCAGTGTGACTGAGAAAACCACAAGCAGAAGACAAGCCAGTTGCTGGGATTTTTCTTGTGGGTTTTCTTTTTTGTTGTTGGTGAGAGGGCTAAGAGGGGAACACTGCTACAATGTTGTGGAGACAGGAACAATAGGAGCTTCTGGTAAATACCTCTGTCTGCATTTTATCTACTTTTTTTTTTTTCATTACCTTGTTTATCACTTCTTTAGCATAAACTAATCGCATCTTTCCAGTCTGTCTTTGAAAGTCTTTGTGCTGAATCACGCTTAGCCTACTCCAAGACTTCTCTAATTCTTCAGTGTTCTTGTTAGAGGGCCTCAGCAGTGATGCCCAAAGTGTGCAAGATGGCACCGCACTGTTGCTGGTACTGATTTTTCAGTAGTATAGATTCAGTAGTACTGATTTTCTAGTCTTTATTCAACCTAATAGACTGCAGCTGCACATGGAGCTCTGGAACACCACATGATACCAAGGGTCCCAGTGCTGATATGATTCATTTTGAACCCTTTTGAAGTATGTGAAGAGGTGAAGTTTTTTGTCTTTTAGCCTATCTTGCTGTGCACTGCTTGACCTTGCAATGACATTGAACAGCAGTTCCACTGTCTTGCCCGTTTGCCTGATTTACTTGGGTCTCTCAGAAGTTTTACAGCTCTGTCTGATGAAGGTAAATAGTGCCATTTGCAAACGTTGACTCTGCACAGCTCACTGTGCCCCAGGTGTTTTTTATTATAAATATTTTATATCTCACCTCTCCAAAACCTGCTTTTTCCCCTTTAAAGAATGTTTCTTCAGCGTATATTTTTAACAAGGGAAACTAATTTTGGCAATACCCAGAACCCTTCCTGTGTACGCCACATATTCTCACAATGTTGTTGTTTGTTTTCCCAATTGTATCTCTGCTCATTCAGTCTGAGGTATAATTCTTAATCATTGTCTTCTAATACAGGTAGGACTTAAGGCATTCACAAATAGTTCAAATAATTAATGTGTATATACGAGCTGAAAAAATAGCTGAGCCACTACTGTTTCATTCCTGGTTTATTCCAATGGAACATCACTGAAATTGGTCAAATTTCACAAGCCTTATCTGGAATAATATAGTTGCCAATCTGGCCTTTTAATTAGCAGTATTTACAACTCTAGCATTTCAGTCTTTTGAGAAGTTAAAAAAAATCAAGCAATATGAGGAGAAAACAACTTTCTTCATCTCTAATATTCAAAAAGCCACAAATATTTCAGCCAAAACGAAGGTACCTGTCTTACCAGTGCTTTGTATCTACATGTGATGTATCCATGCACACAGACTGATAAATGTTGGCTTGAAACAGAAAATTTCAATGTAGACAGTACTTCTTTACTGTCCAGACTTCATTACTGAATCCATCCTTTGCCATCGCTCAGGAATTGTCACGCAGTGATGCAAATGGCAAGCAAAATTAAAGTAGTGAAGCATTTATAGTCCTTAGAGAAGATGCTAGATGCAGACTATAATTGCAGCTGGCAATTTTGGATTTCAGAGGGATTTGTACTGTTCCACCAATGGTCCCCTATGGTTTAAAATAGCCAGCCAATGAAATTACATATGCTACTTACACAAGTGAAAAACCAGAATAAAAACTTCAGCAAATAGTTATTGTCTGTAATGGATCAATTAAGGTTCACCAAGAGGCTGATTAGGATACTTCAGTATCTATGCATAATCCTCTCAGTATTTAGTGAGGAAGGGCTCATTGGCTACCACATCTGGCAGATCAGAATTTAGTTCTATAAAGAGAGCATAATTTTTAAAGATGCTCGTAGCCAGGCATATTGAGAGATTGACCACTGACATATTGTGTGGGACGCAAATCATCCCAGGTGCAGTTCCTCCAGCCTCATTAGAGTTGCACCAAGAATTAATTTGGCTCAGAACTGTTTGTTCAGATCCTCTTTAAACATAGCTTGAAACCTCTGAATCTCCAGCTAGTCCCAGAAAATTGTTCTGACTTTATTATTGCGTCCACCAATAGGTAAAGAGACTCCAGAGTGGAGTTTGCCATGTTGCCTGTTTCCCATGCTGGGAGAAGAGTGCCTTGACTTACACGAGACCAGTTGTATAGGTGAGGCTGCATCCTATAGCAGGATCTGGCCCATTACACACCTGAATATTAGCTTAGCCATGAGACAAATTAGCACCTTTGTGCCTATCATGTGCATCCCCTATGACAGCCCAGCACATGTATATCCAGGCAAAAATGGAACTTTTTGCCCAAGATGGCAAAATATGCCCTGGCAAAGGCAGGACATCACACGTGACTTGAATTCCAGCCACAAGAATAGGCTGCTGCACCATTTTTCTGGGTAGACTTTACACAGCAATTGCAGCAACTAATTAGAAGAGCTCTCCCTCTGACCAAACCAGAATGAACTACTCCAGAATGCGATACCCACTACGAAGCAAGGTGCAAAAATAGTGAATTAAGATGCAGAGCTTCCAGCTCATAACCACATGTGACTTGGGGATAGGAAATGGATGCTGGAGGCCATGTTCTTGGCTGCTAAAAACCCTTACAACTCCATTAACTTCTACTCTAAAATGCAGACCTTCTGCACTAAGTAAATCTTTAAGTGGGTATGGTTTTCTTTTTTTTTTCTTCTTTTTTTTTTTTCCTGCATGCTTAGCTTCTCCCATACTCCTTCATTTTATCCCTCTGGTACCTGCACAGCTTCACAGACGCTCCTAGAAGCGCGTCTAAGTGACTGTAAGACAGAAAGGAGAAAACAGGTAGAAAAACAGGACTCTGAAAGTTAACAGGTAGAGAGAAAAGACAGGCAGCCTTCTGCCTGTCTCTCTGGCCATGTTGGACCTGCTGGAAAGGAGTGGTCCCCCAGTTACTCAGGTTAGAGCGGGGAGCAGGAGGACCTGGATTTAGCTTTCAGTGGCTATCAGGGTGACAGGAGTTGAGCATATCTGGGCTAAGATGGTGAAGCAAGTGGATCTGAGCTTGGAGACTCTCCCAGGGGCAATTATAAAGGCATGGCCTGACAGGAGCCCCTGGTGAGGAGAAGGGCCAGCACTGATGGATGATGCACAGCAGAGCCACATATGTCCCAGAGACTGCAGGACTGTCCCCTGGTGCAGACACGGGTGCTTCAGTACCAGTCCTTGCACTTCTGTTTCACCAAAGAATCATAACAGTGTCATAAGAGACCACACAGACTTCCTCATTCAACATATTTTTTAGAAAGCCCAAAAGCCCTTTAGAGAAAATACATCTATCTATTTCTGTACAGCCATATGCTACACCAGACTTTGCTGAGGACTTTGCAGTCCCTTGACCTGGGAAGACCTGGTTTCTTTGCATGTCTTTCACAAAGTCTCCCCCATACCTTGAGACAATGTGTATCTTTAGACTATGGCTGATCTGCCTCACATCCCACAAGAGAGGTTTTCCAATGCACTCAAGTCTTTTTTGAGTCTCTTAACCCCCCAGCTCTAGTGAAGGTGCTCATTAGCAATTAGATACAGGAGTATTAAAGCTGAGATTTTGCTCCAGTGCTTTTCAAGAGTGCATGGCAGTGTCCTTATCTGTTTTCCCTGAATTGCCTTCATCCTGGCTTTTCCCACCTGCTGGATCTAATCATACAAAAAATCTGGTAATCCAGTAATATTATCATCACATTGCTAATAATCAATGTTAAAGGAACTTCTTAATATTCACAGTATTCTTACTGGTCAGTATCATGTCTGTCTTGTCAGCACTCTCCTACCCGCCGGGGGGCAGAGGGCAGGGTGGCTGCAGGTCACAAGGCAGGGAGATACATGAAGGCTGTCCACAGGCGAGCAGTATGTGTCAGGGGGCTACTACCCGTCACTGGCAGGTGCCCCAGGCAACCCAGTCAGATTTTACAGCCCAGTAAGATTTTGTGCTGTGCTGCTGCCAAAAGGTGCCGATTGCAGGAGACGCGTTTAATGCAGAACCGTGCCTGGTTGTGAAAGCAAAGAGAGGTGAGGTGGGTGAGCACCCCTCTGCACGTTAAATAAATAATTCACTAGAAAATAATTAAACTGGAAACAAATAAAGAAGAAAGTAACTTCTTGTGGTGTCCACACACTATGTTTTGTCTCTCTTGTGATTTTGAGTGATGGACGTCCCTGTGCTCGGCTGAATCCTGTGTGTGCGCCGCTGTATACGTGCTGCTGGCTTTAAAGCAGTGAACCGATGGCACGCACCTCTGTCAGACACACAGTCGTGCTCTGCACCGGTTTTTGTTCAGCCCTAGATTCACTCGCTACAACACCTCACAGGGTGCTGTCCTTTCACCAGCAAGCAGAAAGCCTTGATCTGAAGCCATATAAATAATACATTGCAAATATCACGAGGCAAAGGACGGGAAGTATGAAAATAGATCACAGAGACGCTGTCTGTGTGCATAGGGCTGTAAATATGTATGCTTGAGATACGGACGTGCACACCTGATAGATACGTTTATAGTCCCATTGATGCTTTGGAAATAGTACCAAGATGTCTATGACTGAGGAATGAAGCATGGAAAAGCATAAATCTTTGTTATGGAGCTGCAGGTTTGACAGATGATGGTCACCTACTACCAGGATCAGAAAGGTAATCTACTCTACGCATTCCCTGATCAATACTACGTCTTCCTCAGCTCTACTGAAAAATATTGCCTAGAAACAGAAATCCTGTGATGAAATGAACTTGGTGAATTCCCACAAGTATAAAATTGATTTTTAAACTGTCATGAGGCTGCCATGAGGGGTTTGGAGTTGTTCACATCAGGTGCTGGGTGTCCGTGTGTCCCTCTGAGTGAGGGAAACTACTCAGGAGAAAGAGCAATGGAGTATGTTTGTAGATAGAAGGAGACGTGAACCAGAAAGAAGAGTAGAAACACTGGACAGTTTGGGAAAAGGATACCATGATAGGAACAGAGATAGATTTTACTGAGGAAGGGTTTTGTGCAATCGCTAAAATGCACAGCAGTTCCCTCAGAGGCCTGAGGGGACTGAACACTCCAAAGTCACCATTTTTATTTACAAAAAAATTAGGCCGTGAGGAGATTGGGCTTTTTGAAATGGTTAATTGTTTAAACAGTGTCACAGTCCTGTTGAGGGGAGGGTTTGTTCCGACAGAGGATGGCAGCAAGGTGGCCCCTGTCAGGCATGGCTGCATCTCCTCGTGGCTGCTCCGCGGCCCGCGCTGTGGGGAGCATTTTGTGCCCTCCCCACCTCCGAGTCATTTAGGGATAAAGAGAATGGGCAGACAGCAGGATTAGGCTTTATTCACAGACCTCATTTTGTTGGGTAACGTGAAATAATTTCTTCCTAATTACCTCTGACGTCTGCAATTCTCACACTTATTGTTAGCTTCCACTAATGAGAGAAAAGCAAGTGCCTAAAGCAAGAGCTCATCCCCGCAGCAGCGCGCACGCGTGTGTGTGTGAGGCTCGCCTCTTCCCATGGCGGGTGCTGGGGATAAATCACACGGAAAATGGGATTGTGGTAAACAAGCTCATCTAAATCCTGGATTAGAGGGGACGATGCGACAGCGCTAGATGCATGAATGGGGGTGACCAAAAAAAAGCTGCCAAGTGCTCAGCCTGGGCTTTAGCTGTGGTGGTACCTAGGGAAAACAGCTTTTTTTTTCCCCCTTTTAGTTTACCCTCATGAGGAAGCTGTACATTTGTGAGAAACCCCAAGGGAGCTATCTAAATGGCCCTTAGCATCGGGGGGAAGGCAGCAAAAGCAGGTGATCATCTATGGGCAACAAGCTGAAACCGAGTTATTGTTACACCCATGGGCTCAACTGCCAGTAATAAATACTCTGAGCAGAACTGATCGGGGTTTTGTGTGGGGTACGGATGGGAGATGGGCTCTCAAGACCCTTGTCAGCTGTCTTTTCTGTGATTGATGTCCTGCCGAGCTCTGCTGTGCTGAAAGCAATGGTGGCTTTGTAGGTAAAACACTCTGGGAAGGCTGCATCTTCCATTTACGACCTCAGGCAAGCCACTGAGAGAAACCCATGCACACATACACATAGATGTCAAGGTATGTTGGGGTCTCCAAATGTATGTATGTGCCTATGAACTTTGGAAAATTCCATTAGTTGACAAACTCTCATTGACAGCAAAGTTTGCATGCTTTTGAAAAACCACCCAGATATCAGGATCTCTTTAGACATTGAACTCTGTGTTTCGGTAGGACAGGGAGACGGTTTGGACTTGTCTCTTTATATTAGGAATTTTCGTAGCTAACATCATTCATCACAGCAAAAGACAAGTCCATCATCACAAATGATGCTATTACTATGGCTTTGACATGAGTTTCAACAACTAACAGCATGAGGTTGCTTCATCTGAGTAATTTACTATGGCAAAACGTCAGTGGAGCAGTCAAGGGAATGGGGAGGTGACAGTGGGTAATGTCACCACAAAACACATCACCTCTAGGTGCTCCCTTGTTTGTGGAGTGAACAGTGCCCTTAACCTGTGGTCTGGATGGACCCTGGCAGTGTGATCGCTCCACTGTCACAGCTTTACCTTGGGACAGAGCAAACTCCTTCTGCCACCAGTTTTGCTCAACCAGAGCCAGCAGATGTTTGCTGTGTATGAAAGCAAAGCCTTGCAGAGTGGTTGTAGTCTATTCTTGGTCAGATGTGTCTCTCCACGTTAGAAGGTGGGGCTCCAAATGCGCAGAGACAATTTATTTACGTTCCTATAAAGGAGGAGGAACGTTGTGCTGGGGAGAAGAATGCTCTTAATGACAGGCAACAGGCAGCAGCATTTGAGGGCGAGGTCTCCCCAGAGGCACCCGGGTGGCCGCTGGTGAAATGGAAAGTGTTTTCTCCGTGTCAGAAGTTCATTTCAATCAGAGACGTTGCCAGCCCAGGAAGGTACTTGTTATTCCTGGGGTCTGTCACTGCTCCCGGTGCCTGCTCTCATGGAAGCAGCGCAAGTCACCCTGTGCTGTCGTTGCAACATCTGTTTCTCCCATCCTTGCTGTGCAGAAGCCGAGGCAGAATACACTACGGGGCTGCAATTTCCTCTTCGTGCCTCCCATCCTCTTCAGCCCTTTGACACAGTCTGTGTCTGAGGTCTAACTTGAGCTGTCAACACAGCCCAGGCAAATATATTTAGTCTACCTTAGTTTCCTTTGCCGTTTCGGTGGGGTGTGGTATCCTTCATTTTCCACCCTGGATTGTTTGCAGCGTTGCTTTTAGTTGTCAGCCACTGTCAGCTCTTACCTCAGAGGAAGCCCCATTTCTCTGCTGGGCAAAATAATTCATGGTGATATAATGCAAGCTTGTGGCAGTAATGAAATAACATATGTCGGTAATAGAAATAGTCTTTTATTTCTCCGTTAAACAAGAGGCCATGTGGAGTCCACACAGTACTCTTTTGAGTAAAAGAATGACAAGTATTAATAAAACCAGGTGAAACAAACACAACCAAGGAAGCAGCTGATTCAAAATACTATATTCTGGCTTTATAACAAGAAAACAAAGGTGGTTTGTTTGACTTTTTTTTTTTCTGGTTAATGCTGACAAATTTAGGGCATCTCCATTAAGAACCAGCTCATAAATTTCCACCTTGAAAAAAAACTAACCATAAATCTTCATGTTTTGTGTCTGCTGATTGTGGGGAGTTAATCACAAGCACAACAGTTGCTCAGTTTGGATGACCTTGTAATTTCCGTAAAGGAAGCAAATCAGATGGCAGTACAAGTATATAAAAGAAGCAGACTGGCAGGAATAAATTTCACTTTGTAGCCTGATGATTGTAAAATGGAGAAATTGCTTTTTGAGCAAAATATTTAACCTCTCTCAGAAGTTACAGTTTGCAGTTTTTTTCCCCTTTGGTGTATTATGGCCTATTTGGCAACACGTTCAGGAGATTAACATAGGTTATCCTCGTAAAGGAGTCAAACACATAAAATCAGGTTTTTATCCTGGCTCCAATCAGCTTTTAAGTATATATGCGCTCATATATGTGCACTGTGACTATTACTGTGAGCACAAGCAGGAATGCTAAAGAAGTAAGTCTTAACTTGTGTGCAGGTTCATCTGTCCATGTCCAGAAAAACAGGAGTTTCACATGCAGGTTATTGTATGTGAGTAAATAGAGGTGACTTTGAAGAGTTAGTCCTGTAGTAAACAGGATTTAATGTCTTATGAGTTCGTTTTATATAGGATTATAAATGTCTTTTGGACAAATGTACCAAGAAATCAAATATAGTTACCACTACAACTGGTGCGATTATGTAAGGTTGGAATTTTGCCTGTTTTCCCTAAGATACAGTGTTAACGTGAGGATCACGTAGAGATGGACAGCGACTTTTTTTGAATACATGCAGAAAAGTTGCAACCAGTCTTTGCAAGGCAAGCGCAGATGTGAATTATGCTCATATTTCAGTGCACTGGGATTCATAAGCACTGCACAGACCATATGTGGGGATTAAACGAAGTCCTTAGCCTCAGACCTGACCATGTAAAATTACCATTTATGTTAATAACATTAGTGAAGAGGAAGTTCTCTCATGTGCAGTAGACCGCATCAGCTGTCTGTAAGTATGCAGCCTGTATTCAGTGCTTGCCTTTCTGATGATAAATAATCTTCAAACCAGCAAACTACAGGGAAAGCACGTTAGCACCAAGGTAAATTCAGTAACCTAGTTCTTTGCTGACATCCCTGAATTCCAGAGGCAGCAACACTGACGGTTAATGAGTAATTAATAAAAATAGCATTCAGTATATTGTATTTGCTAAATAAGCAAGGATCTATAATGTCAGGCTGGACTATTTATCCTGCAGAATATCTGAGCTTTTCAGCATGCTGGCAGAGTCTTCATGATTTCCTTTCTTGGAGTAATCAAGACAGAAATGGTCTTCCTCCCTCCCTGCAATCAACTGGCCTTGATTTAAAATCCAGCCTTTCAGGCAGGAGACCCTGGTCTCAGCCAGCGGGGGCTGCAGAGGCACCAGCCTGCTCCTTCAGTGGGGAACAGGGACGCTGCCTGGGTCCCTTCTCCTCTACACGCACAGGGACCTCAGGGACCTGGTGGGATGGTGGATGGCAGCATTCAGGGGACTTCGGTCACGTGGTGGGATGGCAGCAGCTCGGTTGCACCCAGGTCCTGTGGGGGAGCACGCAGGGAGATGTAAACCGCAAGTAAATGCTGTCCTCAGGAGGCACTCACAGAAGCTACAGGGAAAAGCCTCTGGCCATCTGCCATGAAGGTCCTTCCGTGGCCCCATCACTGGCCAACCTCCAGCCAAGCCTGGGAGCAGCGTGACCAATGAGCTCCTTTGGCCTGCTTGGCTGCACAGGGAAGCTGGAGCACCTGAACTCTCCCTGGCTTGCCTGGAACACTCTCTGCCCCAGTGCAAGGACTTCCCTGCCCCAACATCCAGGTTTCAGCTGTAAAAGAAAGAGGGTGAGCAGCCTCTCTGAGAGGAATTTGCTTGGAGTTGGGCTTATGGACGCACTGCAGCTGCACATCAGTCTCGAAGTGGGGAGTTTGGTGCCTTCTTAAATCTCCCCTGCCAGGGAATTCTCGAGCTGATCCCAAAACCTCCCTCTGCTTCTTTCAGGAGGAGGAGTGGCTGATGTCCCAAGGCCAGAACGTCCCCAGAAACTCCTTCTCTTTTCCCAATTAACTGAGTGCAAATGCCTGGTGTCCCTCACCCTTGGGTTAGGGCAGAACCATTGCCCCTCGCTTGTTTGGGCAGATACACATGCTGAGATGTGTGATACCTCACCAGCCATTTCAGCTTCCCTCTCCGACTAGCAAAGAAAATCTAATTACTGCAGTTATAAGAGCTACCAGCATTTGGCACCACGCTGTTTAATTCCAGCAAGTTAAGGCTCCATCATGTTTTCTAATGTAACATGACAGATGAGAAAAGGCTCTGCAGCAGTGAGAAGATATGATTTTTGCCTCTGAAACCCATCAAGTGTGACACATTTTGGGGAGGTACTTTTATTTCCTTTTGTCTTGACTAATTCTTCTCTTCAGAGTCTTTCTTCTGTCTAATTCTCCTTGTATTTCAGTGGTGCGAGTAGCTCCCCTCCACCCTACCCCGGTTCAGGATACGGTACAGCCCTTGGCCTCAGTCTGAAGGATTTTAGAGCAGATCCAAAGACAGTGACAGGGAAATGAAGGGCATCAGTGGGGGAATACTTGGCATCACAGCTCACTTGTCTCAGCATTCTCCCTGATCGTTACGCACTTGACTGCCTCAGATTTGATTCTCCCACCTGCCCATCACTGTACCCTGCCTTTCTCTCGGTTCTGTGCACTTGTCACTAGACGTATCATGTTTTAAAAATTAGGGCACTTGTTAAAAACCTCAAGAGAGAACAATGCCGCCTCCCTGTTGAGCATAAAAGTATAGCTGAAAGGATGAATTTGACGCAGCAGTATGAAAGATTTTGTGCCATCTTTATTTTCTTTAACGTTACTTTGATCAATAATGGCAACCGGGAGAAATGCCCAAAGACTGGAGGAAAGCAAATGTCAAATAAATATTCAAGAAGGAAGACTCAGGGAATAACAGGAATCAGGCAGCCTCACCTTGATCACTGAGAAGGTGATGGGGCAGCTAATCCTGGAAACCATATCCAGGCACGTAAAGGACAAGAAAGTCATCAGGAGTAGTCAACATGGTTTCACAAGTCATGCTTGATGACCCTGCACAATGGCCTGGTAGACAAGGGAGGAGCAGTAGATGGTGTGTATGTAGACTTCAGTAAGGCTTTCAGTGTTGTCTCCCCTAAGATGCTCCCAGTGAAGTTGTTGAAGTATGGGCTGGATGGGCAGATGGATTGAAGATTGTCTGAATGGCTGGGCCCAGAAGCTGGTGATCAGTGGCATAAAGTCTAGACCACTAACTAGCAGTATACCCCTGAGGGCCAATACTGGGACCAGTCCTCTTTAACATCATTCATTAATGGACAAGGTGTACCCTCAGCAAACTTGCTGATGACCCGGAATTGTTGCACTAGAGGGTCGTGCTGCCATATAGAGGGACCTTGACAAGCTGGAGAAATGGACAGATGGGAATCGTGGATTTCAACAAAGGCAAGTGCCAAGTTCTGCACCTGGGGAAGAACAACTCCATGCACCAGTATATGCTGGGAGCTGCCCAACTGGAGAGCAGATTGGCAGAAAGGATCTGGGTGTCCTGATGAACACCAAGCTGGACATGAGCCAGCAACATGCCTTGGCAGGAGAAAGAGGGCTAATGGTATCCTGGGCTGTGTTATTAGAAAAAGTACTGCCAGTAGGTGAAGGCAGGTGATCCTCCCCCTCTGCTCAGCACTGGTAAGGCCACACCTGCAGTGCTGTGTCCAGTTTTGAGCTCCTCCGTACAGGAGAGGTAAGGGCGTATGGGAGAGAGTCCAGTGAAGGGCCACAAAGATGTTTGAGGGACTGGAGCATCTCTCCTATGAGGAAAGGCTGGCAAAGCTGGGACTGTTCAGCCTGAAGAAGAAAAGGCTCAGGGGGGATCTTCTCAATGTGTATACATGCCTGAAGGGAGGGGACGGAGCCAGGCTCTTCTCCGTGGAGCCTGGTGACAGGACCAGAGGTGGTGAGCACACACTGAAACACAAGAGGTGCTGTCTGAACACCAGGAAATATTTATTTTCACTGTGGGTGACCAAGCACTGGCACAGGTTGCCCAGGGAGGTTGTGGAGTCTCCCTTCTTGGAAATATTCAAAAGCCACTTGGACACAGTCCTGGCTTTTGGTGGCCCTGCTTGAGGAGAGGGGGGGTGGACCAGATGACCTCCAGAGGTCCCTGCCAACCTCAACCCTTCTGCGATAGCACAAGGCATCAGAAGAGCTGGTGACATCTTTGTGTATTAGCAAGGTCTTCACCTTTGGAAATGCAGCGCTGGCTGATCTTTTGTGTGCCTGTGGCCCTGCAGAGTGGCCAAGTTCTGTCTCAGACTTTCCCAGTCCTGACTCCCTTCGCTCCCCCCAGTCTAAGGTTACTGTGACTGTGTCTTACAAGGCTGTTCTGATGCAATGCTCGATAAATCTCTCCTACTTTGGGTTATTGCACAATGGCTGTGTCGGCACAAACAATTTAGCCAGGTCACAAGCTCTGACAAATGCCTGTCTATGACATGTAGCCTGTAGAAGTCTCTAGCTCACTTCAGTTCCAAGAGAGTATGGGGTTAGCCCTTGAGACCAAACTCCTCATGTTCTGCTCCATGGAAAAAATTACCAGGGTTCAGTTTCTAAGCAAGAACATCTCACAGGCACGCTGTATTCACATGGAAATCAACTCCAGACACCCAGCTTCCCTCAGCAAGCATTTCTCAGTGCTGCACCCCCCCATCCCCTCCATCCACCTCTGCCATAGCGAAAAATAACCCCCAGTGTCCCAGTTTCACTTCCAAGAGTGTTTCACATTCCTTGCATCCTTGTATAGCTCTTTTCTCCTTTTCCAGCTATCTGAAGCAGAACTTTAAGATCTGCCTTCAAAACTTTCTGTCTCTGGGTGGATCCAGAGACAACAAACAGGTTTATTGTTCTTTCTCAATTTGGGGAATTGGGAGCTTGCTGCTCTCAAAAATGTCCCAGCCAGCCTGCAGTGGTGCTGCCTGGTATCTCTACAACAGCAATGATCTCCAGAAGTGCAGAGTACAGCAATGTTCTAATGGCTCTAGTAAGAAAACAGGGTGGAAGTATGTCTTTGATGCACGTTTTGCCAAAAACACTGCTCATCGGAGTTTGAAAAGCTGACAGAGTGTAATAGTTGCGAGACATTTTTTCCCCTCCTCTTCCTTGGCAGCTGATGTTCATTAGCTGGGCTCAGCAGAGCACCGCTGCAGTCAAGCAGGAGCAGAATTGTTATTAGCACTAGGTAATCTCCAGTCACGAGGGTGGGCTTAACACCCAATAAACTATGAGGTACAGATGTAAATTCAGTATGCTTGTAAAGCAAAAGGCAAGTCCACGTGGCTGTGGCCAGTGGGGGTTGGAAGGAAGGGCTGAAAGAGTGTGTTCTTTTACTTCAGCTCGCTGCTGGTGCGTGAGAAATTGCAGATTTTAAACCAATACTGAAGGCGAGCAGACCTGGGAAGCAGGCACTGTATCTGCTTGCCTAGGCCATCCTAGGCAGCACGTTCCACGTACCCATCTGCAGGCTCTCCTAGCAGTAGGTGCAGTTCTCAGTTTTACGAATGCTTTGTGCATCATCGGTACGTGTTCAGCAGGGATTTTTGTCAGGGTGACTGTGCTGATTCCCTTGGCTCCCTCTCTCAAGCCCCCTCCCCTCGCCTTCACTGCAGCTGGATGTGCAGAAAACAAGTGGATGCCACAAAACCAGGACACCGAAAGCCCAGGACAGAGGTATTTCAGTCCTGGCATCTGAGTGTGCCCTGCAGGGAAATCCAGGCTTCTCCTATGGCGTGTCAGCAGCCATGAACAAATCTACTTTCCTCATCTTGCTTACAAAATATTTTAAATATTAACTCTCTCCAGCCTCTCTGCCTGAATGCTAGTTGCGTAAAACTATTCAGACTGGTAAGGAGCTCAAAAATCAATCACCAATTTGAAGCAGTCTGTCTTTAAAGAACAAACAATTGCAAAAATGTGCATTTTAATGGCATCATCATTTGAAATATCACAAGGAAGACATCTACAACACTGTCCCAATGGGGTTTAAGAAGTGAAGTGTCTGAAATGTCAAGAAGAAATGACTCTTCAGGTCAGCTGGGCCAGGAACAGGCTTCTCTCCCATTTTATTTAAGGAAGATGGAAGATGTCATTGAGCACTCCCTCCCCCTCTGTAGTTCAACATCAGCTCGAATTAAGGAAAAAAGTAATGAAAATAATACTGGTCTCCCCCCAGCAGCTAGATTGTAATAATGAAGCAGGTTTTTACATTGATAAAGTGTCAGGGAGAGCTGGGGAATGTGCAGGCAAGAGAACAGTTACCTGATGTTAGTCAGGAGGCTGAAAGTGGAGGTACTTCAGGAGGGGTTGAACTGAGCCCTTGAAACTTCAGGCATAAAATGTCAAAAAGCTGATGTCACACTGTACAGAGGACAAAAAGAAAGCCTGCAGCCTGTTCAGTATAGCACACAGGGTTTCAGTGTCCCTCTGGAAGTGTTTTGTTGCAGAGGGTTGGGGTTTTTTTGTTTATTTTGAAGAGTATTTGCCTGGAAATAGGATCTTTTTTACTTTGGAGATTATTGATTCCTGCTGCTAATTCCTTATTTGATGTAATAAGCCTCTTTGTAACATTCCATTTGTTTTGCTGTGGAAATACTTACGAAGCAACCAAAAAAAAACCCTAAAGATTATGGCTTTATGGTCCAAATTTAGCCTCTGGCTAATTATGTGCATCTCAATAACTTTGATAGAAGAAAATGCAGATGGGACAAGAATTCCTCTGAGTAAAAAAGATCTTGTCATGCTTTTAGGCCACTAGTTCTAAACCTAAAGTTGATGATATAACTGTGAGCAAATAACATCTAATATCTTGTCAAAATAACTGCAGTTTCCTAAGGTTTATTTAATTTTAACCAGGTGAATAGTTTTCCTTTTTTTTTTTTTTTTTTTTTTTTTTTAACAAGGCATTCTTGGTATTTTCTGTCTCTGGTGCAGCATGTTTTCATTGATGTTCCATGAGATGCTACAATTTTAGAAAAATATTTCTGGACTTTGCTAATGCATAGAGGCAGAAGTAAGTTCTGGCAGTGAAGGTGTTAAATACACACCAGCTAGAAGGGTAAAGGCTGTGTTCTCGAAGGAGCTGGGAATTCATATGGTGGGTAAGGTAGGGTGGTGACACAAATTATCTAGAAAGATAAGAAATTAATTTGCAAACAGTGATGCAAATACAAAAGAATCAATGCTGTAAAAGGTAGGCAAGGACCCAGTCTGACCAGCAGGTATCACAGATCCAGATGTGACCATTAAATGGCCAGGAATGACCCAGACATCTGCGCTGCAGCTGGCACCGCAGCTACTGGGGAGAGCTCTCCTTGTAACCTGCTTGGGCAGATTTGTGCTTGTAATTACCGTCACAGTTCCTGCAAGAAGGGTTGTGTCTGCTGGAGTTGGCTGAATGAGGGATTTTTTGCATTTGGTACTCAAATGGAACAAAATAATTAACAAGTGGAGTAGGGAAAACTGAATAAAAATAGCAAATTGAGGCGCTTTTTTTTTTTTTTTTTTTTTTTTTTTTTTAGTATTTATTGCATACTGAAAACTAGCATTTCGGGTCAGAATCAAGTATTCTGTCCGATGTATTTTTTAACGCTTAAAAAAATTATTTTATTTTGAAGGAAAGTACGTCCAGTGAATGGTTTTCTCAGCTGAAACTACTCAGTAAGTTTGACCTCACCTCATGGATAGGTTCTAACCTGTTGGAACTCAATTTTTTGGTAATTTTACTGTCTGTCACAAATGTTCCACCCCACCTTAATTCTTAATCTCCAACTGAACGTTTTATTCCACAGCCATTTGCAGTAAGTCACTGCTATTTATCACCTGCCTTTCATGCAGTCTGGGGGTCTGAAATCCCTCTGGCACAAAATAGTTAATCACTCTTAAAGCTCTCAAATTTGTCCACTTCCAGGAATTTTCCACTTCAGTAACAAGACACAGTGTGGGCACCATGCTATTTCCTATGCATCTTTTCTCCTAGAAACTGAATTATCATGGTTTTGAATTGCTAACACTGCCAACTTATGTTATAAAAGCGTTTATTTGGAATTCCTTTACTGTGGCTGTTCCAAGTCACTGTGTGTTTTAGCTTTTGATTCATTTCTCAGAAAGTGGGTAAGTTGCTCCTTTTTTGACATTACCAATGCAAAGTGCCTGTTTGGAGTTGAATTTGATTTCTGCAGAATCGTTTGTTTGCCTTTCTTCATGCTGGCACTGGTAAAATGGTCTGTAACAAACTAACACAGTCAGGGGATATATGTAATTCCTCTTTCTCTGCTCTTTGAGTCAGCGAGCTGGTGAAGCTCCTGCACAAGTTGTCTCTGTTAAAAACCAAGAGCTTTTTGCATTTTGGATTGAAATTTGCCACGACGGTCACAGATTATTTGGACTGCCAACCAAACCTGGTTTGTTTGTGTACGTGTTTTAAACGTCCCTGGGTTGATATTTTAGGATGACGTAGTGCCTATGTGAATAAGAAGGTAGGGTGCTGTTGCTTTTTGAAGGAGACACATTGCATGCTAGCAGTGCTGGAAGTGTAAACTACCTGCTAATGCACAGGCTATGCACATACAGGCACTGTGGTCCATATAGAATCACTGTATAGTCACTGTGGTCCACAGAGGCCAACCAGGAGGCCAGATCTTCACACTAGCTAAATACAGGGAAGAGGATTCCTCTGTTACACGCTTCTGCCCTTGACCCTTCCTCCAAACCGGCAGCTGCTTCTTGGCATGGGTAAAATTTAAGTTTGTGGCAGCAGATTTCTCAGAAGAGGATCCTTAGAGGAAAGGGGCACTGGGAAAAATCGGTGGGGTTTTAGAGGGTTGTAGGATGTTTGGGGAGTGCGGCTGTGCTCTTGTCATCCCTCAACCTCCTCCCGTGGTTTCTTCCCTGGCCCCACAGACCTTCTTCCCACCTAAAATGTTGCTGCTTCTCTCCACCCCAAGGCCACCATGCACGCACAGGAATATTTCTCCTGCTCTATTCCTATATCAAAGCATGCTCAACCATGTGAGCTTCCCTGAACACCAGGAGCCAGGGTTGGGGGGACATGCCAAGAGGGAAGGGGGCTCCGCTCTTCTGGCTCTTGCTTGGAGATGACTCTGCTCTTAAGAGTGTAATGTATGGTAAGAAACAGCCTTGTGCTGGAGGCTAGAGGGATACCACAGACTGGTTTAATCCAAGTTGCTAAAAGCACCGGGGGTGGTGTCGCAACACCAGTCACTGCTGGCTTGGTTGGGTGACAGAGCGCTGAGGAGGTCCAAGCCCCTGCCTCAGGTCTGTCTTTTGGCAGCATGGTCCATAGGAGAGCCCAGGCAGCAGAAGGCTGGGGACACCTTTGCAAATATATTGATGGTGATCTGGTCCCCCACAGATCTTCCAAATACAAGGTTACACCTCAAAACTGAGTAAGTGCAGAAGATGGTAGGAGAAGCCTCCAAAGACTAGTGTTTGGAGGAAAAGAATATTGTATTTAACCAGAAAAAAGTAACTTACTATAAGAAGTAGGGCAAATACTGTTTCTAAGGCTAGGCATCTAGGTCTTTCCTTCAAAAATGCATCTTTAAAGACTCATTGCTGGAAGTGTGTTTGTTCACAGACAAAAAACCACGTTACTATAGAGAAAAGACATTTTAAAACAAACCGCACACAATAATGCATATAGAAAGCAAGCATATCTGTTCAACTCAGATTGATTGTTGTGGTGCTGTTTTATTCAAGTCATTCATGGATTGACCTTGAACTGTGAATTATGATCTCTTTAGCTTTGTGAAATCAGCTTTTAGTTCAATATTACTACCTTTGGAGAAGCAAGTGGCTTCTCACAATGCTGTACAGACAACAGAAGGACAATAGCTAACATTTTAGAACATTTTTTTTCTTTATTACAATGGGTCTTAACAGCCATCTGTTTTTTCTGGCATGCTTTAGATTTTCAACCAGCATTTAGTACATTTTTTGCTCTAGATTTCTAGTACTCAGAAATATCCCGTTTTTATTGTTCTGAAAATATATTCTTGAATTACATTCACAGTAAATTCCCTTTCTCTAAAAAGGATTGTTCTTTGTTTCCTACTGCAGTTGTTGGATATTTTGGTCTTGGGATTAGGGATAAGAGATCTGAGAATTAATGCTGCAAAACTTAATTCCTCCATGCCCTTCTTTCAAATCATTTAAACTTGCATGGTAGTATTTTATGTGAACAGCCAGCATTTGGCTAAAAGGTTTGATATTAATGAAACAGTACAGTAAAGAAACAGAGGAGGCTCCATTTTAGAGCTTGAGGTATGAGACATGAGTTTGCATGGCCTTGCAATGTTCCACATCAGTAGGCATTTTGCAGTTAGTATTATTGAAAAGGGGGGGGGGAGCGAAATCTGAATTCGTGTGTCTATCACTACTTGGCTTTACCTTGAGAAAAGAATAAGAAATTAAGTAACTGGGAAAATGCAGGTGTCTGCATTGTGATACTGTGGTCTAACGGAAGATCGATGATTTGGGTATGTCATGATTCACCCTGTTTGTACTCAGAGTCATAAGACTACCTAGTTGTTCCTTTATTTCTTTCAACAAAATACAGAGTTCGTGGCCCAAGATTATTCGGCTTTATTTGGGTATTTTAAAGAGGTATGTTCTGTATACGATAGGCAAGGTTTTAACTTTATGTAGACATAATGAATTGTTGAAATCTACGTTTTTTATAATATGGCTCTCTTTCCCCAGGACACCTAATCTGGGCAGCCTGTTCTTTCTTGGGGAGCTTGTAACTTTCCCAAGAGTAAATCAAAAGTGTAATAAATCAATCCCTCAGTCAGCTGAAACAGAAAAGACTGCATTATTTGACCTGTGAATCAAGAACGGATTCACATGGGCTAAAGAACAAGGAAACAAATTGGTCAGGTTTAGAGTTTTAAACAAAGGGCCATCTTGGTTATATTTTTCACTATCCACAGATGCTTGAGCAAGCAGAAAATTTGCTGATTAGTTTTCCTAAAAACCCTCACCGCAATCTAGACTAGGCGGAGCTTTAAAGTTTATATTGAAGCTGTTTCTCAACACAAACCCAAGTCTGGAATAAGCATAATTTTGAGGGGTAGTAAAAGACTGCTTAGAGCCTAAATTAAAATCTTAACAATTTTAGTTGAAAATCTGCTTTTTCCTGCAGAGCCCAGCTGGATACATGACTGCAGATGTGTTACGGGAACTGTTATTTGGTTAGTTCATGTGCCAGACTGCTCTGTATTTCTTGCAGTGCACTAGGAATAACTGCAGAGCAAAAGCGTTGCCTCTCTCCTCCAGGGCATGGGACTGTTGTAGCTATCCTGGACCAGGTGGTCCAGTTCAGGGAACAAACTGGGATGCTGAGGCAGCAGAAGTACCTTCCCAGTAGAGCACCATCTAAAAATACTTAGAATTTCGACTGGTACTTTCATCTTTAAAATTTTCAGCAAAAGCAGGCACTTCCTACCAAAATGATCTAGCTAGTTCTCATCTAAACTCTGTCTCAGAGGTGCTTCACCCCTTTTCCCAGGGATGGACAGGGGTCTCTGCCCGCTTCGGTCTGCTCTAGTCATCACCACAGGCTCCTTCATAGCTGCAGAAGAACCACCACCTCCAGGGAAGTGGACAGCAGTCATTACATGGTAACTGAATCGTGGCAGACACTCCTTACAGTTTTATCACCTTTAATTTCTCAGGAAAAGGAGTTATAAGGTGTATTATCATGACTGATACCCAGAGACTTGTCACACAGGAAGGAGAGATTAAAGGAAGAGATAATGTATCCTACAAATTAGCCAACATCTTAGTGGAGTCTAATACAGGAATTTTAATGGTGCAAAACTCTTACATTTGCTTCTTTGAGTAGGTATTTTCTATTTAATACACCCTCTAGTTTATTCACTCATTGATAAAACTGTATTTAATCCCATTTTATAAATCCTGTTAGGAGGAAGATAGTCCTCTGTAGACTCTAAAGTCTGGCTGGCAATATCTGGGCTGGTACCTCAGAGAAAGTGAACCTCCAGGCTTACAAATATTTTTTGTTCATTGTGCAGGGACATAAGGAAAGGAGGTATTTCATTCCTGCCCTCTGCTAACAGTTAACTGTCAGAAGCAAACACCAGATTTTCTTCTCCAGTTTTCTGTACTTGGCAATGGAGTGCAAAGAGCCCCTGGTAGCCTATGCTTCATCAATATTGCTTTGCTATCAGCGTTATTATTGGGAAAGGCAAGCTAAATTAAGCAACAGTAAGATTTTTTTACTCCCATTGAATCTTCCTCATGTCAAACTATATAGCTGAGGTAAATCAACGCAGTTCTACTGGCTTCGGTCGTGCTCATTTATGGCAACTAAAGAACAATGTGACAAGTAGTTCTTTGTGGCAGCTGGCTTCTTCTGTGCCCAGCTCGGATTTATTCCTCTCTCAGAGCAATCTCTAGGGTGGTATGAGCCTGGTTGCAACTGAGTAAAAAGATTTGCATCTACAGAATAAAATCAGGAGTTGCTCTAGAGGTTATGCCCCACTGTGCTCAGAAGTTGTTTTACATCAGAGTGACTTAAGTCATTAGGAACAGCTGTGTGAGCATGGCTGGGCTCAGAGATGTTTTGGTGATGCTCTGGATGCCTCACCATACTGCTGTGTGCCCTGTTGTTATCACCTGGTGACCTGTTTGCCCATCAGTCCTGCCCTTGGGTCACGCACACCAGATAGCACCATTCAAGCACTGGAGAGCTGCTGGGTTCTGCCTCTTTTATCTGCGAACACCCAGAATTAATCAGCCTGGCAAGTACACAGGTCATCACTTTCCAGCAAGCCCTGTACTATATCCAGCCATTATACTTACAGATGAGCCCATACTAAGCTCTTGAATTTTCTTGTCCTCTGGGCAGAGGCAAAGATGAATTCCTGGTACACAGAAAACACATATCCAGCACCATCCTGTTCACATAGCAACAAGCTGGATGGCATTAACCAGCTCTTTCTCAGAGCTCATCCACAACAAAATGAGAGATGAAGGAGAGAAACCACGTGACTCCTCAAAGGGGACAGCACAGACGACCAGCGCGCCGTGCTTCAAAGGTGCCAGACAAAAGGGCTGCAAGAACCTGACCCTCAGCCCCACAGCTAGCTGGCCACTGTCCTGAGAGCCCCTGGCTACTGCCACACTGCAGAGCACAGTAAGCATTACTGGGTGGGCTCTTCATTTAAGTGTTGTGTATTGCCTGGGGAGATGTACAGCCAGTTTTTCTTTTCATTGCTCCTGCAGGACACTGCCACGTGGAGCAGAAACTTCCCATTCAGAGTTCTCAGTTTGCCCAGCAGGCTCCAAACAGTGAAAACACTGCCTTTCTTTCCTCTGGCTCTCTGAAGAGATTACACCCCCACCAGCCAATATTTTAGGTCTACAGCAATTGATTTTGCATGATTGTCCCTCCTGCCCCCAAACTCTTACTCATCCACCATGACTTGCCTAGCCCAGCCTAGAGCAAATTCAGAAACCCAAATCAAAATAAACAAAAAACCCAGCACAAACAAACAAAAAAATGCCACCAGACAATATCCTTACAAAGAGCTGCTCAGCTCTTGTTGTATAGTTCTAGCACACGGAGTGTGTTGCATTTTGATCAGGCAGGGAATTAAGTTATAAAATTGGTTTGCTGTCAAGTTTATCTTTGTAAGTGTGAGCAAACTGTTTTATTTTTCACTGACAATCTCATTTGGATATTATTTTTCTCAGTAAAATTCTAGCAAAGCTTTCTTCTTGTCAACATAAATCTTAGGAAGGTTTTCTTTGTAGTAAAACCTTTGTTGGTGTATTTGCAAAACTGCTGTTAACAATACTGCAAAAACATGAAGTATAAACAAGGCAATACATTGCAAAGAACAAATTACAAAAACCAGATCTTTCTATCCCCTTGAATGCCTGAAGCTGATTGCAAAACTTCATGAATGGGACAGTGAAGGTCAAGCGTGTTCACACAAGAGCTTTTAGATACAGAAAATGCTTGTTAAAGGCTGTTACTTTTTAAGCCTGACTTGCCCATTCCTGGATTAGACACCTGTGCTTGTACAGCTCCACGGAACAGCCAGACTTACCTTTCTGATCAACAGCGGAACCGTGTATCCCACTCAATTCTTACAGTTTTCACGAGCAGATCTGTTCATTGCTGTTGCACCAGGCTCCTTCCTCACCTCCGTTTTCTCCTGTTTATTCTGACTGTGCTGCTAATGAGACACTTGTTTCCTGACCTCTGGCCTCTTGACAGCCTCACGCAGCCCCTGTGATGTTAAATGAAATAAGGCACAGCAGCAATCCAGCAATCAAACCACTGAAATCAACCTCTGCAGGCTAGGTGGGCTTCATTAATATTTTTTTTTATTCTAGGCAGCACAGGAGGGAAGGTAGAAGAGGGGAGGTATCATGCCTGGTGTTTGCCAAGATCAGAGCAGTGCACTGGCACTGGTGTACTGAAATTTGGTGTGAAAAAACTTGTATCTTTGCAGCCATGGTAACAGAGCAATAGCTGCTTACATTTCTTGATTTACAGGATCTGTAACTAGTATCAGGATTTTCAAAGATAGTAACACTAACAGCTGTTCAATATCTGACAAACTTGGAACTTAAGAGGCAAGACAAATGAACTACACTGACTCTGTTCGGAGGAGCCGGTGGAGTTGTTTTTAAAGCCCAAAGGTAGTTTGGGGCAGAAGTCACTCTAGCAGCAAGAGAAGAAATGAAATGAAAAGAGCAGGAGACCAAGAAAAAAGATAATTGTGAGAGCTTGGAAGGGAAGGGGCTGGGTCGGTTTGAGGAGCTCATCAAGGAGGGGCTTGCAATGAGAGAGCAGGGGCAGGCTCGGTCAGTCCAGAGGGATGATGCAAATGGGGGATGTGACAGCAGTTCATGGAGATGAAAGCAGACACGGGTACTGGCAGCCACCTTCTGTGCATCACCTTCATCCCCCAGCTGTGCTTCACTGCTTGCACTGTAAGCATGGGTCATGATTTTGTTCTACCTCAAGGGTAGTTTATCTTTTCTTACTGCCTAAGTCTTGCTATCAAAAATACTTGTGTTTGGAAGAGTCCAGAAGCAATCAACGACCCACAAATGCAGATAGCTTTCAGGTCTCCAGGCCGAATCTATCAAAATTGTCAATTTTTTTTCTGCCATGTAAGTGCATCGCTTGAAAACGGTGGTCATCATTTAGGCAGGAGCCCTCTGCAGCCTGGGAAGGGTGAATAGTGGGACCTATAAAATAGTTTGACTTTTAATAGGAAACACAAGTATTCTTGGCTCAATTTCACTGGGGGCCCTACCAGGCAGTATGGGGAAGAGTCCCCCAGTCTATAGGTCTCTGAGCAGCAGAGAAGTAGAAGGTGCATGTAATTCCGAGGGCATACTTGGTATAAATCTCTGTCCCCTTTTGTGGAAGCAATGACACAGTGGGGTGAAAGCTGTGTTTAAACGCACCTGCTTCATGGCAGGTACCCCAGCAAACTCATAGAAGACTTGGTCCTTTTTGTAAATCACCTATGTAGATAGATAAAACTTCTGCCTTTTGCTAGCAACACTCCTGTGTGAACTGTGCTTCACAGAACTGTTAGCTGAGTCCTTCAATCCCTGTTTTCTTGGAAAGGGCATTCCAGAGCATTGTCTACAGACTAATTTCTCCTTTTACTTATTGTGTGATGCTTGCTTCTGTAGAAGCAGCTGCACACTGGATGGCTGGAGTCCATCCTTACCATCCCTCTGATGCATCCTCTTGAAAAGCATCACGGTGCAGTGGTTTCAAAACATTGTAGAACTCAATTCCTGCAGACACACATGGTGGGTCTAAGAGTGGTAACTTTTTCGTTCTCATGTGCTGCTAGAGATAAAATAATTTTAATTGCTTCCTAGTCCTTAGGTGAAGTGTCCCACTAGCAACAGTTACTGTATCTTAAAGATGGCAATAGCAAGCACCTGGAGAGCGCTTTCTGTCTTCAGAGTACTTTGCAGACATTCTTTGTGTCTGAATTAAGGATGAGTTTCTGTCCCTTTCAATGCTTTTCCAATGAGATAAATGTTCAGTCTGCCACGGGAAAGAGACAAAGCTAATGACTCCAAATTCTCCACTGCAACAGGGCCATGTTCTGGTGCCTGGTTTTCACGGTGTAAAGTGGCCCTGTGGCACATATGAAGGCACGGGCTGCAGCTGTGGTGCAACCAGAGACCCCTTATTGTACAGAGAAGCCCATATTTATATCTCTGAGCCCGGATACAAATTCCAGCTGCATGTACCACCAGGCTCAGGGCACAAACCATTCATGCAGTTACATAGCTATATATCACTCCAAGCATGCAAACACCTTTTGACTACTAGATAACCATGTTTATCTTTCTTACTTTCCTTCGCAATACCCAGCTGTTCTCTCATCTCCTGTCAGATCAGACGTTCTCCATTCTCCTCTCATACATCTCTCTTCAGACATTCTCTGTCCTCCTCTCTCTTATCTCCCATCAGTGATGGTCATACATTCTCTGTCCTCCTCTCTCTTTATCTCCTCCCATCAGTGATGGTCAGATGTTCTCTATCCTCCTCTCCCACATGGCCCCAAAGGACGTACAGCTGGTATCACCTCTGCTGGTGGAAATCTTCAGGCTGTGTAAAATCAGGTGCCGGTACAGCTGGTGTAGAGGATGCTACCCACCCCACGTGCTTCAGCACTGTGCACCGTGCGCGACACGAGGGGCAGGGGCGCTGACCGGGCAAACACGTGAGCTCCTGGCTCTGGAGAAGGCCGGGGATGTATGCACAGCTGTGCTCAGCCCCTGTGCTGTGCGGAGCCATTGTCAGACAGCTCTCACCCAGCCTCGCAGAGCCAGCCCGGTGTCAGGGAGCTCCTGTGCCCCGGGTCAGGGGAAGCAGCCACTGCAGAAGACAAAGCTGTGCAGCCGGCGTTGATGTCACGTTTGCTACCAGTACCTCGCAGGGGAACGGGTGGTCCAACTGGCAGAGGCTGGGGCCCCCAAGTTGGGAACGTCTCTGAATGACCACATCTGAAGGAAGAGGAGGCTCTGTCCTGTCGCTGCCACCATTGACAAAACTCCCATTGACTCAGAGGGGAGCATGAAGAGGCCCAACAGTGCTGACTTCTGATGTCATCTCCCTGGTTTACTTTGTTTTCCAAAGACCCCTTTGTGCTTCTCTCCCTTGCTTTGTATTCTGAATATTCAAACCATTTCTGTGCTTGGGGTCCCCATCTGTAATTAGATTGTGGGGTTTGTGACCCTGTTACGTACAGGTTGACTAGCGAGTCACGCTGATCCTTCAGCGTAAGATTTAATAAAAGCCACGAGAGGAGGAGGAGGGAAGCGAGGGTGTGGAGGAGGAGGAGGAGGGCTGCTATTGTTCTGCCCTCTGTGCTGCCAAGCCATCCCTTGTTTTTTGTGGACTGTCTGTGTGTTCAAACGCTGTTTGGACAAACGGGGCGCAGTCGGGAGGCTGGCGAGAGGGCAGTGAGAGGGTTAGCTGGGTCTCGGCTAGAAATGCTTGTGCGAGTCAGGAAGCAGGCATGGGAGGAAGGAAATTAAGTGGAGACATCTGTGTAGCTTAGCTTTCAGCAGCTCTGCCTGGGGTAGGGGTGGGAGAGTCATGCCTAAGATGACATAACGTATTTTGTCTTTCGTGAGTCGAAAACAGAGGAAACTGCGAAAGCGAAGCATGGTCTGTGTCACGCATGGTCCGGGCGTAGCAAGTACATAATGGAGCAGTGTCAGTGCTTTCTGCTCTGCCTTTCACACCCCAAAATAACTCTTTAAGACAGAGAACTGAGGAGAATGTGATATGGTCCAAAAACTGATCTTGGACTTTTTTCGCAGACGACTGAGCCAGAGGCCAACTGCTGAAGAGTTGGAGCAGAGGAACATACTGAAACGTAAGTCCTGATACCGCTGACATTTAACCTGAAGCTGGCTAGTTTGGGTTAGGTTAGATGGATGTTGGGTGTTTTTTTATAAAACATCAACTATTCCATATGTGCATCATTAATAATAATTAATAATAATATAGTGCATCATAAATGCAAGCAAGCGTGCAAGTCTGTAGTAACATCTAGAGCTGCAGAAACAATTCTTTAAAATCAGAGTCAGTAAATTCACAAGACTGAACAATCCATGGGGAAAAAAAAACCAGATGTTGAATCTCTATTGCAAATCCTGTTCCAAACAGAGGGCTGGTCATTTTGAAAAGCCTTCATGTGGCTCTTACACAAATGAGCATCCCATTATAAGTTAGTAAAGACTTTAGGGCATGGCTTCGTTAGTTTTCCTAAAAATCTCCACAACAATCTAGACTAGGTGGAGCCTTTATTCAGTTAAAAAAAAACAACAACAATGTGACTGGGGATTATTCCCTTGAAATGTTCCCCTGAAATTCTTCCTTTAAATCAGCCAAAAATTTGCTGGTGGATCCTCAAAATGTATTATTTAACAGGGACAAAATGCCATTTAGCCACCCTGATCTGAGTGAAGTTAGTAGATACATAGCCACCAGCTTCAAGAGCAGTACAACTGAGCCTAGCACGAATCTCGTAATCTCATGAATGAATGAACAGGGAAAAGATGACAGTATCTTTATTCACATTGAAGTGGTTTGAATATTTAAAAAAAAAAGCTGTTTATATAATTGTTGTTACTTTTGAAACAGAAATCAGAAGAAACAAGTTCTTCCCTTTTTAAGTTAGTAAATGCATCGTTCCAGAGAGATAAATAAAAATAAAAAAAAATAAAAAAAAAAAAAGAGAAAAAAGTATTCCTAAATGGTACCTTGTAGATAATGTCTCCTTAGGTAGGTCTGTAATTTGCCTTCTCCTTGTTGTTCAAATAACTGCATTGTACAGGATCATAAAAACACAGTAACAGAAGATTAATTCTCTGAAAATTAGCAGAACTGATTGATCGAATCCTTCAGAATCAGATTCCTTGCAAGTTAATGACAGTGTTAACACTCAGCAGGGTTTTTTCATCTGTCCATGTTATTACACATGGCAGGCAAAGACAGAGAGAGACACCACTGTCAGTGCAAAGAGGAGAAAAGACGAGACAGCAAAGCAGCAGCAGCGTGGCATGGGCCAGCCCGGGGCTGCCAGCAAAGCCGTTTGTCTGGTGCCAGCCCCTTGTGATAGCTGTGCTCCTACCGCCTGCTCCCAACTCCTGCAGGAGGTTCTCCCAGGTTCTGCGGGAAATCAGGGGCAGACCATGGGGAACTAGGTGGCACATCCATCCAGGTGTGACTGACGGGGGGGTAGCAGAGCAGCTGGAGGGCAGGGAACGTGCACCATGACTGATGCCAGGCTCAGGCAAGGAGGGACAGAGGCCAATTCTCTGGGCAGCTCGTGTTGTCATCCCAGGATTTACGAACAAACATGTGTCACGCACCACCTGGCACGGGTGCGTGACCAGTAAACACCATCCTGGCACTGGTGAGGGTGGCTGCAGAAGGTGGGGGTCTTGGGCAGCTGCTTTGGCAGCAACGTTTGAACCAGCATCAGCAGAGAGGCAGCATCTCCTGTGCTGGGTGCCTTGCAGAGACTCCTAAAGTTCACGTTGCCGAGCCCAGCAGTCACGTAGTGACCCAAAGATGTCTTACATTTCAGAGGAATTATCCCCTGGGTCACATTAGTTTCTTTTGGAATTGAATAAAGGCTCTTAAATGACATGGATGTGTTTGAAAATATTACCCTGAATCCAGAACTATATTGTATTTCCTAACTGGAATTTTTGTAGCTTGGTTCCTAAGCACAGATCTGCTCCAAAACATGTGTGTCTCGGTAGACAAACAACTTCATAATTACAGGAAAAAGTAATGTGGTATTTCCAAAGCATCCCAACTTTTGGTGAAGCACAGCGGGAAAGGAACAAAAAATTAAAATAGTTGCATAATTAAAAAAAAAAGAAAACATAAAAATGCTCCACCCTTAAACAAGTAAATATAAATAGTGTCTGGTTTGTACATCACTTTGTGTCCTTTCCCTAGACTTCTGAGAAGGACAATTATAATAAATATGATGGAGCCTAGAGAAAAAGAAACATTGGAAGCAATAATGAAGAGTGTAAATTCTCTGCATAAGCAGGTTAAGCAATTTGCAAAAGCCCTGTTCATAGTGCACACACACAAGAAAACCCAGCAAGCTCCCAAGCAAACTAAATAGGATTTCCTCTGCAATTAAAGCTGAAATTTCCTTGATGCAAATGTCATGTCTGGTACCATGATGTTCCTGTTACATGTGTAACCGCATTATTGCTCATCCTGATGGGAAGAAGCGAGGCAGAATGTGGTTGGACAGCCAGCCTTTATGCATGAAATGATCGCTTCCTAGCTCTGTGCTGCTGCAATAATTATGAGATGGTCATCTTTATTGAATTACAAGGGCAAAGCATCCATTGCACAAGTTCCACTCCTTGCTGGTGCCAACAGCAGCATTACAGCAGCCACAGCAAAGAAATGGAGCAAGGGGACACTGGTGCTTGAAGGGTCCTTCGCTGAAGTGTACCCAATTTACTGGCTCTTACTTAAGTCAATGAGAGTAATGAGAGTCCAGACCTGCAAGGTTAGTGTGAAGACTTGTTGCAGTTAATACTTGCTGGCCAAGTTTATCAATCCCCCTCACGCACCACCCCTGTGCCACTTCTCAGGTGGATACTAGTCATTCAGTTATCAGCCTGGCACATTCAGGGCTGCATAAATTCCTCACAAAAACGATGCTTAGGTAGCCCTTGAGGGTCTCGGTCTGTGCTGGGGGACATTTCACACTGGCACAGAAATCGGGTCTGAAAATCGCACCAGCACGCAGCCACCCACCCTCACACACACAGGTCTAGAGAAACAGAGCATCTCCTGAACAGTTAAGATAAAATAAAGCAACAGTTTTGCAGCTTGACAAGATTGGCATGACTTAATTAAAGAAATAGCTAAAAAAGTCACTTTCTGTTTTCAGAGAAGAATGCATTCCTAATTCTCATTTTTTACCTGACCGAGGTCTTCAGCCTGCCAGGGTGTCCCTGAAGGTGGGTGGCCAGGCTGAGAAGTGAGGACAAAACAGAGACATGGTGTGCCAAGCACAAAATTGAATGGCCATAACTAAATTTTATGTGCTCGCAGCTCTATCCTGACTCTGTGTGGGCTCTATTTAGCACTGTGTCTGTCTGGCTTAATCTTGCAAGCATTTATTAGTGGCTCTGGTTCTGAAAGCAGGCACTTGCAGGACCAGCTCCTCCAAATTTGAGACACAAAGGGAAGAGTGAAATTGCTAGAGGAGCAATTACTAGAAGAGAATCCAGCCCAGTAGGGACAGGAGCCATTGAAAGAGGAAAAATATATTTATCAGTGTAGGTATTCCAGTTATCATTTAAAAGCCATTTGTGACTCCCTGCTGTCTCTGTTCTTTTTATTCCAGTATGATTTTCCTTTCTCCTGAAAATGTAAGCAGTATTTTTGGTTAAATGGTATTTTAAAGATCAGAAGCTTGTTGTAAAACACAGTCTATCTCACTTGCGTTGAGATTTCCCGGTCCCACTGAAGTCAGGGAGCAGTTGTGGCAGACCTGTCAGCTCTGCTGTCCGGAGCAGCAAGAAACTTTGGTGTCCATCCTAGCCCTCCTCACCTGCTCAGGGGCTCCTGTGGTCTCTGGAGCTTAGGTCTTATTTCTCTGTGGAGAAAACCCCAATTTTGGATGCATTGGTTTGAAACGTTACATCTCCTCCACCACGGGCAGACTTCCATTGGATTAGGACCTTAATTTTGGCTTGTCCCACTCAGCTGGTGGGACTGCTGACCTGTGCTCCCATGGCTGAAGAGGTTACAGCTGCCAGTTTGTTACTGCCGCTCTGCCAGAGGTGCCCGCTTCTCCCATAGGATCAGAGAGGAACGTGGGATTGCCCCTTGGGTTTAATTCAGTCCAAAGTTGGACAATTTAAATCAAGCCACCCATCCCAGACTGGCCTTTGAGGTCCATAATCTCCCCTGCAGAGAGTTATTCCTGGGTGACAGCCGGATCGTAGCAGGGGCACAGGGGACTTGCTGGAAGAGCTGAGTTGTGTTTGCTCTCATCCGTTACGTGTGGGTGTGATTGGGGTGAGGGGCAGTTCAGCTGCCAACGAAGCGGTGGAAGTGGGCCCAACTGATCGAGGTGCTGAGTACCTGAAAACCTGGGCGTTCAGTGAAGTTCAGTGCCAAGACCAGCAGGACAGCCTGCTCCTAAGTTGAAGAAGAGTTAGCGTACTCAGATGTTATTGTCCTCTTGAGGGATAATGGTTGAGGCTTGCCCTGGTAAGAGCTTGTAGCATGATCTTCTGGCTTAGTGTTGAAAGTGAATTGCCCTGGGATGTGCCTTTATGCTCCAGTGGGATGCAGTGAAGGCTCATGATGGAAGGACACCCTCTCCTTACTCTGCTCAGCTCATAGCAAGCTGCAGATTTTGCCTGGCATCCCTATTCTGATTTTTCCCCCCCCCCCCCCATTCTCTCCAAAGAGTAGCTGTGAGAAATTATTGTCTAGATGGAAAAAAAATGCATGTGTTTCTTTTCCAACCGTTGTTGACCTTGCAGCCTGGCAGAATCCGACCGTATTGTAACTGAGCCCCTTGAGGTCGCCAGGCCTGTGGGCAGGGAGGTCATGGTTTCTGAGGAGCTGGCTCGCTGCCTGGCCCTTCTAGAATGTGACACTCATGAAGAGGTGCCAACACAGGGCAAGGAAGGAGGCCATAGATGTTATATGAAGTGTGTGAAAAGGCGCAGTAGCGACGGAGCGAGGAAGTTCACCAGCCCCAGAGGGACGTGCTGTGCATCAGAGAGGTCCTGAAACATTCATATACTGATGGAGAGGCTTATTTTGTTGCATACTGTGCATGCCTGATGAGTCCACCGTCTGAGATCCTTGTAAATCTTTTACAGCCCGGAATGAGCAAGAGGAGCAGGAGGAAAAACGAGAGATAAAAAGAAGATTAACACGTAAGGTGAGGAGCAACTTTGATCCTATTATGACACTACTGTAACTTTCTTCCTGCTGCACAGTTGTTTGCCTTTTCCTCGGCACCATTTTCAAAAGTAGAGTATGAAACAAGTCTTAAAAGAAATCTTTAAAAGAAACCATCAGTGTTACAGGGTGTATGTCCACAGAGAGTGAAGGGAACCACTTTGGTGGTAACATTTTGAAACAAGACAAAAGGAGATTCAGTCTTCATCACTGACAGAGCTTTTGAACAGTGAAGGATGAAGAGCCTAGCACCGGTCTCACCCTGCTCCCTGTAAATGTAATGGCTTCTGCAGCCATTACAAAGAAAGCAAAGTTAAAACAATGCTGATTGCATGTGACAATTCCAACTGAAAAAAGCATAAAACTGGGAAATAAACTTTTTCTGTAAAGGGAGATTGTCACTTGAGGCATTTAAACTAAATAGAGACAAGCACTTGCAAAATGATGTATAGTGCAGAAAACAATCTTGCATTGGCAGGGAAGGACAAGCAAAGCAGCATAGTTTGGTTTTGGTTTTCCTCCCATTTGAAAGTCATTTACTCTTAAAACAGTCGTTTCAGATACATTCAGTTTTGCAGCTGGTGTAAATGTTTACAGATGCCCCAACATACATAGCCAACAATCCACCCTTGTTATTGCAGATAAACTTTATTTCACCCAATGTATTTCCTATCTCCAGAGGTGGAGAAAGCCCCCTAAAAACTCACATGCTTGTGAAGCAGCACCAGTCCCTTCCTTTACATTTGTAGGCGGCTTAGTCTTTTTACCTGTGTGATCACAAGCTTTCAGGGCTCTCAATAGACATGGGAAGGTTACACTCAGAGAGCTGGACTGCTTGCTTTCATGCTTAAAAATCTCGTGCCTTAGTCTCAGCAGAGTTCTTGGTCACCGAGGGGAGGATGCTGCTGTGGCCTGCAGGAGCTCAAAAAGCAGTAACAGTATTTTTAAAACACGTTCCTGACCACAATGGCAGGGGTGGTCTCACATCCCCTCCTAGCACTGCCTGAAAGATGCGAAGCTGCACTGCAGATGTTTCACGGGACTCACGCTCTGTGCAAGGCTAGAAAGAGCGTTTTACCAGGCTTTCTATTTCCCTGTACAGTGAAAGGTAAACGTGTACAGGAATCCAATCCAAAGCTTGATGCCATTAGATGAACAGCTGGAATAGATAAAAAGCAAAGCTACCCATGCCCAATCTGCTGCCTAAGAAGTGAGGGCTTGCTAACTCAGCCAGCGTTGCTGCCGTACAGTCCCCATCCTCCGCTGTTTTGTGGGAAAGGCACAAAGCAGGTGAATTGTCTGTTGCAGGCAGAGGGCACAGCCACGCGCTCGACTAAAACGCCCAGGCTGCCACAGCACCGCCGCAGGGTCTGCTCCCTCAGACCTCAGCAGTTCGCTGTGAGGTTTCTTCCTTTGTCTTGTTTGCACGTTTTAAGTAGGAACAGTGGCAGGAGCAGCATCAGTCCAAGCCCCTGGCAGTCGGATCTTTAATATTCATACCCTTGTTCCTGATCACATACCTTTTAGCCTTTTTGGGCTTCTTCCCTAGTAAAGATTTTTCTCCCCCACATTTGTGAGGTTGGTAGCACTGTGGCTTAGCATTGTTTCATTTTGGTCATCTTTTTAAACTGTTGCAAACTGTTCTAGTGACACATTTTTATGAAAGAACAATTTTAATGAAAGAACCACGCGCCTGGTCTTAATGACATATTTTGTTTTCACCTACTAAACATAACTGTCATAAAAGCTCAGAAATCACTAGAGGAAAGAAGTGAATAAAGCGTGCAAGTGGACAGATAACAACTAGAAATGCCAACCACCTAGGGAATGCTGCAGAAATAGTTGTTGTTCCCCAGTTCTGTCTTTCACGAGCATGTCCCAGATGTGTCGTCACGTCTACAGCAGAGTGGCAGACTCCTTCTGTCGATTTGTACTGAAGTCTTATTACCAAAGGAATTTAAACCTCAGATCAAGCAGAAGTTTAATTGAGCACGGCAAGTGTTTTGCCCAGCAGCCCTTTCTGTTTGCACCGAGTTTTAATGCACACACATGCCCACAGGGTAAATTCAGCATAAGGCAAGTGTGCCACATTGCCTCCTTGTAGCCACGTGTAGTTGGTAATAAGAAGGGAAGGGGGCTCTGCAGAAGCTGCTGACAAGAATTTTGACCTTGCACTATAGAAACTGCTGCTGGCTCCAATTTTTTTGGTGGCGTCATTCCAACTCCAAGGGAACAACCCTCTCCATCCATTAAAAAGCTGCTCTTAAAATTCCTTCAGCGCTGACATTTTGTTACAGTATTATGATGATAAGTTGTAACATGACATGCTGTAATAAGTAAGATTACCTTGCTAGGTCTAGATGCCTTATTAAAGTTAGCAATAAATACCCAGCTGAATTCATCATCTGGACAGGCAATTTCTGAAAAAAAAAAAAAAACTAAAAAAAAAAAAATCAGGTGACCTATAGCAAGCTGCCCCTTTAAGCACTTTTCATCCTCTCAGACTCCTCTAACTCCAAATTAACTGGGGATAGGGAATAGCTGCCACTCAAAGAGCAAAGTGGAGGCAAATGCTGTGTGGTACAGTTTCTCTGTAGCTGTGTCCCTCCCAGCCAAGGCAGGAGAGGTGAACCATATTTGCCTGTCACCTGAGATGCTCAGGGATGGGTTCTGCACATCCAGTGGCCCCTGTGCTCCCTTTTCCTGCCCCTCGAGGGCCACTGAGCAGCTTTGGGTGTGTGGGCTTGCATCATTTGGGGGGGGGGGGGGGGGGGGGGATGGGACATGGCAGCTCGGAAGGGTTTTTCTCTGAGCACAGGTTCTTGGCCCGCAAGCCCGTTCCAGGAATATTAATTTGCAGAGGCCCCCTGGGAGAAGTGTTCCAGGTGGGTCCCCTCCATGAGAAGGTCTGAGCCCCCGGGAATTACTACTAAGAATTTATCCTCAGTGAATTTGGCTGAGCACCAAGGCAATTAACACGAGCCTGAACTCCCCCCGAGGACTTCCATTACAGAGAGAGAGTCGTCGCCTGGATTAACAGAACACATTACAAAGCGTTTGCAAAGAGGAAGAAAAATCTTCTTTTCCTATACCTTCTCTCAAACAGCACCATGCTCCTCCTTCCCCAGAGCTGTTTATGGCTTCCTATTCCCCACTGTCAATAGTTAATTTTTCCCGGAGCTCTAGCTCCAGAACTAAAAATCTCATAGCTGTAATATTGACAACCAAAATGATGAGGTGTGGCTGTTTCTTAAAATCCACGCAATAATCTGAAATCTTCGCTCCCATTAAATTCCTGCCTTGGTACAACTGAAACTCCCTGTTCACTGGTGCCTTGCTGGGAAATATCTTGCTGTTCAATCTTTTCTTTAATTGACCTCCGCTGGCTTGCATCAGCAAAGGCTGTTCAAAATAATGAACTCTTGAGAGAGGTGGGACTCGGGGGGCGGAGGGGGGGGGAGGTGAGAGGGAGGCACAGGGGAAGGGAAAGGTCAGAGAAGAAAAACAGTGGCTAATTTGGATAAACCGCATTTATAGTCAGAGGGAAAGGTCCTCAGGGCGTTTTCCTGGCATCCTGCTCCTACGTCTTGCCACCAAAGGGAGGGGGGGAGCAAAGGAGAAGAGGGAGTTGTGTGGGCTGCTAGTTAGGTTCTGTCATTTCGCACCTTGGTTTCTTCCTTAAACAACAACCATAACATTTTAACGAGGTAACAGAGCAGGCAAAGATGAGGTGACAAGACAACAAGCTTCGTTGTGACTGAAGTGGAGCAAACTCAGCGTTTCACATGTGACTAAATCCCAACACCAGACTGGCAAGAGTATGTCCCCCCCCGCTGTACCTGGTGGTGGTGCTTGGCTTTGCTTCATTTCCTGATTTTATATATTTTTTGCTGATTAATAATAATAATAATTGCTGATTAACCTCCCTCGTGTGTGTTAAACCTCCCTTGCAAATTGGCGTGGTGTCAAAGCTTGAAACGTGCCCCTTTTTGTCTCCACTGATCCAGAATATACAGAGGAGAACCTGACCTCCCGTGACGAGACGTGGGAGCTCCTGCCCTCATGTACACTGCTTTTGCATTAATACAAATCCATTTGCTTCAGAAGGGGTTTTTGCCCTGGTTCACACTCAAATGAAGAGGTCACTCACCATAAGGTTATCCTGCTCCGCCAGCTCACCTTCACAAATAGGGAAATAGAAATGTACACGCCCAGAAAAAGTCCAGACACACACACACACATGCCTTTGACATTAACAGAAGTAAAAAAGGGTCCAGCCCCGCGAGTAAGATCCCTTTCTCCCCACTTGGACCACCACCCCTTGTGCAATCAACTGCATCGTGTCCTCCTACTGTAAGTTTTGAGCATGTCATCTTCTTTCTGCCTGTTCGAAGAAGCAGAGCTCATTCTCAGGTATTGCCCAGGAAGGACTGGGTACCGTTAAGTAATTCTGACCCAAGAGACTGCAGCTCACAGGTCGTAAAGAACTCCAAGGTGAGATCCATGGTGAGCTGCACCCTCACCGCGAACAGACACGGAGCTGGCACCTACAGTGGAGCTGCTCAGAGGCTGTTCTGCAAAGCTGTTTCCCCGGCTGTTCCAGAGCTAAGGGTGCTCTGGGTTGCCCAAATATACCGGGAGACCCTCATGCTTAGCAGCTCACGAGAAACCTCGGCCATGGCATGAGCGAGAGGCAGGGAAGTTTGTTAACCGTTCCAATAATGTAGCTTTAATTAATTGCTTTTAGAAAACCACTCAGTGTGGTTGTCTCTCTCTTTACATTTAGTATCACCAGATTGGCACTTTGATTTAATGTACTGAATATATTTTGTGTGTGTGTGTATTTATATATGTAAATATATGTAGATTTATGGCTACACATGAACTATGTGATATGAGCTGTGGCTTTCAGGACTCTTGTTTCACAGCCAGAGCACTGGCACGAGAGTCAGTGCATGTTTTCTCTGTTCATAGCTCTGTCCCCGACCTCCTGGGTCACCTTGAGCTAGTTGCTTGTTCTTTGATGCTTCTCTTGCTCCAGCTGCTCAGGGGATGAAGACATTGCCCACCACTCTTTTGGGGTGTATAAGTACCTCAAATTGCACTGGTTATAGGCACTGAAGCAAAGACAAGGTGTCTAAAAATAATATGCAGTAATAGTTGTATGACTTCAGAGGGAGTGAAGCAGCAGCTTTTAGTCTGTCTTACGTTCAGGTGTCACCTAAGAATGAAAAATGCACATTAATACCAAAGTTTCATAATGTGTTCGTGCCCTTGACATTTTTCCACGCATAATTCAGTGCACTGTTCTTCACGCCTGCTGAAGGGTTGCAGTGAGTTTCAGTGGTGTAAAATGTGCAGGCGATGCACCTGATTTGATATTTGTGAACATAAGAACATACCTTGGATGTGCCTCAGTTCATCGTGTGACCCTTAACATTTACCACCATTTCTTTGATTTTAATGCACACCCAGCGCACGAAGGAAGCCAAATTAGCTGTTTAAGACCAGGACTGAGGTGCATACCAGCAATGAAATCACCTTGCTGGCAGAAGCACCACCACCTCTGTGGCACTTGATGCTCTTGCCTTCTTGACAGCACCTGGAGAACAGCCTGGAACAGCGTGTTCCAGGGTATCACAGCCTTCTACTATGTAGAAACTTGCTGATCACTTCGATTGGCACAAACATGAAAGCTGGCTAATGTCAAGAGCTGACAGGAGCTGTGAAATAGAGCCAGTCATTTTTTGAAAGTCTTCTTCCAGCTTGGAAAGCTTGTAGGAGGTCCTGCTTCCCTTGTAGCCATTTAGAAACACAGAGTTTCATTCACAGGATTTCATATTTTGTTGGTGTTGTCATACTCCATGCAATGCGACATTTTAGGGTTTTTTTTAAATTCCGTTTTAATCTGAAACCACATCTAGGCTGTGTCCTAAAATGATAAAAGCTGAGAAATGTACAGATAATATTGATTCATCCTTAAATCATGCTGTTGTGAGAAAAGAAGCAGTTGATGCACGTAAAGGTGGAGTCTCACCTTTGCCTTTGAAATTTTGGGGCGTAATCATAATGTTTTTTCAGCATAAAGAGTCTCTATTCCCATAGTCAGGGGCTTGATTTTAAATAATGGGAAGCAAAACTCAGCTGTGCTATCAGAATAATAACGTATCAGTGCTAACCTGCAGCTCCTAGTAGTAGGGCTGCTAGAAAAACCTGCCAATTTGAAACCCTGTTCGAGATGAGTTGTAGGACATAGAGAAGCCTCACTTATAGTGTACCTGTGAGTATACTCCAAGCTTAGCAGAGCACTTGGGTTTTCTTGCTTTTGTTAAAAGCCTGTCTATTAATTGCAGTGAGTGTGTATTTGGCTTGCAGGTGACTTTGGTGTAGGTAGCAGGGCTGCAGGCTGAAGAGGCAATTCTATTCCGTTAGAGTGAAAAATAACGTTTTTAAATCTGTACGTGCTTCAATCTACTGTGCCCTCTGGATTTTCTGACATGGTAGTCTAGCTCAGAGATATATTTATCCTGTTGTCTAAAAAGGCCCAAAAAATTATGCCTGCTGTGTATGGATTTTGCTTTTTTTTAAAAAAAAAAAAAAAAGGTTTCAAAAACGTGCAGCCTTAAGTTCAGAAAGGCATGCTTCTTGCTAACCTCGCTGCTTACATGCTCTTTGGCTGACCTAAGCATGGCTGGCTTGAATGTGGATATATAAAATGGAGCTTTTCTTGGGGAGCTTTTGGAAGAAACAGGAGGAATGTTGTGTGATAATCACACACAGAGCAGCTTGCCCCAGGAAACTTCATGCCTCCCATAGAAGAAGGTGGGTGTGAGAAAACTGTCCAGTTTTAAGATCTTTGCAATAGTCAGAAGTTTCAAAGTTGTTCATTTTCAAACCCAGGAAGAGTTTTTCCCTCTATTAAATGTTGTAATTTACACTAAAATGGCTTTGGGGACCAGACATGAACTGCTGAGCTGTGACTTGACTGATGCCAGCAAGGGCATTGCGTGGCACAGTCTAGAGCTCTGCTCCTGGTTGCACTTGCTGTAATTTCTCTGCCTTTGGTGTGTGCGCAGAACAGCTGGGCTGCAGCTGGGAGGGGGAGAATTCCCGTCTTCCTGAGCATCTCACAGGCAGAGCTTTAGGGCAGCTCTGCAGACTCACTACATGAGGTGTTTGAACCCAGTTTGTGAGTGCATGCTCAGGGCCGTGGGTGTAAGGAGAGCAGCCCTGCTGTCACCTCTTGTCACAACCACCTTTTCTAAAGCCAGAAGAGAGAGGCAGCCATCCATGCCAAGAACAAGCACGCTGGGATTTAAAGCCAGAGATGGGATGGGGCAGTGGAGCTATATTGCAGCAGCACCCAAGTGCTGGAGAAAGGTGGGATTTATTTATCACCCTCCACTTAGCATCCTGGCTGGTTTGAATCTTAATTTTCCCTGGAAGATGAAATGCAGGGGACAGATACTTAATCTGGGAGGAAGGTGGAATTGTATGTCAGGATTCAGGAGGCTAAATAACTGTGCAGAATAGAGTCTCAAGCATTTTATGAAATATGTAGACCTTTCACTATCCATAAGGGTGAAGTATTGCAAAACACCGGTTTCTAGTGAGTGGGACTAGCATGATATAATGTGTCGCTAATTGTTAGCAGGATATTATTTTTCCTGATATATCATGATTACAAATGTTTAATAGTGAAACTTTTGCAGTTAATATACAGCCACATGCACATATATATCTAGCACCTTCTTCAGAAACAGATGTGTAATTGCTTTTGACGCTAAGCAGCGTGCCATGCATCCAAGAAGAATTGATCCTGAAAGCCAGTTCCTGTCCCTAGCCACGTAACTGGTGTACGATACATGGGCTACCATCACACTACTGTTTCCAGTTTGAGAGTTTTGACTGTGGCTGCCTATTCTACTGCGGAATTTGAAAGAAATGCTTTGGAGCAATCAAGATGCTTTCTTGACATGATACAATCCACCCTTGCAATTTTTTTTTTTTTTTTTGGCTTGTAGTATGCAATGTAAACTGTTAAAAGTCAAATATGCTGTGACACAAAAGAGAGCTGCAGCATACAGTGAAAAGTTCATTGAGCACTAGCCATCATCCCGCCTGCCATTTCTGGAGGTAGAGGACAAGGTTGCAGAATATCAGGATGGTAAGGAAAGTTGTTCCTCACCTTTTGCACATAATTCAGGGCAGGAACCACCTAGTGCCTTTGCTTGACTCCTCCCAGGCAGCACAGAAGCACACCCAGCAGCTCAAGGCTGCGGAGTGTACAGCCTGCGCAGGTAGTGTTAAAGTTGTGGTTGTGATCTTCGGCTCTTCCTGAGGCATCGGTGCACAAGGAGACTTCCTTGTGTTACATCTCATTTCTGCCAGGGTGATCAACCTCAGCCAGGGATCGAGGCCTGCAGCCACAGCAGCTTCCCAAAGAACAGCGGGCTGCTTCGGCAGCAAAGTGGGATGATATTCAAGGTGCTGTAACAAGAGGTTGTCTCCCACGTAGCAGTTCTGTGAAAGGCTGATAAAAACAACAGGACTGGGGATGTCTGAACCCTCTTATTATCATAACGATAGTTGTAGTAAAATAAATCCCCAGGCAGCACTCTGCAGGGAAAAAGTGAAGTCCTGATGTCTTTTTCCACTCCTTCCTCAAACCTGCAGCTGAGCCAAAGGCCTACAGTAGAAGAGCTACGTGAGAGGAAGATCCTCATCCGCTTCAGTGACTACGTGGAAGTGGCAGACGCGCAGGACTACGACAGGAGGGCGGACAAACCCTGGACACGACTCACAGCCGCCGACAAAGTAAGTGGAGGAACTCTGGGAGAGCCGTGATCTTAACAGCTAGAGCTACGTCACGGCAAACAGCATCCCGTGGGTCCCACGGCTGTCACGGCTCCACCTGACGTCCCTTCCCAACACGCCTGCGGTTTCTTCCTTCCCATTCACAAAGTTTGTTGTTTGAGGCATAACCCTTTGGCAAGACGGCTCCCTACATGTGTGGAAACCAGGAGCAAGCTTAGCAGCGTTACACCATTTAAACAGGGAGGAGAGTATCGAGCCCCTTGAGGCCAGGTCTTAACAGCGGGCCTGTTATTTGTTGGGTTTGATCTTGCCACGTAATGCTGACAGCTCCTGCCGGACCTAGCAGAGCAGTGTGACAGCAGCACTTGCCAGAATTCCTGACCCTGGGTGCAAAAACGCCACCAGGTCACATCGGCAAAGGCAGCTCCATCCCACCGAAACCAGGTAACTTCTCCCTAGTGTGTTACAACAGGGGCCTTTACTCGGGGTTTCCACTACAGAGTATTTTAAGCACTAAACTGAAACCACAGAAGAAAAAGACAAAGAAAAGGCACACGTTTTTGGTGTATTGACAGAGCTGTCCGCTGAGCAGCGGTGGGATCTTCACTCAGTGGCGTCGCTGGAGTTGGCGTTGGTGGCAGAGGGGTTAAATTGCAGGCAAATTGTATCAGTCCCTTCCTGATATAATCTGAGGGTCTTAATAAGGGTCTTAATGATGCCTCAGGAAGAAGATTTAAACATTTTACGGCCTCTGTAAGAAAAGAGGATTTATGAGGCTTATCAGTGATTCCTATGCTTACAGTGACTCTGTGATGGCCATGTAAAGTTAAAGATTTTTGGTACCTGAATTCAAGCCTTGACTATTTCTTTGCTGTGGGACTTACACAGCAATGGAGACCATGATGTCCAGTGTTTAGAGACAGGAGGAGGATTTTTGGCCATGCCACTCCTTTATGGTGTGCTTGATTTTATTCACAGAGCAAAGGGCAGCCAGGTGTATTTGTATAATTTAACCAGAGGACATGTATAGTTTGGTGACCACTGGTTTTCTCCTTGACAGAGGGCTTTTTTCAGTTTCGCTTTGGACAAGTTAATGTAGCATAAACTGATCTGAAAAAAAGAAAAACTCCATCTGGATTGTCCACAGACCATAATATACTGGGTTAAAGTAGCTTTTCCCATTTTCTCTCACCGTGTGGGACAAGTTCTTAGTCAACTGACTTAGTTTTATTCTCCCAGTTGGTAGATGAGGGAGGTAATAAATCTCCAGCTGGTTCTGCAGCCTTTGAGAGATCCCTGCCTGGGATGAAAGGCACGGAGAAACTTCAGCTGGGAAAGGAGAAGATTTGGAGTCCAGGCAGGTCCTTCCTCATCCTGTATCTGTGAAAAGAACAAGTATTAAATACCACTATTAAATGTGGCCTGGTTAAAAAAAAAAAAATCAGTATTAAGGCGAAGTACTTTGAGGTCACTTCTCTTTTATAATGCATGCGTGAAGTCAATAGAGCAAGGAGCTTAAGTTCTTCAAGTGAACATTTTCTCAGCAAAGCAGAAGAAGAAATGTTTGTCATGCTTATATTAATGCCCCTTATGGCATAAGATTCTTTTGGGGGTTTGATTCCTGTGAGTAGTATTCTGATTTCTGCCGTTCAGATGACCTGCTTTTCCCCACTGTTGGAAAAAATAGCCAGACAAATTGGAATCAACTCTAAAATGCCTGACAAAGCTGCAACGTCCTATAAAACATTATTTTCTTCCAGAGCTTTGACTCAATAACTGTCTTCACTGGTCAGCACAGGATAGATTTATTGCAAAAATAGATTTTAGTAATGGACTTTTCTGTCTGTCGGTAAATCTGTGTGCTGGATGTAAGGAACTGCCATCCCTCTGGCTTCATCTTCACCAGGTCTGGCTGTTAGAGGAATGAAAAGGGCACGTCAAAATCGCTCCAGCGGATGAGGGATGCAGGGAGGAATAGATTTCAGACCTTGTGCGAGTCAGAAGCCTGTGTGGCCTCCTTCACCATCACTTAAGTAGCAAATTGGTCTGCTGAAGGTAGATCTTGGAGCTGCTGCGCAGCCATCGCTCTGTCCTGACGGATGGAGGCAGAGCCTGACAGACATTTCTAAGGTATATAAAAAACTAAAGCTGTCCAGAAGGAGCACAGGGGGCCTTTTCTGTAGAGCACACTCACAAAATCTATCAATTCTTAGGGCTTGTCAAAGCAATGGTGATTCGTGGCAGTTGCAAAAGCCCTGTTCTGGGCTGGTGCTGTTCATACTAGGTTAGATTTCCTCCACTGAGAAAAATTTCTGACAGACACGAGTATTGCCGACTGGCGCAGCCCGTTGCAGCCACTGATCTGATGTTTTCAGCATCACATGAAAAGGCAGGGACACACACTTTGGACCCAGGGGAGTGTTCGGCCACAGCAGCCACCTTGCACGTCCTCTCCAAATACTCACAGTGAAACCCACTGGTGAGCTACAAATACCACAGGGCTGTCAGAAGTCCCCACTTTGGGCTTGGGACTCCAGCCAGCTCTGTTGAGCACCGTCTCTACCACAAAGCTGAGTCCCTCCAAGTCACCCCTTTTTTATTTTTTTTTTCTTCAGTATTTCTCTTTCTGCCAGTCACCCCTGGTTTTCTTTCCCTTCATGGACAAGCCACAGAGGCTGTAGGTAACTGGGTCTCCTGCAGGTGCTGAATACAACCACCTGTGGGTAGTTTTCTGCTGGATTAGGGGGTTGAATTGTTTCAATGAATGGCACAGCTGGGTCGTCAGGGGGGAGGAGGATGTGGGGGGGCACAGCCCAAGGCAGAGCAGAGGGCAAGGAGCCAGGCATCCCTCTTCCCTTCCAGGTAAGCTCACCCACCTTAGGTAACTGCACCCGAGGAAATTCAGGACCACGTAAAGGTGGGAGACACCTCCAATAGTAGTCTGGTAGGATCCAGGCTCAGTTTACTCACAGTCCAGCTCTGAAGCAGATAGCAGTGTTGGAGAAACTCTGTTGCACATTTTCTTTTCTCATGCTTATGTTAATTTGGGTTTTGTACATGAAAGTGTTTACATAACAAGCTGGAATTGGTTTCTGTATCTGTGTTGTCTGTGATACATTTTCAAATTGAGCCATTCGACCAAAGCATTTATCTCTTCCCTTTATGTGATTTAGAATGTGTTTATCTCTGTTCCTTTACATGTTTTAAAGTCTTTTTAATGTTTTTCTTTTTTTTCCCCTGATGTTATCTATCTGCTTCACTTCTAATATACTGTTTTGAGAACAAAGTGAACTTATTTTGATCTCTCTCATTTATACATTTATGAGTTTATTTGTCCTTTGCAGGCAGCCATTCGAAAAGAGCTTAATGAATTTAAAAGCACTGAAATGGAAGTTCATGAATTAAGTAGGCATCTAACAAGGTAAGCTGAGATTAATTTTTTAAAACTATCGATGAATAATGTTGTTTAAAAAAAAAAAAAACAAACACAAACCACAAACCCAGCAGCTCTTTCTTCAACAGCCACTGAACACACCATGAAGTCTAGACAACATTTAGAATTACAGGCTGTAAAAGAAACTCACACAGATGAGCTCATGCCGCCCTATTATGTGGTGGGATGCAGGCATAGCTGTCTGTTTAATAAAGTGTGCCCTCCTTTTATTTTGTTTTTTTTTAAACTATCATGGTCTAACTGCATGTCTGTTCTTCTGATATCAAAAGTGAATAGCGTTGGTGTTTGAAGGAGGTCAGGGAGCTCTCGTAGAGCCAGCACGTAGCAAGGTATGAAGGAGGGTACACTCAGACCCTGCTGCACGTACAGCTGTTGGGCGCTGCACATCTCCATCCTGTCCTCCACATCCTGCCACAGAGAGGCACTATATTTAATGCTTTTAGGCCTTTTTAGTTAAAAAGTTAGAGACTGACCCCAAACCAACAGCCCTCCTCCCTGCCAGGCAAGGGCCGAGGCACGCGAGTAGGTCAGGGCACATCCCCTTACGCAGCCTGTGCTGAGTCTGCTCTGGCTTTGGTGCCCAGATGAGCTGATCTGGCATTTTGGCTGAAGTCAGGGCTTTGCAAATCAACATTAACCCCCCACTCATCGTTAGACATTAAAGACAAGCGTTAGGTATTGAAGATAAGTGACAGGGAGCTCTGGTGCAAAGCTGGAGCTGCCTGACTATTAATCTGTTCATCAGCTAGGTGCTCATAAAAAATGCAGGCAATACTTTTAAGAAAAGTACAGAAAAGCTTAAGGAAAAATTAATTTTGTATTAGGGGATTTTTATGTGTATAAATTAATAATTATATGAAAATTCACCACATGCATTATGTATATATTCCCTTGCAGAAACAATCTCCCTTCTACTTCCTAGCCCGTGCCAGGATGGTTGCACTGGAGTTTGTAGTAAGGCAGTGCTGCTCGAGACAGGCCGGCTGCTTCTGAGCCACGAGGGCTGGAGGAAGCTGTAGGGTGTGCAGTTGGCCTAGATCTGGTGACCCCAGTGACCAAGCCTTTGAGGGACACTTGGCTCACTCCTCCAGGAGAGCGGGGACAAATTTAGAAAGGATGAGGCTGTTATAAAGAGGATGTTGCTACAGGGAGCTGAGCTCCGTTGATTGCCACGAGGCCTTTAGCATCCCACAAACACTGGTTTAGTTTTCCAGGTCTCTCCAGCTGCTTGGGTTTCGCAGGTTTCTGGGCAGTATTTTGCCTCTCTGCCAGTGTTGGGTTGAGCAGTGACCCTTTGAGGTGACTCAGCTTGTATCTGAAAGCCACCGAGTGCTTTGGCTCGCTAAGTTCGGGCCAGGCATACTCAGAGGTACAGCTAATATAATAGAAATTGGAATAAGGGTTTGTCTGAAGTTCATGAGGACTTACTGGTTAGACAAGTGGCTTTGGGAAAACATGCACTTGAAGGAAGCACGCTTAACCAAAATGAAGTAATTCCCTTAAACAAACTAGATAAATCACCATTATAAAATCATTAGCAAGGTAATGAGCTATTCATGTCATTAAGCAGTGGCATGAGCTGAGCGAAGAATGTGAGCGTTGCTTTACTAGTGGGACACATTAATTTGTTCATAATAAGAGTGAAAAATCAAAGCTAAAAAAAAAAAAAAAAAAATCCTTTGCAGAACTGACAAACCCAGGCCTCCTGACACAGGGTGTGCTAGCGGAAAGGATGGCCATTTTGGATCTGCTTAGCTCTTTAGCCTCCGATATTAAGAAATAATCATACCTGAAGTGTCTGTAAATCTGGCTGAAGACCATAAGGTTTGTCGAAACCAGACAGTTTTTGTGGAACCAGGCATGGTGTGGTCTGAAAGAGGGCTAGCCGATCTGAGATAACTCGCTCGGGGATCTGATGGGATGAATCTGTCTTTGGTACACTTTGGTGCAAACAGGTTATGCCTCTGAACAGTGAGTCTGGCGAGGACCAAGGAATTGTGAGCATCCCTCTGGGTCTGCAGTGCCAGCGTGGCTGATGTCAGTGCTACTGCCGTCGAGCTCTGCCTAATTGTGTCACTGTAGCAATTAGTTCTCCAAATTTTTTTATGTACAATATGCATGTGAGGATATTATCTTACCATTTCTTTTTTTTTTTTTTTTTTCTTTTTCCTCTTGGGTTTCAGGTTTCATAGACCGTAGCAGTTCAATTCTACCTGACTACTATGCCATCTTCAAAACATAACTAAAAGGAACCATAAGTGCTGGTATTATTCACTTCCCTGTTACGTACAATGTAAATCTTCTGAACTGCCTTTTTAAAAAACAAACAAAAAAAAGAGTAGAAAAATAAATATTAAAAAAAAAAGATAAAATTGTATTTACATGTGATGGATACTGCAGCATCATCAGACCTGCTGGTTCAAGCTTCAGTAACAGAAAATACCCCTGGTGGGAATCGTGCCAAGACTTGGCATCTATGTATAAGACTTTCCCGGCATGTGGATTTGCCATACATGTTCAAGCCCAGCTGGTGGTGCATCCATTTCGTCTTCAGGCACCCCTCATCCTGACAAGCCTCTGTCATCAACTCTAGAGAGCCCTGGGATGGTGTTCAGGGAACCACTGGCCTGGGTGAAGTCTTCAAAAGACAAGCACCTGTGGCACTAAAGCACTTATACCAAACACTCCTTTCAGGCTGCGAGCACCTTATGAGGATGGTGAAGGAGCAGAACTACTCTACAGGCCAGCCCACCTGTGACTGTCATCTGAGGAGGAAGGCATTTCTTTCCCTGGAGCAGTTTCTAGCCAGTCAATAGGCACTGTTCAGCTCCCAAGCAGAAAAAGGCATCACCTGTGAAGAACAGGACTCCCCACCGAAGGCTGGTTCAGTTCTAGCAACTGTTTCTGTTTCGTCTCTTTCCAGTATGATTTTCCAAACCCAGCTGTGAACCCACCAGTAGTAAACAACCAGAATGCTGAGGAAAAGCAAGCAAAACCCATCTCTTCATGGTCACTGCATGGCATTTGCTCAGCTTGTAGTTTGTTTTTACACCCGAGCCTCGTGACTGTGCGAGCCAACATGCATCCAGCAGGAAGAAAGGCTGGAATTCCGACTGGCTCTGCAGCGGGACACGCGACAGGAGGAACTGGGGGGTCGATGGACATCTATTCTCTCTGTATCAGGTGTTTCAAGAACTGATCCTAAACTCATACTGAGGAAAGCATGACAGGTTGTGATACCCAGCCTAACAAAAGGAGTCTGGAGCTTCGGTGTGGGTGGGGGGACTGTCCCCAGTACCCACAGCTGAGGCGTAAGGACAGCGATTCAGAGGTGTTCTGGTTTGGTTTTGATTTATTTTTATTATGGTGATTTAACAAGCAAACTGACCAGGCAGAGCTCGGAGAGCTGGTCGCCCTGGGCCTGGTTTACCTGCCAACGTAAGCGCGTACTTAACGCTGAGCAAGCACGCCCACAGCCTCACTGCAGGCAAGACCATGGCCGACGGGCTTCGTGACAGCTGAACACGTTGAAGTGCTTTTCTGAACTTAGGCCAGCACCTTCCATACTTAAGTCCTTAACTAGTGTCACGCCAGCAAGCTGGGGCAAACATCTAGGATTCCCTTCCAGCTCTGGCAAGAAACGGTAACGCCCTGGTTTGGGCCAGCAGCCCAGAGCACTGTAGCAACATTACTGTAAGAAGTTCCAGATTATTACTTCAGGAACCTTTTATTCTTCCCATAATAACTAACTATTTTACTTTGACAGTTTGACCAGAGAGGCCAAAGTTTTTTACTACGGTATTGTTATTTCTGTTACAACTTTATTATTTTTTCCTTTCTTGTTGTCTTCCATTTATCTATCCCCCTCTACCCCCCCCCCCCCCCCGCTAACATTGCCCCTCACCGATGGCGGGCTGACAAGCCTCTCGTGTGAGCATTTAATGGCCAATGCTGCACAGTGCCAACACTCCTGCCTCTTCTCAGGCCTCTGTCTCATTCCTCCAGTCACAGGAGTAAAGCAAAAGGACCTGCACATAGCCCACGGAGTTGCTCTAGCACCCAGGCTGCCCAAACAACACTGGCAGGTAGGCTAATGGGCTCCATTTGCACTTGGTGGTGGTACTCAATACCTCACAGATTTGCTCTCCATCAGAGACAAACAAAAGCATTTTACTCCCACCTGTGGCTATCCTTGCAATGCTATGGATTATTGGCTATTAAATAAGAATTGGCTGTTGTAGGATGGAAGACGCTACAAAGCAAAGTAAAGACCAACTAGTTTCTGGTGCCTCCTTTTCTCGGCATCATGCCTCTGATGTGATACACTTCCCAGATTGGGGAGTGATTTCCAAAGAAATACACAGTGATCCCTGTATCACCAGCTCGCAGTTGCTTTAGACACAAGTTAATCAGTAGGGAAGCCTTTAATGTGCAATGTTATCAGCTCAGTGCAGCAAAGACAGAGCATGACATACTAGCCAGGAATACAGTGCTTTGGGGTTATTTTCATGAAAACCTGGAGTTTGTGGTTTTAAATCCCTCCACATACACATGCATGTGTAACAAGACCACACCACGGCTTTAAAAAGGGAAAACAGAACTCTATGCTTTTGACTACACAGACATGGCATTCGGAAAGGGCTCTGCAACACAGCGGTTTCGAAGAGCATCGAGCCCTCATGCTCCCAGTATGGATCCCACACCGGCATCATTAGCTGAGAGGTTCACTGTGAAAGGGAAAGGAGGCTGCTGGAGGAGCAGCAGTGACAGAAATCAGAGGACTCAGTAGGCTGGTGGGAGGAAAAAGTGAGATTTATTTTTTTCTTTTTCCATTTTATGATTGAAATGAAGAGGAAAGAGGTAGAAGTAGCAGACTACCGCTGTCGGTGTCTTGTCGGTGCTGGAGTCCCCAGGGGAATGGGTACGCTGTGGGCAATGTCACTGCGGGTCCTGCCACTGGCCCTGGTGGGCTCGGACCCCAGCGGTGCCCACGCCTGCCGGTCTGGCAGCCTAAACAAACCCTTGGGCACTGGTTGAGGCATGTAAAAGCCAAGTCTTGGGTGATGGCCAGACATTCCCCGGCACCCTGCCTTCATCTGGATGGACCCAGGGCAGGTCCCGGCTGACCACTGCACAAGTTGTCACACTCAGCCTGCCTCAGGATTCCTGCTGTCCCCAGGGCAGTTACATGCAGCAATGCTTTATTATTTTTTTTTTCCCATTATGTTAACTCCTGGCTGAGCAGACAGCAGGACACAGTGGAAGAACTGCCACATTTCTTCCACATTGCAAGCAGAGCTTATTACTGAGAAGGGGAAGGCGGAGGAGAAAGAAGCCATATGAAGTGTTTGGCACCACAGTAAGCCTCCCAGAACTGGCACTTCAGCTGGTTTTAGCTTCGGTGGGTCTGGGTATTTTGCAAAGTTAACCTCTGGTAAGACATTCTCCAGCAGCCTTTCAGTGCCTGAACACTGCAGCACATCCTCAGTTTGCACACCCACCTCTGGCCATCCATGGGGAGTTGCAAGCAGGCTGGGGAACAGCTAGTGTGTTTTTTGTTTTTTGTTTTTTTTTTTTTTTTATTCTCTCTTCTTGAGCATTTGTCATCTCATCTGTGAAAGCCATCTCTATCACAGCAAAGCAGTTGCGAATCTGTTGGGGGTGAGAAGAGAAGACAGTAACAGTCATGATTTCCCCTCTTTCAACCTGGATTACGTGTAGGATGATGGCATTCCTGCTAACGTTGCAGTTAACACTGGTCATCCTCATGCACATTAGGAGGAGATTAATAGCAGTAACAAAGAAATTACCTCAGGTATAGAGAATGGAAAAATGGAAAAATCAACGCAGAACGAAAATCACTATTCCAATCATCCATCTCCAGGGCTGATAATAGAGATAATATTCTAGAGTCAAGGAAGAATAACATTTTGGATTGAATCCTGATGGGTTATTCATACTTAAAACGTGCAAGTATTGTGACACGTTCTACAGCCTATGGGAAGATGAAGTGGAAACTGGGAGACTGGGGAGGTGGCGGGGATTAGAAAAGTGATTCCAAAATGTCTAGACAAGAGTTTCAATTGTTTTGAAAGAAGCGACAGCGAGGAAACGTGATGGTGCCATCACATCGCCCGCCTGCCCTCACCAGCAGTGTGTACAGGGACCAGGCGAGGTGTTTATGACCTGCAGGGAAGGTCACCCTGGGGCTTTCCCCCACCCTGCACCCTGCTGCTTAGGGACTTGCAAGCCAGAGAAGTTTCAGGCAGCAGGTTTGCTGGGACGGGGCTCAGGCCAGCTTTTGCCTCTAGACAATTCCTAGTGCGCACTCTAGACAGTATCAGAAGAGAAGGAAGGGGGTGGTGGGGGAAAATATAATAGACTTTTAACTAATTTATGTTAACTGAAACAATTTAGTGAGCCTATTACACAAATAGATTTCAGCCTAATACTTAAATGTAACCACAGCACTTTGTCATCACTGCAGCTCGTCACCAAACTCACCCGTCATTATTTCTGCAGTGCCGTCTGTGCAGTGGAAACGCTATAAACCAACAGGGAGGGAGCACTTCCAACACGCCCAGGGAAAGCTTGCACTCCTCAAAATAGATGGCGGAGATGTAAACCCATAGTTAGATGTGAACGGGGGCTCCCTAACGTGCCTGCAAATAAAATCATTTTGTATAAACAGCCATGGGAGATGACTAGGCTAATAAAAAATCAGGAAAGTAAAAGGGGACAAATTATTTTTCCCAGGTGTTCAGTCTGCTCGAGCTTGGAACACCTTCTGTAAACAAAGAGGAGGTGACGGGCACATTACCTGCGTTCCCATGTGTCCCAGTTACTCCTACACCAGTTGCATTTTCCAGTTGATATCCAAGTGTATGTATATAGTTTGTCTTTGTATAGGAGTGAGTGTGGTGGCTGTCAATCATGTGCTCTTCCAGTATTGTAATTTAACAGATTATGGCTGTATGAAAATGATGTAAATAACTAGAAAAAAATTAAACTGGATCTATGTCCTAGGTTTTGTACATACTGAAACTGCATGGTATTTAAATTATTGTTTGTCTCTGATGTATGCAGTTTCTTAAAAAAATTCATTTAAAAAAAAAAAAAGCATTCCTGTGCCCGTGTATTTTATCACCCTCTGTCCCAGTGACTGACGGCGTAATGAACGGATGCAGCCAAGGATCCCATCCCTCCTGCTGCCAGCCAGGCTCAGCACTGCAGCCCGGCACTGCCGTGACACGGTGCATGCCCACACCTCAGCAGGGAGCAAAGCAGGAGAGCAAGACTCACCTGAGCAGATCAACGGGACGTTGTATCAGCAGCGCCACCAGCACCGTCTTTGTGAGCTGGTTTAGCCAAGGTGTGCCAGGGAAGATGGCTGGTACCCCAGCTGCTGAAGTGGTACCCAACACCAGGCTCCTAAAGAACAACAGTGTGCACTAGACAGACATCCACTAACAACCAAAACCCACCGCTCGCCACAGAGCTCACACCCTGCCAAGCACCTGCTGCCAGAGCCAACGTGCAGCATTTGCCAGCTCTGCTCTCCTGTCCCCATTCCTAAGTCTCTATCCAACGTGCAACACCCCGTGGTTAGAGAAAAACGCCTCTGAGCAGCACCAGCACATGCTGTCGCTGTTCAGCAGAGGAGCCAAACCTGCACATCTGGCTACTTTCATACCGCCTTTTCATCTTTTCTTTTTTCCCCCCTTTCGTTTCCCTGAGCAGCTTCCGTGGCTGCACAGCATTTCAGGTTGTGACAAGCTGCAGCCTCTGCATATTGAAAAGGGGAGGAAAAACCTTCTTCACAAGAGTAAGTACGTGCCTTCAAACAGTGTCACAAGCCTTCTGCAGGAAGTACCTCAGGTAACAGCTCTGCTTCGGCTGTTTAGTTTTCCTAAGTGATGCTGCAAAACTTCTGACCCCAAAGAGACAACTGGCACCCAGCATCCTCACTGTAACTGGCAGGTGGGAGCAGCTCCCCACCCCCCAACGCACACAGCATCTTCAATTACACACAAATAGAAGGTCCATATACTTTCACTGACCAAAATTCTGCTCCTCTCCATTGCTGATACAGAGACACAACATCATCAAAACTCTGGTACTGTGCTTTTTTGTTTGTTTCCATTGAGGTAAGTTTTCACTGACCTACTTAGAATCCTCGTTTGTGCGTGTCTGTGTGTGTATATTTCCATTCTGACAGCCACCAAGTCTATAGCTAGCCAGTTAAGTTTGGATAAAGTTAAAAACCCAATAAATCCTAGTTTTTGACTAACGAGCCTCTTCCCCCACAACTAGCTATGGCTTCCGTAACAGCATCATATAGTGGTTTAATTACATGCAGTAATTTATGCTTTAGGAGGAAAAATGGTGGTGAGGATACATCATACAGGGATTGTGAGAGCACAGCCCAATCTCTTGCATGAACACCTCTACACAAAGGCTGTGTTTTTATGTTTTAACAGAAACATTTCATAAAACCGGTCTAAGGAAAGAGACGTGGGTGTCTTCAGTAAAGTCCATGTAATTACTAGCAATCAAATTGCAATCTAATGCCATCTTTAGGCAGGAAATAGAGGAGGGCTGGGGGGTGTGGGGGGAGTGTGGAAATCAACACTTCATTAAACAGGCAGCCCCTTGTGACCAGCTCAGCAACAGCATTTGTGCTACCTGTACCAGCTCCTCCAAACTGCCTCACAAAAAAGGAGAGTCGCCACATAGGACCAACTGGCAGCCAGGCGTACCCCGCAGTTGCTCTCTTGCAACCTGTTATACCCGTTCATGGGACACAAAATAGAACAATCTACATTTTAACATCTGTTTGATGAGTATCCTAAGTTTTACATACATGGATACATTTACGGGGAGAGGCAGGAGACAGGCCTCCCTGTTCAGCAACCGGTTTATAATGTCAAAGCTAGATCCACACTCCACGCGCACATGTGCCCAGGAGTTGATCTTCAGTCCAAAACAAAGGCTGCTAGGCATCTAAATTTTGGGGAGAAGGAAAAGGGAAACATGCTGAGCCCACTCAGCAAATCCAGCAAAGACACTGGAAGGCCCACGCTGCCAGGCACGAGCCCAGCAGCGCACGCACTCACAAGTGCACATGCAGCCAGGTATGGGGAGAGATTGCTTTGCCATCACCTTCCTCACCTCCATTTCTCCCCTTCACCTCTCGGATCAAGGTTCCCAGGCAACTGAGCCCTAAAACAACAGTGTGGCCATGCCCTGGTCACACCATTGAGCTGGTCTGGATGGCACAAAGCAGACGTCCTACTCCCAAGCAGAGCGAATTGACAGCTTCTGGTGTACGCACCCAACCAGCATCCTTTAAAAAGCAGCCGCCAGGGCATGACGCAGATGGTACACCACCCGCCTACACCCACGCCAGCAAGCACTGCTTACAAATTGTACCAAACTGCTTACAAAATTCTTCCCTCAGTGGCAGAATGAATGGAAGCTTGGCTTTTCAGGAAATTTGTGCTGTTTGGATAGGAGCTCTGGTGTTCAGAATGACATCATCTTCAACTGAAGTTGCCCCACATGTCCCATGGGGTGATTAAAGTTGATCTATTCACAGAAACCTCCCCTTTATCGCTGTTACTTTGCATTATTGTATTTCAGCCACTTTTGTCCCCATACTCCCCTGCTTTTCTTTCCATACTCTCAGGCCCCTTACTATACTAGAGTTCAAACCACGCTTTTTTCAAGCATCATCCTCCAACATCTGCCATTACTCTTCTTATCTGGAGTTTCCATCACATTTGGACATCAGCTGGAAAAGAACTGGTGCACGCAACACGGGACAGCACAGACATGTGGCATTGCTCTAAACCTCTCTGGAGAGTACTGCTCGAGGGAAGAACTGGACCAAATTAAGCTTATTTTTCTTGTTTGCAAAGCCCATGAAGATACTTGGCAGGGGGAGGCTCGGAGGCAGGAGCTTTCACTCTCCAAAGTGAATGCTTTAGTGTTATTTCTATTGTCTCTCGTGGGGGAAGATTATGAAAACCCAAAAAAAACATAAACCACTCTTAGCAGCTAGCTCTATATGAACAAGCAAGCCTGCAGCAAGCAGGTACACAGCCAGTCAAGAATAATATAAAGACATAATATCTCATTTTCAAGCTTCTCAGGAAAAATAACCAGCAGATGACTTGCTACCATACTCCTCTGGAATGACACAGAGGTAACAAATCGCAGAGGTCACCCCTTCCCTGCATTACTTAGCCAGGGATTTCAGCTGGAGGCTCAATGACGTGCAACTTCAAAACAATCTGTGTAGGAAATTTAAAGGCATCTTGCCTCCATCTCACCCTGATGGTCACACGCTGACGACAGCGAAAGCTTGCATTTTGCTGCTCTGCTCTCTTGGGAAGTAGGTCTGTGAGCTAAAGTGTTATGTTCAGCTGAGCAGACATCACCAAAAATTAATGAGTGTAAGTTAGGCAGATTCATACTTTCAGTCTTCTGGGAATTCAGTAAGTTTTCTGCATAAACTGTATCCCTCGTAAATCCACAGTGAAAGCTTGGAAATGGATCCATCAAGATACACAGAAAGATCTCTTACAAGATCGGTGAAGGAAGCATGGAGTTAAACCACTGTCTATTCCCCAGAGGCCTCCCATCCTTCGGGGTAGCCCAGAATAAATAATGCACTCCATTAAAGAAACACTCCGGTTCTATGTACATGAAACCAAAAAAACTGCCTATGAACTTCAGCTAACACTGAAGTGCAGCAGCATTTGAGGATCCAGCCCACAGATGCTGAAATGTTTAAGTGCTGTTGCTCACGTGGAAACACGAAGATTTTTACAAAGAGGGTGATTGAGCACCAGCCCAGGTTGCCCAGAGAGGCTGTGAAGTCTCCCTCTTTGGAGACATTTCAAAGCCACATGGACACGGTCCTGTGCAACCAGCTCCAGGCAGCCCTGCCTGAGCAGGGGGTGGGCCCAGGTGACCCCCAGAGGTCCCCATCAACCTCAACCCTTCCGTGAGTCTGGGAAAGTAGATCTCTGTCTCTCTTCTGCACAACTCCAGGGCCCACCTATTGATGGAGAAAGGCTTCTTTAAATTAAAAACTAAACAAAAGCAAAAAAGAACAAAACCCAAATAAACATCTGGAGCCTTCAATCAAATAGTGATTGGAGGAACGCTCAATGGTAAGTCTGGAAGCAAAAACACTAACCGGCACTTCAAACCTTGACTCAGCACACCTGTCTCTACAGAATATGAGTTATCGATTCCCTTTGAGGACTGAAAGCGCTTAACACTTTTAGTGTTATCACTGTTTGTTGGGGGGTTTTTTAACAACAAAGTAAAAACAACAAAGGCCTGAATAATGCATATGTGACTGCAGTGTTTTTGTGAATAAGCTGTGCAGCCTGAGGGGAAAATGTTCAAAGGGGTCACCTCTCAGACTGTACCCCTGGCCGTTATTTGAAAAAATTGTGCACAGCATGTTACAGAATGCAGTGCTGCGAGTCACAGAATGTCTGTGCTCTCTCCTACCCACGTTACCCAGCTCTCACGCCTGTGCTAGGAAAACAAGCTCCTCTCTGAACTGAAAGGATTACACTCCAGTGCAGGCACGGCAATGGCTTCCAAAGCAGACGCAACCCGGCGTTTTTCTGAACTGGGCAAACCCGAGGCATTTCAGGAACACTAACGGCAGCATCTCAGAATCCAGCACAGACAATCCACCCAGGTTTTCAGAAGTAACCTGAACTGAGCCCCAAGCTCGTGTGTTGGAAGGTAAATCTGACCTAGTTTAAAACAAAAGTAACGGTTCTAAAGCATTTAAAGTCTGAGTGCAAGCTAAACACATTCTTTCAAGCGTGATGAGCATACTTGGCACTTGGCATACTAAGCATCAATTCGAGTCAAATAACAGCTAAGCAACACGTTTATATACAATTCCCTGGTTTATGCAAGGTGTAGGAATAGAATTTTACACTTTTACAAGAAAAAGATTAGTTCTCCAACAAATCTCTATCTATGGCTGATCACTCTACTTTTACTTACATCATGAATTATACTTATGTATTACATTTATTTTGAAATCTAAACCAAACAAGAATCCAATTACAACAACCCTGAGCCAAGCATTCAGAGGCGTTGTTTATTACTGGCCTGTAATTATGAATTATATTGACTTGGCCCACTGAGTTACATTTTTGGGTAAGACAGATCCACCTTTCTACAGCATCTTCCACAAAGAACAAAGAAGGAGGTACAGCCATAGAGAGCTGTCTGACAGATAAAAATAATGTTTTAAGACACTTGGGAAACATATGTCACCCTGGTCACTGTGATGTCCTGTACCTCAAGCCTGTGATGCCTCTTCCTGAAAATTTACAGTGTTAATATGAGTACATCTACATTTCTTGTAAAGGCTTGCTTGTTCACCGAAGAGCTCCAGCAGACTAACATTTAGAAAATTCACCTTAAAACCACCTCCAAGTAGTAACCAGCTATATCAAGAATAAGATGGCATACAAAAACATTTTTCAATTACAAGTAAGTCTATTTACCCTGCTGCAAGAGTTAGATTCACTTCCCCAAAAGCCAGTGAGCTCACTCTACTCTCAATACTGTTGCTGGCTGGCCAAGAAATGCTCTGGACATGATTACACCACCACTAGGTATCTTCATTCCATCTGTATTTATTGAAAAATATTTACATATCGATCACTATGCTATTAGCTGCTTTAATAGCATCTTTACACAGAAGAGATAATTAAGTATATCACACTAGGATGAGGAAAGAGTAGTAAAATGCCTTTTCAAATGTCCTTTTTTTTTTTTTCCCCCAAGCTGTCAAAAGCGAAGAAAGTTCTCAGACTGAGTGTGCTGGAGTCCCACAGTGTGTGCGCCACAGATCAACAGCTTTGCTGACAATAGCATCAGTGTTATCTTGAGGAATCTACAAAAGATCAGGGCAAGATGCCTTGTCAGAGCACTTTGACTGTTTTGTTTAAAATAAAGATTTAAAATTTCCAGTTCAGATATTCTCTTTATAGAAAAGAAAACAAAACTAGAATCCCATCTCCCTGCCCTACAATCCCACCATCCCTCAGTCCGACACAGACCATATTACTGCCAGGCTGACAAAGGCTTTTATTTATGGAACAGTTAAGATGACTGCCCAGGCATCTCAACACTTCACACATCCCTAATCCGACATCAGGCAGAAATCATCCCAGCCATCCAGGACCACAAAGGCACCTAGTTTAACTAACCTAGGTTGTACTGGGATCCTACAACCCTGCTGCGATGCTCGTAACTATTCATACAAGAAAAGTTCAGGGTCAGGTTCATAACCCCAACCTTACATCAACAGAAAACATACCTGGAGGCTATAGATTCACACTCAGGCAAAGAGCAAAAAAGGTGCCAGAAACCAACCCTCTAAGGAGCTTCCAGAAAAATTCAGCTAACCTCATCTGCAGTTAATTTCACAGAAGAACCCTTGAGTACCACAAGGAATAGTGTCAAATCTGTACAAACATAGATAACACATTCCCCAAAGCCTAAAAATCATTTCATTCTATGAAAACGTCACCTCCTGATAGAAAAAACTATTATTCTTGTCCCTGCATGTTCTCTCTTCACCTTGGTACTACTATTCTCAGTAAGTAATGTAATAGTATCTTACGGTATGTTTGCAACAGGCAAATGACTAAGGCTGAAACACTTCTATAAACCATATGAGGTAATGCGAAGCACAATAGAATACTTACATTTTCCAAAAACTGTGTGATCTTTTCTGCAGTATTCAGTGCTATTATCTTCATTTTAAAGGTTAATAATATCTCCACAGCAACAAAAACGAGAATCTTGCAGGACCCACTGATCACTTTGTCCCAAACTCTAAAAAAAAAAAAGAAAAAGAAAAGGAAACTGTAAACATTATTGTAGTGCTTACCTGCTCATTTATCTGCTAGAACAGCCTTCACACGATCACCTTTTTTTTCCAGATTATTTTCCTGAGTAACAGAAATGTACCGAATTATTCAGGTCAAGGTAAATAAAAGACATTATGAACTCCTAAATCTGTACAGAGCAAGGTGACGGTAAGCAGTAATGCATTGATATGGTGTATTTTTTTTAGAAATTGAACTGTTTACAAGGTCAAACACAACAAGCAAATCTTTTTCTAATAGCCTGAACTGTAACAACTAATCTACAGTGTATGATAAAGGTGAGAATTTTTCCTAGTACAGAAAAGGAAACAAACTTTATTAGGCATGTCTAATAAAGACACTCTTCAAATGGTTAAGTAGCTGAAAATTCAAAAGGATATTAAACTCCTACATGTCAAGAAGCTACATATTCCAGGTCATTGCTGTTATGAGATGCAAATATGATATATCAGCAGGATGTAATCCATGATGTGTAAATTAGGCACAAGGAAAAACTATTAAACGCCTTTCAATCCATCCCACTGTGCACAGACCCTCGCAGAATTACCCAAGCATGAAACTGTACCTGGGCCTCACATTTTTAACAAAACCTGAAGGCCAGGCCTCCAAAGGCTGCAAGTACTTTAACAACAGAACTCTGATGAATATTAAAAGGGATCCTCACTACTCAAACAGCCTGCAACGATTTGAAATCATCCTTCATCCAGTAGCTCTATCTCAAGCCCAACTCAACAGACTCGGGATGAAAGATTATCCAAAACCAGTGTGAAACCATCTGTCAGATGACAGCTTTTATGGGCTTGCATTATTTTTAGTTCTTGAATTTCAAGAGTTGTATCAGAAAGACTTTCTGAGGATTACTGTTCTTGCTCCTTCTGGACACTTGTTAAAAAGTTTTTCTCCTTCCAAATAAAAACATGGAGGACAAAGATCACATACTATCCTCCATAATCGCTGAATACAGTAACACCAACTGGAAAGCGGCTGCAGCCCACCTGTAAACTTGGGGGTGTGGGTGTGCTCCTTCCAAAGACAACCCAACTCTTATGTCACCTTCTCTCTCAGAACTTGCCTTTCAGCCTGGAGTGCCAGGAGAACACAACACAGGCAAAAAGTGAACTTTTGACACCCGAATTGAAGAGTGGATGTCACACCTTTAAACAAAGAGTCGAGAAGTGAGAGTCCAACAAGGAACCATCAAGATGATGAAGGGACTGGAGCCTCTCCTCTGAGGAGAGACTGAGAGAGCTGGAACTGCTCAGCCTGCAGAAGAGAAGGCTCCGGGGGGAATCTCAATGCATATAAACACCTGAAGGGAGAGTGCGAAAATGATGGAGCCAGGCTCTTTTCAGTGGTGCCCAGTGACAGGACCAGAGGCAATGGGCACAAACTGAAACACAGGAGGTTCCCTCTGAACACCCGGAAGCACTTTTTCCACTGTGCAAGTGACCGAGCACTGGCTCAGGTTGCCCAGAAAGGCGGCAGAATCTCCCCCCTTGGAGACATTCCAAAGTCCAGAGCAGCTTGCTCCAGGGGACCCTGCTTGAGCAGAGCGATTAGTTGGACCAGATGACCTCCACAGGTCCCTGCCAGTCTCAATCTTCCTGTGATGTTCTGTGAAAAGATTTTTTAACTCCTAAGGTAGAATGCTTGTCACTATTATACACAGTGCTTATTTTTCACACTGGGACTCTGGTCAATTCTTTGTCAGTTTCTTAACCTTCTATTCACATAACTCTTTTGATACTGTTTCCACAACCCCTCCATTCATCAAAAAACACAGACTAGAATTCAACTTACAATGAAAAAATGAGGAAAAGAATATATAAAATCTCCATGACTATTCTTAAAAAAGAAGGAAACAAAAACCTCGCATGGACAGATGGGAAAAAAGGCACTGCCAAATTCTTTCCCCTGTGTAATTTAGTTTTAATTCCCTGCCTTGCTATGATTAAAAAATTAATATAATTCCCATATGGGCAGGAATAATAAGTAATCCAAGATGAAAATCTTACTGCTTGCTTTGTGGTTCAAGCACCCCAGGTCAAGTGATCACTGTAATTACCACACTGATGTTGAAGTCAGGTCTAGAAGCTTTAAGCAAGGCTATGCAAAAACTGAGATCACACTCCGCTTCCACACTGTACAGGTCATCCCTGTTGATTTATAATGCTTTTTTCCTTCACAAACCTATCTGTTTAGAACGCAAGAACAGCTCCCCATGTGTCTCATGGGCATCAGAACTGTAATTACATGTGACAAGATACCGAAAGTATCAGACCTGAAAAACAGGAAAGAATTGTTAAAGTTCCTATTAAAGCTCATGTTAATTTGGAAACAAATTTAGTAATCCAAATGTAAAATACCCAGTCTTCTTTCATCATTATACTTACAAGTCTCCTGACTGTAGTCTCCATAATTAAAGTACAGTAGGTTCCATTTCATGCTCAGAAAACACTCTAATGTTTTCCTGCATTATTTAGACTGATTCCAGAACAAATGTTTTAACAATGGCAAAACAGATCAGTATCTAAATCAACAGTGTCTACCACGTTTTGGAAGAGGATGGATCCAGCATCCAGCAAAGGGGATGAGATGTCAGCACTAACCAGCTGTGTCTCCTGCAGTATTTTTCCCCTTAACATTTCCAGCTATTGTTACTCTCAACACAACTCCACCAGCAACAGGGGAATGACTGTGTGACACAGCAATAAACAGACCAGCACTCAGCACCTTGCCTATACCAGCTGAGCCAGGAACAGCAACACGAAACCATGTCAGAAAGGCATTTACTTAGAATAGAAAAAAACCCACAGCAGTTTCAAGGGAATATGTACCTTGATGATTCTGCTCTAATATAGCAGCCTTTACACACTGTATATCTATCGATGATAACATATGTATTCTACTTTCATTTTTTAAGTAACAGCAAACACTGAAGATCAAGTATACTGTCGCAACATCGCAGCTTTTTACCTGGTTTTTGATACTCCTAGAGATGGGAAAAGTACAACAGAAATGTCATGCAACTCTGCCTACAGCCCTACTCAGGAATGCTGAAAAAGATTGAAAAAGAAAAGTATACACTAAATCCATTCTGGGTTTTCTAATTACCATCCTCTGTATTCAATTAAACACAGGAGCACTCTTACAGCTGTTTCTTGAACAGTGAAGCAGTAACAACAACAAGGAAAAATAAAAAGAAACAGGAAGCTATGAAGGTAAAGAGCATGCCAGGATTATGCAAATTAAGTCATTTACTTTTCACTGAGCTTTTTCAGTAGACAAGATGCAGCTTACTCTGTGTGCGCCTATGTGTGAAGGCATGGCATTCTCAAGGCAGTTTCTGAGGTTCCTCAGCCACTACAGTGCTGCAGTATACAAAAAGCATCACAGCATTGCTGTTCTCTCTCCTGAAATGTTATCATTAATCTCACAATTTATCTCTCCAAGCTGCAGGGTAAACACGCTCAACTTTATTCCCTGGTTCTGGTTTTCCAGTCCTCCAGGCCAGAGATACATCAAGAGAACCAGTGCTTGCTGCTCTTGTCTGCACTTCTGGGTGTCCTTCCAGTGGTAACTGGGCATGGATGGCCGTGACAAGGCTCGCAGAAATCTCATCCTGATATCACATCGGGATCTTGTGCTCATCTCTTTCCAGAGCTGGGAAGCAGCAAAATTACTTAGGCAAAGGCAAACCAAGTGAAGTTTCTCTATAGTAGTAACCCACATGCACATTCTTATGCCCTCTCACTCCACAGTAAATTGAAGGCCTTTTTCATATTTCTGTTGTTTCTACTAACAAATTACTTGTATTTTTAAGACTAGCGTAGTTTATGCAGGACACGGAGATCACAGATGCAAAATTATAGAAGCCATACACTAATACACAAGGTAGTGCCAGTTTGAAAGGTAGCCATAAGATTTCAGGAGAACTACGAACACTTTGTCCTCAACAAGTTCCCAGAGGCTAACAACCTAACGCCACCCCATCAGCTATTACATTCCTGCTAAAGCAAGTCTTCACTGCACAATACGTTAGTCACGGGCATGATACATGACTGGCAACATTAGGCCATAAAAAAATGCCTGGCTTATTCACAGTTATATTTGCAAAGCTGTGCTACTTCTGTTGTGGCTGGATCACCTGGGGTGACAGTGCTGGAATAAACTGGCAGCCAAAGTGCCATTTTGCCTGTAGAGCTGAATCCACAAAGGGGACACCAAGTTTCAAGAGCAGGGCTCTCCAGCTGGGCCGCACAGCATCAGGTGACACACAAAGCCCTGAGGACACAGTGCCTTTGAGGCAGACGGTCTGCTCCCCTCTTTTACCAACCTGGCACCTTTAAGAAGCCAGTTAAGAAGCCTGTTACATACTATGTCAAGTGTATTAGAGCAAGCAAAGGCACTGCATAAGCTCAAAGGAAAAGTTTCTACATGAAACCTGTCTATACACATTTTCCAAGTCCATTTAAACTGACGCATAAATGTTACGTATGGTATAACTAAAAGCGTGCTATAAAACTGTATGGATACTGAATAACAACGCCTGTCAGGAGTAAAGCTGGTATTATGCAACTTCATGTCATCATTACTGGATAAAATTCCTGCATAACATACAGAAATCTTTTACACCTTAGAGAAAAAAAGAAAACCATGAAATTTAGATTTAGCTGCCTGGCAGAGAAGACTGCAATTTATAGAAAGCAAACAACCTCTCTAAGAAATACAGTGCTAAATCCTAAGTTAAACTAAATCACAAAAGACTGAGCTCTGATCATCTCTCACTTGACAAAAATGTAAGTAAAACTCACAGAAGAATTGGAGACTTGTTTTCAATTCTCAGCAGTTCCAACACAGCCATTTGGATACATTTCAGATAAGCATTCAAGCTTCTAGATTCTAATCCAAACTGAATCTCCAAGCATTAATTAAGTTCATCTGTCACATGCTACACATGAAGTATGTTATTTCCTCAGCAAATGAAGCCATTCTGATTACAACTGAATAATTTAGAAACCTAAACTGGCAAGAAAAAGTGCACTTTTATCATGTTCCCACAAGAACTGTTGGGAAAAGGGATTGCCGTGCCATCAGAAGTACCAACACCGAAATTTGGTTTTACTCCAGTGATTCAAAAAGCCAGTATTTTGACCTTTTCCACGGAGGAAAGAAAAGTATTTAAAAAAATTCAGATCGTTGAAATATTCTATTTAAGTAAGGTAAAACATTATATGAGAATGCTGAACAGTACACTAGATAAAATATTTTACATAAATGAACTGATTCAAAATGGTAGAAGTTTGAAACTAAAGATCCTGACAAGAAGAAATATTAAATCAAAATTCTTCATCTAGATTTTTTTCTTTTGCACTATCAAAATGACACAGCTCCATAAAACGTTCAATTTTCAACAGAAATTAAAATAAAACACCTGAACGTTCCAGCAGCAAAACTGCTTTGATGCATATTCCTCTTTCAGGTCTAGTTCTCAGCCACAAGACCTAGTAGCAAAATTAAATCACATAAGCTGTAAATAAAAATATCTCCTAGAAGACATGCAAAGAGGTTCCAAATGCAGTAATTTGCAAAGGCTATTTCAGATCACAGAAGCCTACAGGAAAAAAAAGGCCTGAAGAGACTGGCAAGTCCCAGGTAGAGCAGTCACTTTTCCTGACAGTAGTTTAAGTCGTAAAGCATCAAGTCTCATACAGAAAACGCACAATGAAACAAGGTCAGTCATTACCTACTGGAAGTAAATCTATAAAAGCAAATGTGAAATACAAATGCAGGCAAACCATATGCGTTCAATTGCTTTTAAGGATATAACAAACATTTTTTACATGCTTACATAGTACCAGTAGCCATAAAAATAGTAAAAGCTTTTAAGCACCACATCACGCACAGAGGTGACTATTTTGGAGCCTTAGAGGTGCTTAACAAGAAGAACTTGCCATCTGACAATTACCGTGCTGCCCACAGCATAACACCTAAAGGTTTACTAACAAATCCTTCAGGTTTGCTTCAAAAAACTTTGTCTCAGACATACTCCTTGCCAGCTGTAAAACTTACAGAACCTCAAAGACCATGGTACAACAAGACTAGAAAGCATGATTTCTAATCTTAGAGCTTGGTCCCTAAAACCCCCTTATTTTCCTAAGGGCAGAGAAAATATTTTTTACAACAGCTGTTTCCCACTTTCCTTCATGAAATGCTAAGTTCCAGATGAACAAGCAAGACTGCATTCACTGTTCAGATTATGATGAACTTTACGACCATAAAGCATTCTCTACAGAGTATTTCACACCACACTAGATTTCTACACTAGTCACTGAAGTCCTGCAGGTGCTGAAGTACAACTCCCTTTGAACCTCATTACTTCTCCAAGCTTCCAGGCAGCTGAAAATGAAACCATTGTTTCCTTTGTGCCACCTCCAGCTCTGCATTAACAAGAGCTGCTAATAGCTGAAAGGATCTGCTTCTCTACATCTAGCTTGAATTTTCTGCTTTCCAGGAGTTCTCAGAACTAAAATCATACAAGCTTCATTTCAAAAGCCCTTCAGTGAAGTGTCATGCACATAATTTTCTCCTTATGTAAGCCAGACAATCTATTTATAACTGGAGAATCCTAATATAATGTGCTATTTCATTAACTCTGAAATACTCAACCTGCTCTAGTACTTTTTAAAATAAACACTGTCATGATTTAACCCCAGCCAGCAACTAAGCGCCACACTCGCTCCCCCCTGCAGTGGGATGGGAGAAGAATTGGAAGGGTAACATGGGTTGAAATAACAACAGTGTAATAATTAAAAGGAAATAATAATAGGTTTTTTAAAATTCTAAGGAAAAGAGGGAAACAAAAATTAACAGAGAGGAAAATAAGACCCAAGAAAGACAAGTGATGCTAACGATAACGATTGCTCACCACCAACCGATCCCCAGCGAGTCCCTGAGCAGCAGCCCCCCTCCGCCAAACCTCCACCCACCCCAGAATACCCCTTTGGTCAGTTGGGGTCAGCTGTCCTACCCGTGTCCCCTCCCAACTTTTTCTGCAACCTCCTCAACGGTGGGGTGGTGGGAGGAGCAGAAAAGGCTTTGGCTTTGTAAGCACTGCTCAGCAGTAACTACAACACCCCTGCGCTGTCAACACTGTCTTCAGCACAAATCCAAAACATAGCCCCATACTAGCCACTGTGAAGAAAATTAACTCTATCCCAGCCAAAACCAGCACACAATCCCAAAAATCTTCTTCGTCTAATGATAATACAGTATTATAATCACTCCCTAAGCAATGATTTTCATTAAAAAGCCTGAAAACTGACTACAATTCAGCTACCTATCACTAAGAGGGGATTCTGAGTTTTAAATCCTAGGAGGCATTAAGTGTCTACCAGCATCAGACGCTGTATTTAACTCCATTCTTTTTTAATTTCAATGCAAGAAATGGTCACACAGACTTGCATCAGTAACAAGTGAAATCAAATCAAATTTTATCATTTTCAAGTCAACAATATATTCATAATCTTACAGATAAGTAAAGTCTTTGCCTGCTAAAATTACCATGTAATTACAAACAGAAAGCAAAAAAAGAGAACTTGCCTCTGTAAACTGGACTCAGGTAAACAGCCTGCAAAGCACTTTTTAAACCAGAGATCGTAAGGGAGTTTGCTCATTGCAGCACACGCTTTCAGATGCATCAGAAGTCTGTTATCTTCTATGTTCAAATACTGCTCCAGAATTTTTGGCTGAGGAAGGAATGAAAAGAATTTATATAACTCACATCAAAGTACCTTTCATAGTTAACACACACTGTAAGACAAGAAATGTCTTAAAAATTCAATTGGTATAAAATAACATGTTAAAATAATGAACTTGCATTGTTTTAATGAAAAACATGTTTCAAAATACAAGTATTGCTGATTTTTGCAATTAGCTAATTAAGTACTTAACTAAACAACCAACCTCAGGTTCCTTAAATTGCTGACTACTAGCAGAACTTCGAAAATATGCAGTATTCCCTAATGCAAGGAGGCGTTTGAGAGCTTAAGGCAAGGCAGAGATTAAATGTGCACTAATTACTGCTACCTTCATAAGTAAAATTGAGTTTCATTCACTTCAAACCTAATCGCCTTAGCACACACAAAAAAAGTATCTACACACAATGCAACAAAACCCAGAAAATCAATTCTGAAAGTAAATCCCTGTGCAACATATTAAAAGTTGGACATTGATTTCTTGTTTAAAAATCCAAGGTATTTAAAAGCATAAACACATGCATAATTATCCACAAAAATGTGGATAATTCTCATTTTGTTTAAATTCTAATTTAACACAATATGCATTTTCATAAATTCAGGTGCACCTTTATGCTTTTTGTCATAATTAGGTAAAAAGCTCAGCTTCAGCTGTCAAAGGGAGAAAACGCTTCCTTTGACCATATTCTAACATCCAAGAGTCTTGGTACAATGTTCATATTACAACAAAAACTCTGGGAAGGAGACACTTGGCACTGTGCAGTGAGAGCATGTACTTGCTTTAAAAATGCTCCTCTGTCCTTTGAAAGGAATTACAGAAATTGGCATAGCTGAATGTATCACCTCCAGCAACAGCAGGTAGTTTTAAAAAGTATTTCTTAGCTCCAAAATAACAACAAAGGACATGCATAATTTTCTGCAATGAATTTTCATCCAGTGATTGCTTGTGCACAGGTACTCCGATACTTTTATCAGTGGCTATTGTTAACTGAAAGTTTCTTATCTGTTAAGGCTATTTGAAGTACTATAAAAATTGCAAAAACTTTTGTAAGTATGCATTTTCTTTACAATCAAATTTTTATTTTATAAACCAGTAAGACAGAAGTTCAAAATTAATATTCCAGGAGAGAATTTAAATGATCAGTGCCAAAAGAACTCTACTCCACTTTTTATTATAACTTAATTTGCAACATACTGTTTTTCTGAAGATGTAGTACCCTGCTCCATTTATAAAGGAAAACAAGTGTGCTTCGTCTGTCATCCGATGAGCAGCATATAGATGCCTGAGATGCAGCCTTAAGTAGCAGCACACATACATCAAGATGTTCTTAACTTTGTGACATTTAATTGTTCAAAATAAAGAAAATTCTTAAGCAACCGATTAGTGAGAAACATAATTAAACTAGACACAATGTGAGCTTAAGATAACCTAAAAAGAAAATAAGATGCAATTAATCGAAAACTACCACATAGCAAACAAAATTTCTAATGTTATGTTGGAAAAAGTGTCCTACAGGACAGCACGATTACAACACAAAAAGCACTCGCCCCATTTTCTCAAAACCGTTGGTGGAACACAATCCAAGGCTGTCACCTGTGTTGTCTCCACATACTCCAGCGCTCCAGTTGTCTCCATATACTAAATGCTTTCCATGACTGGCCCTCCTCACCATAAAAAAAAAAAAAAAAAGGTAGTGTTTTTCCTTACCAGTTGTTGTAATGAATCTTTGTGTTTGCTGTTCAGCTGATTCACAAAGCAACTGACAAGCCAATAGCATTCTATAGGATCTTCCACCATTTCCTCCATTGCTTTAGCAATAGCAAGAAACACTTCATCTTCAGGTTCCTGGAAAACAAAGCCAAAAATAGTGACCTACATGGAAGTACTGGACTACTTGATTTAAATTATTCTTATATTCCTTTTACCCGCTATTTGGAAGAACAAACTGGAATCAAGGTACACAAAGAGCTGTTCTGACATTCATAAATAAAACATCGGGCAGTAGCTGCATTATGGTGACAGATACTTATTAAAGCAGAACGAGTAAGACTTGTCTTGCTTTTAAAACCAGAACATACAACAGGAGTTGGGAATATCTCTGATTCAAAGTTCTCGAATGACATATTACATTCTAACACGGTAGTGACGATCCTAGTTTATACCCCACGTTTTTACATTGCACAGCAGCAGAACTTTACATCCTATTCCTTGCTAAAGTCCAAACAGTCCCCTCAAACACCTTTGTCGTGGATGTTAGTTATTGAAAAAAATAATGCAGCCATGAGCTGTAGCCTACCTTCAAATTACAGAAGATCATTTGGTTTGAGATAAACATCTTCCTAGAGACAAGTAAGTATCTTTTCCAGGTGATGAGTCTCTTATTCCCCACAGTACATGACCAAAAGCATATGACGCGCACACCATCATCTTTGCTCCTGAGGATATACTCTCCTAACCTAAGTGTCAGCATGGCTAAACCACAGTTAGTGGTATGAATGCACATGGGGTAGATAAACCAGCTAGACCTCACGCCACAGCTGGCTCAGAAAGTGTCTAAACTGGGAAGATGCACAAGGAAAGGTTCTGTATTTGCCCTGTTTAAGTATTGCCTTACACAGGCAATAGTGACTACGCCAGCGGCAGAGTAACAAGCCAGATACACATACCCACCCGTCTGATCTACTGTAACCATTAGTAGCAGAAAGCTATAGTATCACAGATTACAACTCATGCAAAATGTGTGGACAGCCTAAATACTACTGGGCTATGCCTCTGCCACACAACTACTGCAATACACGCATATCTCTACTTAAACTCTCTGCTTTCAGACGCACAAAAGATGTAGCAGACTTCTGCGATTTGTGACTCAAACATTTAAAAATATTTAGACCAATCCCACATCATCTGCCTCCACAATAAAACATCTGCATTACTATCAAGCGGTAACCTCCTATAAGTTTAAGGGGACAGTTACTGCACTGAAAGTAGGCTGGCATAATGAGAACAACTGCTTTCTGCAGCAGAAGAAACATTAAGTTGCAGGACTAATAACTGTGGATCTGCTGAACACCCTCTCCATGAAACCCCGCCACAGCACTGAGAGCAGTTAGCGCTCTGGGATGCACTGACAAAACACTTGCTCAGAAAGTAACACTGCTCTAGAAGGGATGAATTTTCAGCCCACTGGGTGACATGCCAAGATCAAGGAAATTTCTCTACGGGAAACTCACAGGGTTGGGTGGCCACATTTCTAGGCAATGGTAAGGGCTCAAAAACACTCTCTCCTCCAACAAGGAAATGCTGTATATAATCCTCCTGTCCAAAATGTTACTGACATTTCCACATTAACCTTTTTTTGATTTTTAACTTTAAGTTCTTATGACAAATTTTATTATTACAGATGAAAAATAACAAAGTAAGCTGGGCTAGAGTGAACATGGGCAAATTAACATTAAATACATGATAAAATCCACTTCAGAAAGTCCCATGGCTCCTTTCATCACCTCCTCTTTCTAAGGCTTATACCTAAGATCCACACATTGTTTTTATCATCACCCTATAGACTTTATCATCAAAACAGAGACTCATTTACCCATATGTGAGTACACTGTGAACTGCAGAGTACACGCATTACCTGACAGAAGCCTTGATCAGTTCAGCCTAACAGAAAAAAAAAGAGGCCAGTACAATTAAAGTTCAGATTTAAAAACAAAGAATTTAAATATATGATGTAATTTGCAATAAATCGCTGCTTCTACTGGCTCTGAATTATCCTTGTTCCAGGACATTTAGGAATCTGTGAGCTCCGATAAGATTATGTCATTTTCATTTCAGTGCTATGAAGAATGTGAAGTGGACTAGAGTACAAAAGGCTTGAAGCCTAGCAGGCAAAATACACAGAACAGATTTTAGGGCATAAAATCTTACATAAGCACTTAGGGGAAGAAAAAAAAGGAAAAGCACTTTGATTAAAATCCCCTATTTTATACCAGCACTTCTCTGTCTTCCATTCACCTTACTTTGCCTATCTGCGTGCATTTCTGCAGCTACTTGCAGTTCAGTTTCTCTCAGGTTTATAGTTTGAAGTTAAATAAGATACTGTATTTAAAAGACTGTTAAAATGACAACTGACCAATGGAAAAGCCAAGTTTCGAGGCAATTTTCCTGATTCCAGTTGATGTATGCGGAGGAAAACATCTACCTGTGGGGTAGAATCATTAATAAAACGAATTACACGAAGAGCATGGTGTATATCCCAGTACTGCTCCTTCCGGTACTTCATCACCAAAGCGTGAGATTCATGGTGAGGAGGAATAATTCCTAAAACAAAATTTAAAAAGCAAAACAGAAAAAAAAAAAAAGATAAACAACTGTAAAGAGAAACATCAGAGCATTCAAACTCCCTTCCTAAGACACCTGCCTAAATTCAGCTTCTACAACTCCAGCCTACAGAAATGTAGGACCTGGCATGGAAGTTTGTTTATGAGCACAGTAAAAAAAACACAGGGAGAAAATTCTACAAAACTGGAAATCAACGGATCAACAAAGCACTTCAGCATTGTATTTATAAAAATAAATTGTATATGTTAACTGAGCATAGGCAAAATCTACCCCTAGACTATTGTTTCTCAAGCTGTTCTACAAGGTTTTAAGCAAATGTATGCGAACTCTTGTATATCTCATCAGTGTGCTGATAAGAAATGTCATCGCTGAGACAGATGACAAATAATGTTATCGGTTTATTCTCCATCTCCAACACAACTTCTTTATTTTTAAATTCTGAATCTTTATTATTCCTTGTTTATACATACCTGTAGTTTTTAACACAGTAGTAGTTGCATATTTGTGCCCAGTTTACATTTTTTTAAAATCAAAACGGATGCAAGAATCATTTTTATATACATTAGCCATTCACATTCTCGAATTCTACACTTTGTCTGAGATGACCAGAGAATAAATACATGCACTTAACTAATGCAGATACTCTACATTCCAGTATTATTTACTGTTATATCTCTGCCAGAAAATTCTTTACTCACTGTATCATAGATTAATCCTCTCTAAAACAACATTCCGAAGTAATATCAATCACATAGAATGAACCACTTACAGATTAAAACTTAAGAATACCACCCAAATGCTTTGCAAGGTAAAGTTTTTTATTTTCTTCACACAACACTAGTATTTTTCCTAGTTTCCTAGGAGGAAAAATGAAAAAGGAGGAAAAAAAAGTATCTAAGTAGAGAGGCAGAGAAATTAAATGTTTTCCATCTCCAAAAGAGATGCTCTGCATTTCACATAATCCCTCCCCTCACTCAAGACTCAATCTTGCCATGCACTGATATTCGTAACAGAACTGTCATAGGCTTCAACAGAAATAAATCTTACACACACCAAGGCAAAAAAAATGCCACTTCTATATCACTAGCAGAGCAGGATTTTTCCCATTGTAGAAATAACAACAAAGTATTCTTCAAAAATCAGTTCTGGAACAAGCTACCTGCTGCTTTTATCTTCCATTTAAAGAAAAAAATATTCCTGCCAAGGGTTAAACTACAAAATGGCTGAGTTTTAATAACAAGCACATCAGACAGCAAATTATCTTTTATTTTCCAGCTGCAAACCTGTCTGTGTTGCAAAAGCTGGGACAGAGCAAGACATGTTTCACGTTGTGCAAAACCAGAGCCAACATCATGACATACATACTGCCAACTGCTTTCCTCAAATACAGAAGACAACCTTTGGCAGATAGAAAAGCAGCTTAAACACCACAGGGATGTCTACAAACCTTCCTTAGTCATACCTGAGCAGCAAGTTAACAGAGACATCGCTGATACACCACGTAACCTGGGACAGCACTGAGCCCTGCTATGTGTCTGAGATAATTTTGCTGACAGGATAGAATCCCTTCTGTTAAACTATGAACATTATTTAGAGGAAATGTAGCACTTCCCACCAGAACCAGTCTGGGCTGTTGTTTCAATCATTTAAGGAGAGAGATTTTGCACTGCCCTTCTGAATACAAGCTCTGAGCGGTAACACTGAGATGCAGCGAAAGAAAAGTCCTTGTACTTCGGTTCACCCAAAGAGCACACATGACAGCACGCGTACTTGAAATAAATCACTCTGGGTTTAAAATACAAAATCCTTTAAAAAAATCAATATAATTTTCCATACAGTTAACTCAGAAGGCATTTTGTGTTATTATATGATTCACAAATTATCCTATCTAAAACAAAGATAGACCACTGGTTCTGCAGTGAGCTACAAGTTTGCCAAGAGACTGTATTTTGCTATTATACTTGTGGCTGAAGGACTTTACACTGAGTCACTACTTGTCCAAACCTCCTACACTATATTTCCTACTACTAAAATTTTAAAAGTATGCTGACTACTTCACTAGGGCCCAGGGTACAAGAATCCTTTTCATCCTAGAATTAGTATTCTAACGGCAGATGCTTTTATCAAGCAGAATTACTCTGTTAGGTCAATGATCAATGCCAAGAACTCCAAGTTTTATAATTAGATCTTGCAACTTCTGCTCACTATTCATTTACTACCTCTCCCTAAAAAAGGCTTATAAATCCAAATAATCAGGAATGTGAAGCCACAATTTTTAAACTGTAGAAAACTGGAGGGGGGGAAAAAAGAAGAAAAAAATTAAAAGGTTGTTCAAAAATTAGCTAAAGCTTTCTAAAACATTATTTCAGACTCCGGGCACTGCAGTGGAACATAAGAGACCAAGAAGGGAAACAGAAGACATTAACATTGTTAAGATCCCAGCACAGCCTAAGATAAACATCTTAAACTAGAGAAAAAATGGTTTGTAAAAATACTTATTCTGAGGCAGGAGTCACCAATCTTCCTGACTCTGAATCACATGCCAAAATCTTCATACAAGAGATACACATGGGATCTATACCACATATTCCATAGAGCCAAAGGACAAAGAAGTAGTAAGACAGTTCACAGACAGCAAGAGACAGCAGCTTCCAAGCCAATCTGCAGACTGATGCTGCTGGTCTCTCCCTGATGAAACGTTTCAGGTATCGGCACCCTTCCTGCCAGCACAACCCTGGTAATACAAGACTGAGCACAGGAGCCACAGTCAAGCTATTCAAAAACGGCACAATGCTCCACCGCCAACAGTATGATACGTAAATCACCTTTCTGTTCCAGAGATTCAGTCAATGTACCTTCACACTCAGTCTGGCAGTGTTTCTCTACATGCAGCAACTCTGAGGGAAATTCTCCAGGTACTTTGTAAGGGTCAGAACTCCTGGACCTTCCACAACCCCTCCTGTCTGCAAGTGACATGACCTTGCACAACACACTTGACCAGATACTGCAAAGTCCTCCGTAGTTTTGAATTAGTAATCTGACTAATGCACTCAAGGAAAATAGAATCTATTCATGGGGGTTTTATGAATTCTGGGGATACCGTAATTTGTCTCTGGTCTCATAAGTTCTTCAGTGGCAAATAAAATTTAAATCTAGGAGCAGAACCAGAAGAAACTAAGATTTTGTAGAACACAAAGCTTCTTTTTAGAAAAAACATCCATTCCGTACCTTGTCCAGTTTTTTTTAAGTTTAACCACAGCTTTACATCAACTTAACTGTCTCTTCTTTTAGGAAAAGAACTGAATATCTTACCAGATATCAGTGGCTCATTATAAGCCACCTTTCAAATCCACTTTGTAACACTATGCAAGTAAATTTATGAAGTACAGAAACACATTCTTCTAGGTACACTTCAGCTAAAGTTCTCAAAAGCTATGCATGGAATATTATTTTATTATTGCTATTGTGCACCCTAGGTGGATACAAAAATAGGCTAAATGATAATGTATCAGTAGGCATGGTAGTACAGAATAATCCATGTCATTAATTCTCTAAAGAAAAAAAAAGAAACACCAAAGAAAAAAATTCACTTTCCTACATGCTCATTTCTAGAGGATCACAGATGTAATTCATACCTAAAAGGACTTTCCACACCAGTATACGATACATAGATGGAAGAGGAAACCTCTGACTAAATGTGCAGAGCTTCTCAATATCTGTAGAAGAATAAAGGGGGGAAAAAACAGGTAAATTTAAATATTATTATAAATAGGTTTTGAGTCTCTGATCTATCCAACTACAACAAATCCTTAGCTGCAGATAGCAATCCCCATTTACATCACGTATTATCAAACACTTTCACCACTTCAATTGAGAATAGAACGTGCCCTACGAACTTCAAAAATTTTGAAAAACAGGTATGTTAGCTTGATTTACAATAAAACTACCCTACATTTCACCAGGAAGAAACTGTACCATTTTTATAGACATTCTGTAAATCATTTTGCTATGTCAAAACTTTGTTGAAGGGATAAATAACATTTCTCTTTCTGTTCTGTTGGAAATGTGGCACTCCTCAGGGACCAACAGCAATAACATCATCATCATTGTTTTGAGGTTAGATGGAATTAACAGCATGAGACAATGTATTTTCAGATTAAAATTGCTTTCATTAAAAAACTTTTAGTTTCTTAGGCACAGAGAATGAGAGATAAAAAAAAAAAGAAACAAGCAATGACACAAATCTTTTAACAGTTTTAAAAATCAGACTTTCAGATCGTTAAAACTCAAAGGACTGCCAGTAATAACTGAGAGATTAATGCTAAAAGATGCAGAGCTTACATGAGTACTAAGCACTGCAGATAAATATTTTCTATTATTCCCTCCCCAGCCCCAAATCACCAAAGTAATAGAGGAAACAGCAAAATCAACTTGCCCAGACGGTCATCTTTTAACAGAATTTCCAGTGATTTCTTTTCTTCAACTCCACGAAACCCCACTTTTTCATAATATACTGAGCGGAAGTTTCTCTGAGAGTCGTCAGCCATGATTGATTCCTTTTGGAGAAACAGTAATTCCACTTACGATTTACAAGAATACATTCCTACTGGGTTAAGGTCAATTATTTTTGTACACTGATAAAAGCTGACTGCCTATGTCTCTATAGTATTAATAAACCCTAAAGAATATGCAGATCTTCCAAGATTTTTTCGTCATATGCTAACACCAACAATCATAAACATAACTGAATCTAAATAAGGTCTAAATATATCCGGTTTCCAAACAAAACACAGGGATTTTTGAAAATTTTCTATTCCTGTAGTAAATAACATTACTTTTCAAAATGTTAAAGAAAAATGCTGGAGAGATACAGTCTTTTATGTGGCATCATGTACTTCAAAAACAATATAAAAAATACTGTTAAGAAGTGACAAAATTCTGGCTGCAGAAACCCTATTCAAGTACAACTGTTACCCAGGTAAGTAAAATCATCAGGTTTCATACTCACCAGACAAGGTAACCAGAAGCAAGAACAAACCAACTTTGGCCTCAGTAGCACAGAGGGGACGGGATAAGAATAAGGCTAGGTACGTAGGGTTGTTCTGAAGTTGCAGATTTGATTTAAACATTCAGGTTGTTATCAGGTGCTGTAACAGCCAGGGTCTTGAGCTTGTTATTCCAGTACTAAAAAGAAATAATTGTCTCATCCCTATACTGCAAATAATGGTAAAATGCAGTGAGTACTCTTGTGTTTTGTAACAAACGTAACTGACATTTCAATTCAGTTCAACCTTCTAAATACCAATTCCCCCTCCTCTCCTGGCTTGCAAATATGAGAAAGTTCAGTTTTGTTAAAACAATCTTAACTTTTACACCCAGTGAGAGCAGCCAAATGTGCAGAAAAATAACTTGTTTAAAGTGAGGAGCAATGGGTGCCTGATGCATTGAAAAGCTTTTCTAGTCAAATTCTTCTTTTCCTTGCTGACCCAAAATACCCATCAGGAGCAAAGCATTTGCAGATATAAACAAAGGCAGATATAAAAGCATCTGCAGATATAAACAAGACAGTTTTGCAAAGAATGCACATATTTAAACTTGTATATCCACTAGGCCTACTTGCATTTCAAATTAAGTCCCTTTTTAGTGCTTTGTAGGATCAGGGCCAAGATCAGGCAGAAAATGATAAAGCAGCAAAGGACCAAATTAATGCTTCCTGAGATAGGTCAAATACTATCTCAAAACCAGAGAAAAAACTTTTCTATTACTTGCAAGTCATTCCAGTTGTGCACTATCTTTATGAAAATGACTGTGACATTCACATACTGTGCATTTAAGGGTCCAGTGATCAGTGTTTACTACTTACATTGCAGCCACGTCTAGAAGCAAACTTACGATGCTACAGACGCACAACTACATTTAAAATATCTGACATTTTTAAAAACTGAATTTACTATGTGCTACTTAGAAAATATTTAGTCCAGACTATGTGAAGAAAGCTGACAGCAGAGTCACAGATCAGGAACAATAAATATAATTTGAAAAATAACACCAAGATCTCTAGGAAAAAAAAATGCTATTTTAATAATTTTAAACTATCACTATACCAGCAGTACATTTTATTTAGTCAGTGGAAAAAAAGAAGAAATACTGTTTCCTCCCTCCTTCTCTCCAAAATCAGGATACGTATTTTCACATTAGGCAAACAACCGATGTTCCCAATCTTTACACGCATCATTAATAAACTGAAAGAAGGAAGGGGGGAAATAGATCCCTTGGGGAAAAATAGATCCCGAGCCAGCTCACTGGCAGTGTTCTGTACAAAAAGAATACAATTAAATCATCCTGCCTTCAAAGATTCAAAGATAAAAGGCATTTTCAGCCTTACTAGCACTTTTCATTATATTATTATATTTCACACTAGGTGAGCTTAACAACAGCAAGGCAATGTAAATATTTAGTAAGGAGCCAGAGGTGCTGGCAAGCCCCTTCTGCCCTGCACAGGCCCAGCCCCACTGCAGGCCACGCCACGCCCGGCAGTAGCCCCGGCTGGCCCGGCGGTAGCCCCCCGCGGTAGCCCTGGCCTCCCCGCCCCGGCCGGCACATGGGCCCCTACGCCGTTCCGGGCCTTGGCGGTACCGCACCGGGTCTCTGTCACATTTCCACAGGTAAACACGGCTGCATTGGGCACAGGACCGTGTGTCCCGTCCCCCCCGAACATCGAGCGGCAAGCAGCCGGCCACCCCTCTGCTCGCACCCCCCCCCTCCTGCGGGCCAGGCGGGGCAGAGGCAGGGCACCCCTCACACAGCCCCGCCGCGGGACGGGCTGAAGGACTGAGAGGACCAGCGCGGCAAGGGGCCGTGCCACCGCCACCCCGAGAGCTAGGGCCCTGCGGAAGGGCGGGGGCTCGGGAAAGGGGACGAGAGCGGGGCCGGTATCAGGCCCCCCCCGCCCGCAGCACCGCGACCCCCCCCGCCCCCCGCAGCACCTACTGCAGGCGGGCGCGGCCCATCAGACGCGGCCCTACGGCGCGGGCGCGGGCTCGGGCGCGTGCGCAGGCCCCGCCCCGGCGCCGGGCGACCCTGTGGCACTGCCGGGGGGCGGGGCTTCTGGCGAGCGGCCGGGCCGCGCGCGCAACGGGCGGGGCGGGCGCGAGGGAGCGGTGCCGTCCCTCTCACAGCAGGGGCGCGCGCTGGGGGCTGGCCCGCCGCCCCGGTGCCTCACCCGCCCCGGTGGCCCATCCGCCCCGGTGCCCGCCCCGGTGCCTCACCCGCCCAGTGCCCCAGCCGCCCCGGTCGCTCTCCCTCTCACCCCTCACGCCAAGCCGCCCCCCCGCCTTGCTCATCGCAGCGTTTCGTGGGGCAGCGGCGGGTGCGCTGGGCGCTGCGGGGAGGCGGCAGGTCTCTGTGCAGCTGGCTGGAGCTGACGCCAGAGCTCGGGGCGCTTGGGCAGAACAGGCCGGGCCCGGTATGGAATTACGCAGAGCAGTGATCCAGAAAGCACGGTGCTGTGCAAGGCCTGCCGATTACGCTTGATAGTAAGGGAATAACTCTCCCTTAACGCTGAGGCCATGAGGAACAGCAAAGCATGGAATTACAGGCTCACTTAGGTTGGAAAAAACCTTTGAGATCATCAAGTCCAACCATTAACCCAGCGCTGCCAAGTCCACCGATAAACCCTGTCCCTAAGCACCACATTAGGTGTTTTGTAAACACCTCCAGGGCAGGTGATTCCACCACCTCCCTGGCAGCCTGTTCCAGAGCTCGACCACCCTTTCTGTGAAGAAATTTTTCCTGATACCCAATCTAAGCCTCCCCTGGCACAACCTGAGGCCGTGCCTGCACCGTATTATTTACTATAATTGGTATGCTCAGCATTTTGGCCCATCCACTGTGATATCTAGGGACATTTTACTTAGAATAATCTCTAGGAAACTAAGTGCATTCTCCAGACCCAAGATTCACTCTTGACACACGTGAACAAAGTACTGGATGCTAAAACTCCCACCCCTCCAAACAGATAACAGACCTAGGTTCACTGCTGGAAGCCAACGCTCAAAAATCAACCCGTGCTACCAAAACCATGGAACATCAAGCTAACGGTGTGGGGGGGTTTGTAGTTGGTGGTGATGTTTTTATTCAGATCTCTCAGATCTTGCCAGCCTTTAACTGTCCAACTGCAAAGGTGAGGCAGCTGCTTTTAGTAGGAGCTGAGTTTTCAGCTCGTGGCCCCTTTCCAGCAACAGAAACTTGAACGAGATCATCAAAGACCTGAGTTAGCAACACCAAGATTTCAAAGTGCTAGAGCCCTCTAAGACACCTTCTTAGCTTAAGTGGCCTATTTTCAAATGCGCAGAACATCCCATTATTTTAATCTTGCCAAAAGCTTCTGAAACGCCAAGGGAAAAGCACGCTGTTGCAGAACCGATGGGCTTTTGTTGAGCCCAGCTCACGCTGGAGTGTTTCTGTTGAGTCAGTGCAAAGCCAAGCAAATATGTTTCTTGAAGTAATCCTTAACAGCAGCAGGTGGCAGGCTGCTGCCATTTTTTGTCATTTCTGGCTTCTTGAACTCAAATGGGTCTTTTCTCAATAGGTGGCACTTGCCCCTGGATGAGATCTGCTTGGTGCTGTTGGGAGATAAGCAGTATCACAAGGTGCGGAGAACAGCGAGTGAAACGCAATCAATTCTCCATAGTTTGTAATTATTCATTTTTGCCCTTTCCAATATGTATTACATGGCTATAGTGGTGCTCTAAAAAAGGCTGGAGCTAGTACAATTTATTTTAGCGCTAATTTATTGTGCAGCAGATACAGAAATATTTTAAGCAGTTGGGCCATCAGACACTGTGCTATCGATTGGCATTATATTAATGTTAATCATTAGGACATAGCTAAAAGTTCCTAATCAAAATTAGGGCCTGGAAGATTTAGCTGCATTAAAATACAGCTTAAAAACAATACCGTGAAAGCTAATAAAATCAATGCCCTCCCCCAGTAAAGTTTCTAAACACCACATACAGAAACCTCCTTCATCATGTTACTTATACACACAGGTTTTCTTAATGGTGTCTGTAAACGGTTTCTAACATATAAGTTAACAGGTTATAGTGGGATCCCATCCAAAGCCAGTTGTAAATATGACTACCAGCATTATGTTTAGGTCAGTGGGAAATAAAGTAAAGAATTTAATTTGAGACTTTTTTGAACCGGAAATGAAACTAAAACCATAGGTTGAGCATGAACTGCTAACAACTACAATGATTGTTATGTGGTGACACATACACAGTGAAACAAAGGCAGCTAACCTAAGTTTTCAGAAAGCCATGCACAGAGTTGGATTTTCTTATTTTAACAGCCTTATTTCTTTTAGCTGCCCTTCTGCATCCACCTGCACTGAAAATAGCTAAATGACACTATATGCCGTAAATCGCTGTTGTAAAGTACACAGGTGACTCATTACTTAAATATATCATCTTAGAAATTTTACATTTTCGCAAACCAAATAATGACTTTATCTTCCTTTGTCTAGGAACATAAAGTGTCTTCATTCCTACTGACGGAATCTCTTTGTTGCCACTGTAAATGAAAAGGAGAATTTAATCATGAATAGCTGCAGGTGTCAATCAGCCAAGTGGAGGACTGTGTTTATAATAAAATTAATTGATTAATACATCATTAATCAATAATACCTTCCTAGGCATTTGTCCAAACCGTGATAACCTAAACATTGAATTTTTCAAACTGCAATTACATCAGAAAAGGTAGCACATATAAAAGATAAAAGCGAAACAGGTTTGGAATTGACTTGGGATTATCTGAGATAGCAGAGCCAAACTAATTAGTACCCTGCTAGCATATTGCATCTCTCATTTTTATCTGTGGCTTTGAGTATTACTGTGTTTACATTTTGTAGTGATATGTTTATATTGCGCAAGTGAATTACTCACTGACATACAAAGACACATGAAAAGGAAGCCAAACAGGCACTGCTAATGTTTTTTATTGGAAAATATGAACTGCATTGTGTCCATGGTTCTTCATGAAAAGCAACGCTTTTACTATTAAAGCTGGAACAATCTTATGGGAGCCATGTGCTGCTGAATATTACAGGTCTTAGAAAGTCTTTGGGGTTTCAGTCTCTCCTGAATGACTGATGTATCTGTGAAACTACAGATTATCGGAGGCACAACTTGTTATGTGTATTTTTCAAAAGAAGCTGAAAATGAACAGCAACGGAATATCAGTTCTGCACAGCATGCAGGTCATATTTGCATGGCATTATAGCACATGTAACATATAAAAAACGAGCATAGTTTTCAGGTGGGTTTCATTTGCTCTGAACTGACTGAAGGTACAGGGAGTTTTTTGTTTCTAAAGACAGTTGTCTGATAATATCTTCATGGTGCCTGCTAATGCCCTCTCCTTTGTTCCTATGGCAATGGGAAATGATTGATGTTCAGGAAGGGAGTTACAAGTTTGGTCATTTCAGATTTTGTAAGATACCATCTCCTGTTTCTTCAGCAGCAGGAATAGTTCCAGGTGGTGAGTAGAGCGGTGTTAATGGAAAGGACAAGTTACTTATACATTCACATAACCTCTTCATTATGATCATCACCAGATCTAGATAAGCTTGGCCCCATTTCCCAGCTAAAACTGTCTCACTCTGCTGTTTACATTCTACCTGAAAGAAGAATACAAATGTTGGACCTATAAATCTTTACAACTTAGTCCTTTGTTGAAGTGAGATGGGGAAAATATAGCACTCTAGGGTAATAAAAATATCCTAAAACTGTTTGGCAGCAAAACAGAATTCAAGCTTTCATTTTAGGATGGCAGCACAACAGTCAGGTCTGTCTCCAAGCACACCGAACACTGTCTCTGTAATCGTGAATACGCATCCCCAAATGACAGCAAGGAAAAGGCTCATGGGGCAGAAAACAGCATAAGGCACAGCTGAACTTGGAAAGTTGAGTTCAGATGTGTCCTACTTCTCTGTTTTCCCATTCTGATAAAGAATGAGAGCACCTCTGAGGTGACATGCTTTTGTCTGCAGAGATATACAGAAACTGCAGGACAACTACAAAGAAAACAACAAATTGCAGTAGCTTGGTCCAAACATAAAGGAAGTAGGACTTGTTTTAAGATTATGTTAGTGATTTTTTACAATAATGTCTTCTGGATTCTAAATGTTATCATCGATGTTATCATCAGTTTGTTGCTTAACCTCAGATACCAATGCTGCCTGATTTTTCTACCAACCAGATTAGTAGCTGTGTTAAGATTGTTGGGTTTATCTGAAAAAGTTAGGGGAGTTTGGGGGGGATTTTTTACATAGCACTAAAAACATGCTTTGTGCTGTCAGTGAGCATGGCACACAGGGGCACTACACAATAGTTAACAAATAGCCCCAACTAACCTCATCTCAGCCTTGTTACTCTTTAATTGAGAAGTGACAATGAGGTGACAATGAGACAAAGATTGGTCAGTATAGGGACAGTGGGAAAATTAAATGATACACCTTGAGAATCCTAATCAAGAGATTTGGTATATGGATGAGGTATAGTTATCAGGATCACTATATATGGTTATAGATGGAGCAAAACTTGTGGCAGTGTGCAGATATCTGCCACAAAATGAGAAAGCAAGTAGGAATTAGGAACAGGTTTCAGTCTTTGCAATATTTCTCCTTGTATCAGAGCCACAAATGCGCCCAGAAGCTAATTCCAGGTCACAAGGTGGATATGGTAGATTCTGTGTTCCTCACTCAACCAAGTATCCCCAAAAGTTTAGGGCCTGGGCAAACTGCACAGCACAGTGGACTGAAGGAGGAGCTGCAAAGGATTTTACTCCTTTTGAGTCCTGTGACCCAGGATGGAGATGGTGACAGTTTGTTTCAGTCCCTGGGCATATTTGAAGCAGACATTCTCTAAAGCAAGCCTAGCTGAGCCAGAGTTTCAAAGCACCATTTCAACAGCCAGGATTGCAGAAGCCAACCGGGCATTGCTCACCATTGCTACCCTCCTCGGCCAGGACCTGCACCGAGGACGGCACCCAGCTAGGTGCTCGCACATTTAGGCATGGAAATGAAGCCCTGGGCGAATGCTGCCAAAAGCTCAGTGTAACAGGATGTTAAGGACGGGTGTAGACTGCATACAGGAAGGTAAAGGAGAAATACGTATTGTAGGACTCGCAAAGTATTTCCACTTCTCCGCAGTGCAGCAGGGTTACTTTTGAGTAAAACAGGATAACAAGGCTGATGGGCAACACTCAACTACTGTGATTTGCTGCAGTAACTTCAACAAACCGCACTCAATTCATCTTCTCTGGCTTCTTTCCACCAGGTTTTATCAACTTGTTCAAAGCAAACATTAAAAGAGTTCATACCTCCAACCTGCTCCCTAGGCTGAAAGGCAAGGGCCTCACCAGTGGCTCCCCTGGGACCACTAACGTAAGGGTGAAAGGATCAGATCCAACCACAGCAACACAGCAGACACAGCACTTGCACCTCCAAAGAGTAATTTGTCACTTAATCACCTGCTTTCAGAAAGACTGCCGACGAGGGGAAGTGGAGCCTTGTACACAAGCAGGCTTTTTTGCTGAGTGGAGCTCAGAGGGCTTTGCTACCACATTTGTGTAAAGGATTGAGCAGCAACTAGTTAATGACTCTGTATCAGTCACGGTTTGGAGGCTTGTTTTAATATATGAAGACAAGCTGTTAAGCTGGAATGGTGAACTGATGTTTATTTTGTGATAGGACAAAGTAGTCTCCACCTCTCTCCCAACAGATTTTCTGTCAGCATTCCAGGTCTGCATTCCCAGAGTTGTTAAAGGTATTGTCAATGTCCTGCTTTCTGATTGTTGTTGTACAGAATAATGAGAAGCTGTAAAAAACACAGAACCATGTACCCCATACATTTCCAAATTACACTAGGATGATTATCATCTGCCTCTCATGATTTACAGTCATTACCACCAAGAACTTGCCGGTGGGAACTGAAAGCAGTGTTCTCTGAAGGGTTTAGGACCAGAAATCCTTGCCAAACTGAGCAGTGTGAACTATAGGGTCCAGGCAAATACACCCCTCGAAACACACGACAGAAGTGCAGTTTTGTGCTAACTGCCTTGGACTTTTTCAGGCTGATTGGTTTAGTGATTTTCTGGTCAGGACATAGATCTGGTGCTAATTTTATCAGCTTGGTTTTAAAATCAATGCATGGAGAGTGCAGCGTCTCTCACCTTCCCCTCCATAGACAGAATTACACAAATGTATTCACTTAGATAAAGCTGTCGGTATTGATTTTGGTGTTGCTAGCATTTTTCTAAACTGATTATTTTGAACTTAGACTGTGCAGACAACACTAGCTTATTTGGCATTCACAAACCGCAGCAGCATATTAGGCATTAATTATATATGACTAATTATATTAATTATAATAAATAGGAATTATATTAGGTTTAAGAACTATTTAAAGGGAACTAGAAATTAAAGCAGCAGGATTTAGTATCTGGCTGTCATGGACTTGCTCTGCATGTCCTTGGGAGCATCGTTTGCCATTCTGTCTCTAGTTTTCCAAAATACAAGGTGAAGGTAATGGTATGTACCTGCTTTGTAAAGCTAGTAATATCCTGTTATATCCACTATATTAAAATAACAGCTTGTAATTTCAAATCTTCCAGCACTAACATTTTAAAATCGTTTTTTAAAGCTAGATAGTTCAGACCACTTTAGTCCACAAAAGGAGGAAAATCCTACCACCAACTGCCTTTAAAAAAAAAAAAAGAAGCTACAATTAAAACTTACCCCCAAAAAAATATTACTATTTGTAAAAGTATTTCCAAGTAAGCTGAAATTCCATAAAAGCCTGAGCTTGTACCTGTTCTGGAATGAGATATTTCTATCATCTTTGGCATTTGGAGGGCCCTCTGACATTTTGAGTAATGGCTTCAGCCACTGGGAGAGAGCAAACTTAATAATCCAAGTAGGAAATTCAGCGAAAAGAGAAATCCACTAGAGAGTGATCTCACCAGTTTCTCCTCTGCTTCCACCTTGCCAGCTGCAAAATGGGAATAATCACAGCAGTTCATTTTGTGGGGATTCGTTACTTTTTATGAGGCACTTCATATGTGTGAAGCAGTACAGCCAAAGTTTGCCAAATGTGGGTGGATAGTGGTGAGCTTTGTCAATTCAGTGACTCAGTCCCTTCTCCACAGAGGCCCTGCTCCTGCTGTACGCCTGAACAACAGGAATGATTCCCAGCAAACAAGGTCTGCAGCCAAAAGCGCAGGGCACTGCCCAGAAAGTTGTTTCTGCTGTCACGGAACTACAAGCAAATGGTATAGAAAAGTGAAATGGAAAACAGTCCATTTTAACCAAAAATATTGTGCTGACAGAGCTTGGCACAGTTTACGCCTGAATTTCCTCTCACTGAGACAGACTAATTTTTTAACGCAGTAGTTTTGTAATACCAGCATCCTTCCATTCTACTGATCCGTCCTCAACTTTCAGCTACATCCATAGCAGCAGATGAAGCGCCCAGGACAAACCTGTGCCACCAAGGCCACCCTGGCACCGAATGGCCATGGCCCTATTATTAATTGCATAATCTCCAAAAGAGGGTGGTTACAAGCAGCTTGCTTGGTGGGAACGGTCTCTGCTGCAGGGTGACTTCCTAAGCGTGCCACAGAAAGGGTATAGAGGAATGTAAGTTGATCTAAGCCAAAACCCATGCTTGGGACGTTTCTAACAATTTAACAGGATAGAGAGTCAATTGTCAGAGCTCAGGGATGTTCTTGTTTCTTGTGAATCTGCTTTTTATCCTGGTTCTGACTGTCACTCTCCTTCTGCTCACCTTTCTTCCTGAGCTAGAGAGCTTGTCACATTTAGCAGTGTAAGGCTTCTTTTCATCGCAGATACTTCCAGAAGGTATAACAACTAGCATTGCTGGAAAGAAATGTTGAAAAAAAGAATCTAGCAATTTAGGGACAGCAGAGGGGAAAAAAGCCACCAAAGAAAATGCATTATGCTACACATCAATCACCATTTCCAACTGTCTCTGCATTCTCAAAAGTCTGAAATGCAGGTCTGAGCTTCAGGTTTGGCTGAAACACCATGTAAAACTCACTCACACGTGTGACAAAGCTGGCTGCATTCAGAGGCTGTTATTGCCTGCATGGGATATGATAATTTCTGCAAAAGCCTTTAGTCTGCAAGATGTGATTAACTGCGAAAGGCAGAGTTATTAAAATAGATTGGAGGAGACGCTAAAGGCTTCTCTAAGGATCTGTATATACACTGCTTCCATGTCTGGAGGAGGGGGCCTCCAGCTTAGTAAGAAACATTTGCTTACATATATATCCTTTCATAAGGAAATAAAGAATTTAAAATTGTTTTCTTCTACCCATTCCCTTTCTTTTGGCCCTGTTTATTATTCTGCAGTTACTCTACCAACTCTTTGATCTGATGAAAAAAGCACATTTCTGGCAGTCAGCAGACCTGGTTTCTATTTACATTCTGCTATTAAAGTGATCTGGCATAAATTGCTGTTGACAATGACTCAGATGAGGAAACTGATCTGCCTGCAAACTAACCTAGTAAAAAGCCCACGTTGTTAGTTTTCAGCTAAATCCATGATCACATTAACTAGGTGGTTGCACGCATGCTTCCCAGTGCCCATACTGGAGAAGGCAGGAACGAGTAGTGGGAGACCAGATGAAGTACTGGTGCCCTGCGCTTGTCAGCAGCCCTGCCTCATCCCTCAGGAACTATTTAGGAGCTGCAGTTGCTCATTTTAAAGCAAAGATGTGGTGCCACACCAAAGTTTGTGGTGCTGAATTCACTAGCTGGAGCATTTCCAAGTGGAAAATACATCACAAAAGTCAACATACACAGGAGACGGGCGTTAGCTAGCACTAGGCTAGTGCTGTGGGACAGGTGACAAGTCTGGTGACTCCGAGGGCTGCCTGATGGAAATGTCCTCCTTCCACGTTGACTGTGATAGCTGCAGCAGTGACAAGCACGGGCACATGGGCTCGAGCAGGCCAAGCGTGAGGCAGCTGGGTGCTGCTGGGCTGCAGCAGCCATTCCCCTGCTTCCAGCCCCAGGAAAGGCTGCTCTAGGAAAAGCCGGGCTGTCTCAGCCCCGTTTGAGCTGCTCTGGAGTACTACAAGGGGCAAAAAGCCCTCTTGCTCTGTACATCATGTATGTCCACTCTGACATGTGGTTTTTCCACTGGCACTGCAGTGACACAAAGAGCTCCGCAGCTTTCCGCTGCCCAACTGGAAGCGGCAGCAAAGGCATTAAGTGCATCTCCTCTTCAGCACAGCAGCGCTTTTTAATAATCCTGCCCCAGCAAACTCTTCATTCCTGAAGAGAACAATGCATTTAACATTCATCTGATTAATATTTATGGCTACAAGCCACCCATTGTTTTTACTACATGGCTGCTAATCAATAGGGGCTCCAGAAAACAGCACAATAAGCCAGGGGAGCTGTGGAATTCTTAGTTCTTCAAAAATAATGGCAAAAAGAAAGAGCTTTTCCCACTCAGCCACATTTTTTGCAGTTTGTTTTAAAAACAGAACTCTTACTTGGGTTCATAAATCTACAGTTGTCTCATTATGCTGACCCACATTTGAAAATGTTTACCTTAGCATTTATGTAGCCTCATTAGTGTGGAATGTTTATACTCACCTTTGCATTTGCACTTACCTATACAGTTATATATGTTGTGTGCTGTAACAGTGTACTAATAATCCCACTGTATCTCTGACACAGTAATTTCTCCCCTAGGTGCTACTTTCCAAAGATTTCTGTGTTTTAACCTTTGAAATGGAAGTAGGCCTCACTTTGCTATGAAGTTGATGGGAAAGTATATACCATAAAATTTGGCCTCGATTTATTTCAGTGCCTAATTATTACTTGGAGAGAATGATCTAGAAACCTGAGCAAGGTTATAATACATTTGCTCATGAGGGCAAGCATACATTAAAATGTAATTCCTGAAGACCTGGGCACTGAATCTTGCTTGCCTTGTGCTTTTCTCCTCTTCAGCCTAAGAAAATAATGTGTATTAAACCTGATTAAAATGTATTTTATGTGTATATACACAGAAACATCAGTACATCTTTAAAGTATGTTATCTGCAATGGTAGTGGTAGAAATTGCTAACATGCTGCATTTCTGGGATGAAGTAAATGCTATATCCACTCTGTAAAATTTTATATATATGCAAAATACACTGTTCACAAGATCGTGTGATCTGAGGGGAGTGTGCATTGTAAGCGATGATGATTTCCCATCCCGTCACAATTTGCGCCTCAGATTTGCTGTACTTTTGTAGTGCCTGAGAAATGAGTGAGCACTGACTCATGTGGAATCCAACATCTTTCTGTGTGCTCTGCCGTAAAATAGAAAAAGCAACATAGGAAATGCTCTAGCCTTTTTACAAATCAATCACAGAGGCAGTATATCTTTCCCCAGAGCCTAGAATTTCCCACTGCTTCGTATTATCTTCTGCTTCATACTCAAGTGAGGTTTTCCCCAGCACCAGAGGGGCTAGAGTAACAAGCTCCTTACTAGGCTGATGATACACCCACACACAAGGGAGAAAAGGAGCACTGGTGTAAGTGGAAAGACCTGACAGCTCCTGGCAGATGGGAGCAAGGATCGGGCAGGCACTGGAAGGATCCGAGAACAGGGAAGGCAAAGGCATCCCAGGATGCCAGTGGGGAGGCAGGAGAAAAAATCTCCAGGCTGTGCTGGAGAAAGGAGGGAAGGATCCAGGAGAAAGGATCTCCAGGCTGTGCTCAGCAGGGGCATGCAGTGCCCCCATTTTGCTGCGCCACTGGACATGCTCGCATCTTTTGGCAAGAAAATCAACTGTCTCCTCAGGACACATCACTCCAGCAGGTGTTAGTTCAGTCCTTGTCTTAACTTTAAACCTTCAGATAGCTTAGTGTTAAACCTTCTTCTTCCTCTCTCTCCATCACAATCCCTGCTCCCAAGCACAAAGCCCATGTATTTCACTCTGATGGCTGAATTTAACAGGCAGGCCAGAAACCAGGCAAAAGTGATGGTTATTACCCCCTCCAAAGTACAAGTGTGAGCAGCAATGCCAAACAGCAGAGATCACATCCTTTACGTCTTTATTTGCCAGTTAAGATCCTTTTATTCCATCAATGCAAATATGCAGAACAGCAGGAAACCATGTTTTAAGCAGCACATACCAGTTGGCTGAGAATAAACTAACTACATTCCCCAAGCAATGTAAAAGTAACAATGCACATCATCTTCCAGAAAAAGAAACAAACAGATATTGCAGCCGAGAGGCACAGCAGGCAGCTTCCGTACAAAGTAGTTTGGCTATTTAAAATGCTAGAACCAGTCCTTGCCCGTTTCTCCAACCCCACCCCCAAAAGTCCTACTATAATTTAACCACTTATTTTTTTTGCTATCTACATAATATATAAAATATAAACTCTGTTTACTTGTAACACTTACTTTTCTTGATAAATAGCTCTTTAAAATATCTACTGTACATATGTCCATGCGTTGACATTATATATATATAGCATTTATATATAGGTATGTATGTTTGAAAAACAATAAATATATACTTAATATTGACACAGCAACAAACTGAACATATTCTCATTTTTCAAAATCAAATAAAAGAAAACCAGTACAGAGAGAAACAGCGAGTGTCGCTTGTGAAGCATGGCACAGCAGGGAGCTTCGGTGCCTGCCCTGACCGGGCATTCGGTATGCCACGTACTTGAGCAGCTGTGGTGGTAACGTTCTTCAATGAATCTTGTGTTAAAAGTTACTTCAAGTTGTAGGTTAGCCACCCTGTATGCCATGTGTAACACAGACCGAGCGTAAGCTCAGTGGGGAACAAGGGAGACTCGCCTGGTGGCTTGCAATGGAATGAGAAACAGAAAGGGGAGGGAAGCGAGTCTGATGTACAAAGGTGTCTGTTGTACAAAGGAAAGGAAGTAATGGACAGCACATGGCTGGGAGGTCACAAATAACCACGGTAAACAAGTTAACAGAGTTAAGTGCTTTTAAAGACGATGGCTGGCACTGCTGCAAAAAGTATCTTGATTATTATCCGTAGCCAACTCCATGTAATGAACCAGTTTTCCCACTGCCACAAAGAGACACAATGAAACCCAGATGGCCAAACTCAAATGCTGAAAATGGGGTCACTGCATGACACCGCGTGGCTGCAGGTTCACAGCCGAACCTGCCCAAGGGCAGCTGAATTCACTGAACGTCCTTAAACCTAATGGATGGGATTTTTGAAAGTATGAACCTAAAAAAAACCCACAAAAAACTCAACCAAAAAAATCCCACACCCAACCCCAAACAGTTCATTTCACACATGCCAAAACATAATAAAAGATGTTTTTTTAAAAAACTTCATTTCAAAACAGCATTCTTTAAAAATTGAACTTATTCCCCAAAGGAAAAATGTAAATGGCCTTCTACAAACAAGTTTTGTGTTCAGTTTTGGATTGAGTATAGCCATTCTGTTTATTCATTTAACTGAAAATGCTGAATAAAAGCTATTTTAGCTTGACCTAAGCCAATACCCTTCATTCCCCAACCCCAAGGCTTTAATTTGGCAGCTTCAAAAAAGCCATTACTTGCATGGGCTCTGGCTTCATACACTCAGTAAGTCATGAGGTTATGACATCGGTTCATGAATGCAGCATTATGTATAGTCCCGTTTACTTAAAATTTCTTCTTCTCATGAGCAAATGGAAGTGGGCAGTTATTGTTAAGGGGAAGTTATTTTTATCGGACAGACTTCATCCAGCAGCTCAAGAGAGAGGGAATTTTAAAGCAGATAAGACTGCCAATTATTATTCAGTCATACTTCATCTCTAAATTTTACAAACTTTGCTCCCCATGAGTAACAACTTCAACAACAAAAAAAAGAAACTGCTGTCCTGAATAATCCTGCCATTTCACAACTAGTCCTAGATACCCAGAGAGCACTGCAGAGGTCAAACAGTCCAGTGTTGAGTTTCATACGTACTGAAGGGTACATCACTGGGCCACTGGAACATCACACCAGTGTTGAGTATCTACACAAAGCCAAAGGTCTTCTGGGTACTTTTAAACCCCTGTAAAAAGAGAACTTCACAGTGAATAGACTTCATAATGTGTGATACTTTATACTGAAGGCCATAGATAAAAGTCAAATATAAAAATTCCCAGCAACAAGAAATCCTGTCATCAGTAATTTCTGAATCTCTGCAAAGACATCAAGGTACTATGTTTACCTTTACCCATTAAATAAATTATGCTTTTTGTTGGTAGATCAATGAGTCATTTTAAATTGTCTGAGTCTTTTCCACATTTGTATGGACACAGAAATAAACAAGGTAACAGAGAGACTGAATTGTACTTGCGCTGTGACCACACGCAGCAGAAAAGCCTTCTTTTTTGAATGGCTGAACTTCCAGGACAGCTGTTCACTTGTACAGTCACCGATTCGAAAGCTATCCAAAAGAAGGAAACACTAAGTACAAAGTGGAGAGTGCCTCTGATTGCCCTATGCTGGCTGGGCAGGAATTTCTCATGCTTTCAGCCAAAGCAAAGGATGAACGCCACAGCAGCCCACCCTGAGCCTAAACTTGTCTATGCATGCCCTGATTCTCTGCCATATTGGCTGCATGGGTAAGGACGTATCATCTCTACATGGTATTTTCTAACTACACAGCTAAAGTACTACTAATTTAACACATGCATGATATTAGATATAGGAAACCTCAAGCTCTCGCAGAGTTTTTACGCCTCCCCGCAGGACTTCACTGAGTTCAGCACTGAGGATGTGCACAGATCTAGCAGGAGTACAGGATGGATGCTGCTTCCCCGAGGGCAGGGTCCCTTCTTGGGCTCCCAAACACAAATGTGGAGCAAGGCTGCTGCTGTCACCCTCAGGAGGTGCGACCCTCACCCTCCACACGACTGCCATAGTCTCCTTGTTGGCGCAGACATACAGGTACCAGACTGCAGACACACTTTCCTGTCACTCCCTGCAGCAGTCACCACGATCCCTTTGGGCACACCGGAGGACTTCAGTTGTGCCCTACTGTCACACAGAGTAGAGTTGCCCTACCCCTGGTGTGGACCCCAATGCAACTCCCATGGAAAATAAGACATCATCTCTCAGCTGACCGTCCCAGCACTGAAACAGACCCCTGCAGAGCAGCAGAGCATTTCGCCTGGGCTCGCCCCTTTGGCTCTTTTTGTCTTTGGCAACAGACCATAATCTTCAGTATCCTATGTGCACGGGTTGATGGCAAAGGAAAAAGCCTCTCCAACAGCAGCCCTGGGAAAGAGGAATCAACATTTCTTACCTAGTGGATGAACAAGCTCATTTGGGGACTACTGTAAATTCCAGCAGTAGCTGCAGTTTGGCTGTCAGGCCTGCACCAATTCTAGCAGCATTCATCTCAAACCTTGTGGCACAGTATCAAAGAACAGCATTAAAAGTGCAATTCCAAATATATGTTTCCCAGTGTGGTACCGCTTTTGAGTTCCATCGAGTACACCTCTGCTATCTGCTGCCCACATTCTTAAACCCAGTGTGAACTCCAAGAGGCTTTATTGAATTCAATGTACTTTCAACTGTACCAAAAGAGCAGAGGGCTTGATGCTGCCAAGAAAGATCCCAGACTCTAAAGTAAGAATTTATCAGGATAGTAATACACATTCCATAAACAAACCAATTCCCTCCACCTCTAAGCCAGGTGGAAGCTTAGTATCTTTACACTTGACACTACAGCACCTTCACCTCCTAGAGAATGGAAAAACTGTCATCTAGTCCTAAACACATGGAGTTACTGCTGCCATCCCAGTCAGGTAATGACTTCACCGAAACCTAGCGTAAGACCTCTGTTGCCATCACAAAAGGCGCTCCCATCCTGCCCCTGCTCGTTCTGCCTGCCTCTCTGGGAACAGCCCTGTGGTCACACAACAAGCTGTACAGGATTCAACTCATTTGCAAGCCAGTACTCACACTAGCATCAGATGGCTGTGTAACCAAAGCATTAGATCTTCTTCCTGCTAAGCAGCACCGTCTGCATCAGTAAGTCGGCACAGAGGACGGATGATGCCTGTCACCTAAACCTTTGGATCTGGTACAGAAAGGCTGAGCTCCGTAGTACTGCCCCTAGTACTACCCCTATACACCGTGTCTTGCCTGGGGACTGTTCACTGCAAGGGCGGGGAACAGGATTCCAGCATATCTTCTTCCAGCTGACATCACAAAACCCAGAATGACACAGAAAAAGGAAAATACAGACAGGAAAAACTGTCAACACTTGTGAACCAAAACGACACGCGAAGACATGAACTGCAATTCCAGTACAATGGCCAAACCACTAAGAAGCAAGACTCAAACATTTTGGTCCATGTTTTGGATGGTGTTCAAATAGACATGATTAATTATCCACTGGGCTTGCATTCGTGACTTGAACTAGTCACTATTTTCAATAAATGGCTTTTGCCTTACTATAGGAAAACTCTCTTGACCCCCTTGGGGCTAATTTGATTTTTCAGGAGAAAGGGATGATTTCTTGCTCAAATACCCTCTTCTGTGTTTCTCTGCATATTTTTCAGGGCAGGAACCGTATAGCACGGTATACTACCACCATTATAATGGGAAATTCCTGTTGGCACAGATACTACCTCAGGAATTCTCAGATAAATCCATTTTTAGGAAAACCACCCAAACTTGTCAAGGGCTGCTTCAAAGAAGGAACAATGAAAGCTTGCCTGAGGCCTTAGCGGAAGTGGTCAGCCCCAGATACAGTTGCTAGAACAGGCAGAACAACAAGGATAAAACAATTCTCCATCTGGGTGTGGTTTTGCAGTACTACATTATTCCGGCATCGATCATGCTATTACACTTGGGGGAATATTTCCTGAGAGGTCACACATATGCTCTTGCAAAAATTAAGCACACATTAATAATTTTGGGGTGGGAGTCAAGTTTCCTAACTTTAGCCACCTGAAAATTTAGAAGCCGAGATTCTCTGCAAAGGAGGACAGGAATTTCCGATGGGCACCTCCTCCTATATTAATCTTAGGATGAACTGAGTCAACAGAGAGCTCTCTCTGTATTGACTGCTTGTCCTTGCACAGCTGACCAAGACAAGACACTTGACTTTCAGCTGGCTAAAGTCAGATGAGATGAACCACATTATTGATGCCTTCCTGTCCAAAAACATGAAGCTCTAAACCCGGGCATAGGACAGGCAGGAGCATATAGCAATCAGAGAGAGTCATTTGTAGCAGAAACCCTAGAGAAGCCCTTAGTGCTCCTAAAAATAGCAAACCTGTAAGCGCTTTCAAAAAAATCTAAATTATTCTGACAGTTCTCTTTCTAATCTAAAATGGCAACACTAATGTGATGGCCTTGAGAAAGAGGGTCATATTTTTGGTTTTAATTTACTGTTCATCCAAATGTTCTCTTCTTTTCCCTAGTCAAAATTAACAAGGAAGCCTGATAAGGTTTCTCTCAAGTTTAACATAACTTAGTGCTATATGCTTGTGTTCTACTTTTTTCCTATCTTGAGGATGTAAACATATAAGCACTGGAGCAGCTTTATGCAGAAAAGCACTATCCCTGTTTACTGGGATAATTCACGTGCCTTTCAGTATATTCTTTCAAGAATACGTTCTTGAAAGAATATGTTATTTCAAGACTGCAATCTAATATAATAAAAAGAACGGGACAAAGGTATCAAAAGAGTCTTTCCACACCTGCACTGATGACAGGGAATGATTACTACAGTACCAGTAGCCGGCCACTCTAAGGAGGTGAAGAGGTGGGGGTCTTATGTAGATTTTTTCCCTGGCAATGGACAGGTAATTTTCTCATCCCTTTTGTTTTTCACTCACACTCACCACTTGGTGGAGGTGAAAGCTTCTGGACTGAACTATATGGAATTAATTGTCGGTGTGCGTCTCTCAAGTGTGAGTTCACAAAGGTTTAAAAGAACACTGCCTGTCTAAGCATCATACGGTTTCAGGTTGGATTTCTAGTTTTCCATGTAAAACCAAAATGCACAATGAATGCACTCAAAAGTCAGCCCCCGACACAGGAAATTGTGTGTAAACCTTCGTAAGACTAGCCTGAGTTCAGCTGTATAATAAATCCCACTATCACCACTGTCTCATGCCACCTGCCATCCATGAAGGTTTTGCACAACCCATTTTAACCAGCACATCTGTGCAGTTAGCTTACCGGGAGCTTACTGGGAGCTCACAAAAGACCCTCCCTCCCCCAATACCAGGGCATATGCACTGTGGTGGAGGACTGCTTTGTTTTAAAAGCCACACATTTTCCTATTTAATTGTGCTTTAAAAAAAAAAAAAGAAAAAACAAACCCAAAAGACAACTAGCTAAACCAACACAGAGAAGCTCCTAACCAGCTATGAAAGGTGAGCTGCTGAGATTTTCCATATCGCATGACACTTTCACACCAAGTCCTATTATTCTGTGTGTTGGTTAGAGGTGTAGTACTGCAGCACGGTGGTGTCAGCTGTCATGGTAGGAACCATTCATGTCAGACACTACAGATAATTTAACGACATGACAGTACCTTCACAGCCCTCTGGTAGGAAAGGAAAATCTAAAAGGATCTTCCCAACCTTTCACAGTAAACACAATTGGATATTCTAAAGCACCTGCAAGCAGGAGGTGAGTCTATGATATATCTTTCCAATCAGCCAGCTAATACTGTTATTAAAACAGTTATGTCAGCTCTTAAGTCTCCTATCTGTTTTGGGCATTTCTAAGGACCTTATCACTTTGGCATTTAGCCACCGACAAATTTAGTCGATCCAAACACCGTTATTTCCTTCTCCTGTATCCTCAGCTGTTTCTAAGATGCCCAAGCCCTTCACGGGGGCTGAATGGCTGTTTCCTTCAAGAGCTGTCTGGTTCCTATTCTCTCCTAGGAGCTGAGAGGAGCTAACAGTACAGGGACATCCTGCTCTTCCGCATGGCTTCGCTGATTAAGTATGCTGGGCTCAGTTCTGGCTCCTCCGTCATGATGGAAATGTTCTGCCACTCGCCCAACTGGTTTGACTTTTTAATGGTGTCCACCACACACAGGGCATACAGACAGTCGTCAAAAGTGGCAGCCATCGTGAGGGGCCTCCCATCCCAGGTCCTCCTGTCGTCCTGGTCCTCAAATGCCTGCCGGACAGCTTGAACCATCTTAATGGTACCCCGGAGGTAGGGGGACGGGATGTCACTGAAGGCTTTCTCTGGAAGTAAGGAGTTGCTGACTGGCGTGGAGTCCTTTAGCAGGAGCTCCCGCTGAGGAGAGCTGTTGCTCTGTCCGTAGAGATCAGTGCCTATTACAATCAGCCGTCCTGACGAACCCACCACAATAATGTCTTGTTTGAACTCCCCCGGCACGTTGAAGTTGAGTGTCACCGTGCAGCACACGCCGCCTTCCAGGACCATCTGAAATGTACAGAAGTCGTCGCTGGTGATCTGCCGTATCCCCTTGATGTGGTCCGTCTGCTTCACGAAGGTCTTGAGCAACCCGTGCACTTTCACAGCCTTCTGGCTGGTAAGGAAGGTCAGGAGGTCGATGATGTAGGTGCCCACCGAGTGCAAGCCCCCACCTCCCATCAGGTCATCACAGCTCCAGTTGTATTTTTTGCCTAACAGGCTTCCGCTGTGGACCTGCACCTCGCACACCAGCAGCTCCCCCACGTAACCCTCCTGGATCAGCTGCTTCATCTTCACGAAAGCGGGCAGGAAGCGCAAAACGTTCCCCATGATGCTCATGAGCTTTGGGTAATAATGAGCCGCAGTCATCATCCTGAAGGCATCCAGGGGAGTCGCCGTTCGGTCACAGATGACATTTTTTCCAATGCCTGAAACACAGTTTAAAAAAAATGTCATTAACAAAAATATATCGACTGAATAAACTGAAAGCCTCGAGGCTGTTCTTAAAGACTAAGCCAAGGGGAAAGATCCTTGAAAGAAGAAAACGTTTCAGTATGGCATTAAAGGCACAAGTATACCCCCTCTGGTGTGTTTCCGAAACACACGTAAAGAGTTTCTTGAGCACCACAGTGAAAATTTATCCCTTTTTATCTATTCCTTTTATATTCCCCTTTATTTTCAGTAGGAAAATTTATCCTATTTTATTTTATATTTCAAAAATAGATCCCTTTTTATGCTAAAAATAGCATGAAGGTGAGATCCTGGACCGATAAAAAAAAACAAGCTAAGGTAAGGTGGATTGCTACTCAACATTTGCCACCTTCTGGGAACAGGTACAAAACCAAACCCCTGCCAAACAGCCAGTTTGTAGAAATCTCTTCTGTGATACCCTGCCTGTGGGGGGGCTTCTGAGAGCTGAATCGCAGCTTCAGATTCAAATCCCTGAAGCTTATGAGTAACAGGACCGCATGTACACAGTAACTTAAACGTAGGTATGCTGAAGAGCCTGGGCTTGTCTTTGCAGTGGTCTTGCCCCTTCATCTTTCCCATTCAGACTGTTTAAGAGGCTCTGACTGGAGAGAGTAAGAAGTACTGGGATTGTTGCTTGATTTACAATGCAGAAATTGCTTCTCGCTCCTAAAATGCCATGCTATTCAGACAATGGCACTCATTTTTTTTTGAAGCAGCTCTGCTGAAATGTCAACAGTACATCCACGGTGCCAAGGGAGAGCTACGATTGCTCTAAAACAGGTCAAATGTAGCTGTGACAATCTGCTCCCTAGCAGAATTGTCCATATGGGCACACTGTTTACCGAAGCTTGCACGACAGTCCTGTTTTATCTGGCCAGCAAGGTGTGCAGGCTGAGATGCCAAAATAATGGCTTTATTACTGACTTCTTGTCAAATACTTTCATTCTGTATGCATACACACAGTGACAGAGCCTCCAGTTTCCTCTTTAGTTGCATACAAAGATTTTTTAATGCTTAATGAGCAATATTAGGCGAGCTATACAACATCTTATAGCACTAAATATGATCTTTACCTTGAGAGCCCCAGGCTAGACCTGGGCCTGGCACTTAAAAGAGATGAATTTGAATCCTGTCTGCTGGAGTCCAGAGAAGAAATATGGTTACTCACTAAACTGCTTTGTGCTTTGATTCCTTTTCCCTTCAGGTAGGTGAGAAATCCCTTTTTCTTTAAAGAGCTGTTGTGAGGATAAAATTTCACATGTTTTGGAGCTGTTTGGATGAAGCCATATAAATACAGACAGATGGCAGGGATCTGCCTGAGCCCACTTACATGAATATTTAACAGCCTGACTGGAAGAAGAAGGGGGTCACAGTCCAAACATTCAATAACCAGCTCATCCACACTGCCTATTCCCAGTCTTTGCTACTCTTTGAGTAGCTACTGGAGGGATGGCTGCCACCACTGAAGTGGCAGTCACATCTAGTAAACAGCCAAGAAGGGAAAGATCTTCCTTCAACTTGCTCCTGTTTACCTTCTACTTAATCAGGTAGGTAGTGACGTACTCATTTTCCTCTTATACTGGGCAGGAATCCTCTATTCAGTGGCCACTGTCTTCCCTTCTCACTTTTCTCTCTTATCTTTACAGACTGCTACTGGTGACTGAGTTGACATTTCCAACCTCACAGCACTTCTTTTCCTGCTCCTGAATAATTTTCTTTCTGCATCTGTTTGATATTGGAGAAAGCATTCATCCACCTGCCCCATAATCCTCTAACTGGTAGCTCCTGCTATGCCACTTGATACAGATCACTAATATAACAGTCCTTGAGTTACAGATTCTTTGCAGAGACATTTTAGTTTGACAAATTAGTTCTCAAAATAAGGGAAATCTTAGTCAGACAAAAATTGCCTGCTGTCAAACCTTCCTGAAACAGTCATTTTCCCCCCAAAGAATCCATACATACTATGTCAACATCTGACCTGCTCACCAGTGATCCACAAACATCTCTTTCTGCTCCAGTTCAGCTTGCACTGTTCTGCCTCACAGACGCCAGCCACATTTTATCTGGGGTCTATGCAGTCACTAACCTCTCAAGATATGCCACTCCACATGTGCTTGTGAGGAAAAGGATCTGGCTTTCATGAGAAATTGCAGCCCGGGGACAATCTTTTTGCTGTGTGTTCTGTGTCATGCACAGTGGGGGGCAGTCCTTCACTGTGTGGGGCAGGGAACGCTTGGGACTGTCTCAATCCGAGTACCAAATACAAAAGAGAAACCTATGGGCTTCTACATCCCTGACATTCAAGAAAAATTGCCATTAGGATCACTGTAGCACAGAAAAGGGAAGAGCCCTAAATATCTGTACAGAGACAGGGAAAAGGTGGAGTCTTATACTTACTCCTTCCACCATTTCAACCTTTCTGGAAAGGCGGAAACCTTTTAATTACAGCAAATCCAAAACATTAATGTTTGAGAGTCTTTCCGGCTCTGCGCATATGCTGATAATACAAGCTGTGCTCTTATCCCTGTCAGGACTTTAAACAGATTTTTTGCTTGGTGCCCAGAAGGCTTTTATACTCTATTAAAGCTCGTGCAGGTCCTTTCAGCATGACACTGCTCGGCATTTGAGTCTGTGCACACTACAGATCTTTGTCTTCCCTGTAGCTGTAAATCTGCAAGCAGCCACATTTGCTTTCTTGAAGCAGGGAGAGAACATGAAAGGTTTGCTTAAATTGATTTGGAGAAATACTCTGGTGTGTTTATGCTACTAGAATAAGAAACAGGCGGATCAAAACACCATAGTTTTCTGCTCTCTTCCCCCTGCTCCCTCCTCAAAAGGAGAAGGAAAAAAGGCACCTTCCCTTTGAGCCATTCTCTAAAGCAGCGACACGTAGGGCAGTGTGCAAGGAAAACCTCCCTTCCCAACACCAACAGTCTCACGAACCCGCATGCTCTGCCTGCAGGTGCTGCAGGGAGATTCTCGGGAACTGACCCCCTTCTCCTGGGGTTAGGGTCTAATCCCGTCCACTTTTGGACAAGACTCTGGAAGAATGGATGAATTGCTCCCGCTTGTCAGTGTGTCTTGATGTTTCACACATCTCTGAAAATCACACCACGGCAGACAGCAAAAACTTCATTAATTACATAAAAGCAGGGAAGTGCAGCTTGTTTCAGCTTGTTTCAGCAAGAAAGTGCAATATATATTGTCCGTGGTGGTAAGTAACAGAGTCACAAACATCTCCTCATACGAAAGAACACACCCCCCTTCCACGTGCATCAAGAAATCTGGCCCACAGTGCTACAGTTCTCCATCAGGCAACTTCTGAGCGTTGATTTCTCGAGTTCTTAGGTAAAATGAAGAAGAAAAATAATTAAGTACACATCATTCTTTTGGAGGGCTTCACACAGTCCTCACCCCAGTCTCTCTACTTGGCTGTGCTTCAAAAAGAGACAAAGCGGTGCCAGGCCGGTGGCAAGTGACATGACGTGGGATTTCTCTGGCCTGCACAGAACAGGGGAGGGCTCGCTCCCGGCCAGCCCAAGTCCAAAGCTGAAGCTGGGCAATGCATCTCCTGGCAAAGCTCCTGGGGTGCAAGTTGACTCTCTGAAGTCCACCCACAGCTGCCATGCAGGACCTCAGCCCAGGACCCACTCCATGACTACATGTCACAATCTGAGTAAACAGTGATTATAAATACGAAAGAGAAGCCTATGGGCTTTTACATCCCTGACATTCAAGAAAAATTGCCATTAGGATCACTGTAGCACAGAAAAAGGAAGAGCCCTAAAATCTGTACGGAGACAGGGGAAAGGTGGAGTCTTACACTTACTTCTTCCACCATTTCAACCTTTTTGGAAAGGCTGAAACCTGTTAATTACAGCAAATCCAAAACATTCATGTTTGAGAGCCTTCCTGGCTCTGCGCATATGCTGATAATGGCCAGAAACGCAAAGAACCTACATGAACAGGCACTGTACCGTGGTGCCGATGAGCCACCTGTGCCCGCAGGCATGGGGCCACGAGGCGGCAACCACTTTAGACCCAACAGGTCTGCTCCCCTGAACGCCTCCATCTTCTCCCTCCAGCAGGAAAACAGGAAAAACCAAGTAATGGTGGAACTGGAAGATGCTCATCCATGAGACAGACCAGATCCCTAGGCCAATGACCTAGGTACAACTTGCCCTAGCAGTGCTTAAAAATGTGAAAGGACACGAGTTTGAGCAAAATTACACCAGAGAATTTGACATCTAGGTTTTGTTGCTGGTAACATCTGACAGCTGCTTGGTTCCTCTTTAAAATGAATCGAAGTTTCCAGAGCAGCAGGTCCACATCACAAAACCATCACTAACACTAGTGTCTTCTCACTTCTCAGTGCCTCATAAGGAAGGTTAAGGGCTGAACGGTCCATCTTGGCTATTCTTTATCTCCCACAGTGCATATACGCCAAGCCAAACCTCAACAACTTAGATACCAATCTGCATTTAATTTAACAAGGTTACTTAAGAACACCAGTCTTCTCTGAAGAGGTAGATGTCTAACCAACTCTCTAGAAGAAGCTGAGCAAAGAGAAGAAAAATTGTCTATACTGCCATTGGTGCTACCATTCATTTGAGTGAAGATTTCTCTAACACTTACGTTGAAAAGTCAAATTGACCTAACGGCATGTCACCCACCACACAGGAATTATTTTTGTCAGGAAGTCATGTGATTTATTTGCAGACCTCAGCCTTCATTTTAGAAAAAGGAAGCCCTTGTGATACGGAGATTATTTTGAAAGTTAAACAGCCCAGAAGTACGTGGCAAGTAGATACAGTCCAGAGTAGTAGTATTTACAATTTTTTCCATGTAAATTCTAATAGAGCAAGAATTGACCTCCTGACTTTGAAATGTCTGGCTTTTGCAGCAATTCATTTCAGAGATGGCTCTAGCTCCTTGGCTACCAGCAGCACAAGTTTCAATGTCCCTGTAATGTCCCTGTACTGCACAGCCTAAAAATGAGAACTCCTCGGTCCACAGTGCAGGGAGCATTGAGCAGCTGTAAACAGTGCAGGCTTCATCAATTCTGAAATGTGCAATGTCAGCTTTTTTTTTTTTTTTCATCTGCTCTGATTGTTTCAAATAAGGAGAGAAACATTTTTACATAAAAAACTCCAACTAATTAAAAAAAGTGTCCATCACTGAACTGAATTAAGACTAGTCCTCTATCTGTTGAGCTCAGGACATGAGACCCCAGTACAATATTGTCTCCTCCTCCTATTCACAAAAAAATCAAAAAGGGCTCTATTTGGAGTCTGGGCATATAATCAAAACCTTCACTGGCACCAGAAAGATTCATTAGTTAGCAGTCGCTACCTATTGCTTTGGGTCATGATGGAGGTGAGAGAAAGGGGGAAGTCAGGTTTTGGTGGACTAAGCTAAATTAGTCAGCAGAAAAATACATTTCTAAAGTTAAAGAGGAACTGTCAACATTCAAGGAACAGATGGAGAGTTTCAGCAAATACAGGAGTGGTAGAAGAGCATGCTTATGCTTATCAGGCTACTTCAAATAAATGATTTTAAATATTTATATCAGATTATAGTATCTACTTCAAGCACTTTTTTTTTTTTCTAAAAAATAGAAGCTAATACAAAATACATCCAAATAGTGACAATCCACATTATCATAATATGGTTACAATAAATAAGTATGGGCAAAATTTTCTTCTCAGATTTTGACCATTGCAGCTGCTGCTGTTGCCTCTGGATCCTATGCAGAATCAGAGGGGAAATCATCATTGGCACTCAGTTCTGTTCACGGCTTGTAAGATGTGTTGCAATGATATGCGCTGTATTATTAGTATGCAAATTATTAGCTGTAATCAGATCACAGTTTCCATCCTAATGCAGTTTGACATGGCTTGAAAATACAAAACAGTATCATCTAATATATGAATGGGGAGTATCTCATTCACATTTTCCCAGTGTTGTAACACTGATAAAATAAGCTGAGATATTCAGCTACTTTTATAAATAAGAAATACAGCTACTCCTATAAATGTGCCCAAGTCAACAAACAAAAAGCAGCAAGTTTAGTTAAAAAGCTATACCTTGCTGCAAATCAGTCATTTTGGCCATACTGACAAAAGGCTTTTCCCTAGGAATATATCAAAAAACCACAGTCAAAACAAGCAGCTTCAATCAAAAGTCACTACCTCTCATTTAAATACTTGGTATACAGCAAGTTGCTCCTCTGCACATCTGTACACACACTGTCAACTCTGTGGTTTGCACAGACACCGTATCAGGAGCTCGGTACGGCACCCTGCAGCTGAACTGATGGTTGATACACGCTGAGTATCAGTAGAACCGTGTATTTTGCACACTCCCTTACCAGGAAGAGATCTGTTTGTGACACTAACCATGTTATCTGACGGTACTACTGCAATCCCGTTGGATTTTCAGAAAATATCTTCCCATTTCTATCTTGCATGAAAATTAAAATGAATTCTGGTGTATACCCATATGCAAAAACACACAGAATCATTTTCCCCCCCTCAATAATAATGACTTCAGAAATCCTCACAGCTATCTGAACCATTCCTTTCTATCCCTTTCTTTTGAATTTGCAAAAGATACAGCGTTTGGAGGCTGTAATTTTTTGTAGCCAGGACCTCAAAAAAAATCTTCTGAGTTATCTTACTGACTCTTATAATACTTAAACACTGCACAAACCCAGAGGTTGGTAATGAAGATCTGTTTCCTTTTCATATTAATCACTCCTTAAGAAACCCAGAAGAAAATATAAGAGATCTGAGCTGTAACCGCGCTGACCCACTGCCTACAGAGGAGACCAACAGGTCTCACAGCACGTGACACAATTTTTTCTGTTTCGGAACTGTCTTCATGAGAGCCTCGCGGTCACGGGCCCTTTTCTACCAAGCTGGAACAAACCGGTTCAGTACTATTCCATCTTTCTAGCACATATGAACTAAGCAGAGACACGCAACACTGAGAATGCCTCTCAGAAATTGAATGCAAATACAGAATCTGAAGGCAGAGGCAGCTCATGCAGCCGCTCCTCGGTTATTTTGACAGCTGGGGTGGCTCTTCAGTCGCTCAGAGACACAGCGTTCGTACAGTCAGTTTAGCCTGCTACGTGCATGATAAGCCATGAAGCTCTGGCACCATAAATCATGATTTTCTTATCTGCTCTTCAATCACTGCAGTATAATTTGTTGAGCAGTACCCCCTCTTAATTACAACTCCGCAAGCAGCTCCTTCCCGGCTCAGCTGCAGAAGATGACCATAAGGATACCTCGTCCCCCCGCTTCCAGCAGCAGGCAATGCCTGGCCCCCAGGCACCGTTTCCAAACCTTCATCGCAGCAAAAAAGCGCTTCTGTCGCTTGGCTGTCTCACCACAAACTGCTGCAAGGCCTGGAGGGATATCGTGCTTGTGAATACGAAGCTCGCCTGGGCGCTGCAGTGCTGGCCACCCGGGCATTAGGAGAAGGCAGGTGAAGCCCATAGTCCTGCTCCCCGCCTGGGGTTCCCAGGTTTTTCCATGAGGATGTTCTGGAGTCTCTCCAGATGAGCGAGCAGTAGCCGGGGGTGCAGCAGAGGAAAGCAGGAAGGTGGCCAAGGAAGCAGAGAAGGGGGGAGGAGAGGGAACACGAAGGATGAACACTACAAGGCAGAAAGGAGGATGCTGGAAGAGCCCAGAGGAGCTCCTGCCACGCCAGGAGCTGCACAGCCAGCCCTAACAGTATCAGCAACATCCCCGGTCCTCAGGGGCCCCTCCTGGAAGGCTATCCTTCAGTCCAATCCTCGTGTGAGCCCTGCTAGCATCTTTTCTGCAGAAAAAAATAACAATGGAGAAGAAAGAAAGAGATTCCAGAAAAAATCAGCATGCTTTTGTACGCAGAGACTGGACCGGGGGAGGGATGATGAAGAAAAAGCATTTATGCTAAAATGGTGGTATGTGTGTCAGTTAAGCTATTGCCCAATACGTGCATCAGTCTAGAGAAATTTAATACTGGGACAGGCTATTCTGCAGGGCTGATACTATTTTCTGATGCATTACGTGTGGGTATGTGTGAATCACATACTGCATAGTGATGAAAAGCTTTTGAATCCCTCAGAAAAAGAGTCTAAATAAATATGGATACATGTATTTCTAGCAGGAGGAGTGGAAAACCTGATGGTAGGCAGCTCTGCTCTGGGAAATGAGGAGTGATTTCTGGGACATTTCAGGTGATTTGAAAACCTTTTCACCCAGGATAAGGATTTTTTATTGGTATATAGATGTATCTCTGCTATTATTAAATGCTGCTGCTGTCAATATTGCAAAACAGTAATAATTATAGTAACAATAAAGACAATGGTTAGATTTATCATATTCAGAGCACAATCTGTCACTCAGTTCCTTGAATGGCATGAAAAACACATCTATTTCAATCGATACATCTGCCAGGGGAGAATTGACGGCAAGACAATGTTTCTTGGAGGAAACATTATTTAACAAAACTTTTGACAAGGAGACAAATCTCAGTGATGAATGCCTAACAAGATTGGCATTAGTCACAGCTCTTAACATTGGCCAAGGCAATCTTTGTTAATCGCAGATACGTATAGCTGTGGCAAAAACCCTATAGCACAATGAGTCATAGCTCCTAACAGGGCATGTGTGTATTCCTAGTCTGCCCAAAGTGTGAAGGCAAATAAGAGTGACTGAAGGAACATACTTTCCTTCACAACTGAAACAGACGGGGAATGCACACGGGGAGTAATACACCACCCTGCTGACACGCCACAGCTCATTTGGCCCCAGCAAATCGGTGGTTTATACAGATTTTACAGACCCTGCATCTCTCCCTCTGCATCAAAATATTATGAAGTAAAAGAACACATATGCACTGCTGCATTTTATAGTCAACCGGGATGAGATGCGCTTCACAACTACTAGGTGAAAAATTCTGTATAGTAAACTGGCATGTGCCCAAACTGCACACACCGCCACAAAGCAAGGGTCTCGGTTCACACACCTACTTCTGGCCCTGGTGCATCGCACTACGATTCCAGTTTTCAGGCTGGTTTACCCTCACTGATCTAATCTCTTTTCCACACAACTGCTTTGAAAACAAAAACTTAAATATTCAAATACCCGGAAAAAAAGCTGTTTGTGACTGCCTCCATCTTGGCTGCCCTGTAACCATACGCTAAACCAAAGTTCACTCAAGTATCTACCTGCATGATGAAAAGAAACCCCACAGAGACACCCTGCTGCTAGTGACATATGAGCAGCATCTCCACCGGCAGTTTAGGTGTCACCCAGCTAACAAGACACGCACAGCTCACGCAAACGGCGAGAAGTGCAAGCAGGCGCATCAAGTAAGAAGGTTAATACGAGCTGTGAGCTTACAGAAGCGATTTCAGCTGGGCTAGTGGTCTGTAAAACCATTTAAGGAAACAGAAACATAGGGAACTGGTTTATCTTGTGATAGAGATGCTGGGTTCTTTGTAGATAGCTGCTGACGTGGGGTGCCTAGGCTGGGAAAATACCCCTGCTGACTTCAAGTGGTTGTAACGATGCCTGCAGGTAAATAAGTGCCATCTAAGCAAAACCAGACAGTTCATCAACACAAGAGAAGACTGTAATGATGATATCGATTTTCATTATGTAGTAATATTGCCACTAACTTTTATTTGCACAGAGGTAGTCATTAGGGCTATGGACTGGGGCCATGTCTGTGCGTGTGTTACTGTTGCTGTAGGTATAAATGCTGCTGTAGTGGCATTCGAGGCACTCTGAAACAGATGCAATCCTTTTCTGCTTGAGGTGGGTCTCAGGGCTGCTTCAGAAAGCTTTAGGTAGTCCTGTGAGGAGCCAGGAGTTGGCCGCGGCGATCCCTATGGGTCCCTTTCAACTTGAGATATTCTGTGACTCTGTGACATATGACCTCTTCTGCAGAGACCATATGCATCCATACAATTTTGACAATGTGCTGGCTTGAAGGTAACTCTTCTAATAAGTCTATATGAATTGTTGATTGCTTATTCTGTTAGTTTGGCTAGTTGGGGCCTTTGATTTGGAAGTATAAAGCACCTGCATCACTGAATCCATTGACAATGTGCTTGAGAACGAGGAAAGCAACCAAGTCTTGCGTTACTCTGCACACCAGCACACTTTGCAAGGCAAAGCAGAATTCTCCAGCCCTTTCCTAGCATGGGCTAGAGTTTGATGCTTGGTTTACAGCCCACCTGGCACATCACTCTGATCTCTTCTCTGTAGGCACTTCCGCAAATAACAACACTGGAGGACTGAAATAAATGAAGCACGTGGTATTTTTTAAACTATTTAAAAACCTTTAATTGCTGGGAAATCTAGAGAAGGTATAAATACATCCTGACAAACCAGCTACTTGCACACTGCAGGGAAATGCTTCAGGGGTCCCAGCTTGAGATTATCTGTTCAGATATCTGAAACATGCTCAGACTCACATTCCCTGAGCCCTACTTGGATGCCTTCCATGCTCTCATATGCACTTGGGAAAAAGTTTATGGGACAAACCATGCTGGCTCTCACAAATTTCTGTACAACTTTTATATCTTCAATTCCCCACCAAAACTGTAGGGTCACATCCCTGCTGAGTACTTCCACGTGCAAGAAGAAAATCTAAAGACTCACATTATGTACTCAGATAAACTGAGAAAAACTGTTCTATTTAGACCTTATTCAAACAAATACTAATTCATTTCAATGGGATTTTAATTGTCTTAGAACTACATAAAAACCTCAGTGAAAATCTCTGTATTTGGTCCTTTGTTTGTTCCAATTGCTCTCACTCCCTCTATTCAACTTCTAGAGCAAAATGCACCCATCAGTTCAGTATATTATAATACCTTTCTTTTCCACAGTAATGAAATCACAGGGCAATCACATCCTATGGTCGATCTCTATTCTCCTGAGGCATTATCTGTATTTAAATATGTTTCTTTTTGTGTTGGCTGACAACAACTAAATGCCCAGCTGTTGTAAAGGCTTTGGGAGGATTAGGAAACTGGGGAGTTCAATTTTCTTTCAGCTTGCTCTTCCATCACAGAATTGTTTACACTTACTGAGTCAGATAAATTTATGGCTGATAATTAGAGTTAATTTTCTTTATGTTTCTCTTGCCTACCTTTTTTACTCCCATTAAAACTAGCAAGTTGTAACCGGGTACTAAATAAAAAACTGACAAAAGATAAACATCAGACTAATGCTGGCGAGTAATTAATGCAGCCATGATTTTGGCAGATTTGTACAGGATTCATGAAGCTTTATGAACACTGAAAAATTACATCTCACCAGCCAACTGACAGGGAAAGTGAGAGGAAATCCAAGTCTTAAAAAACCGCCCAACCCAACCCTACGAGTTACAGTGTCAGATCCCTATCTGCATCTCACATGGCATCACCGTGCAGAGCAGCAAACCCTGTACTCTCCACGCACTTTATATTTCAGGGTTTGTTTTTCTTCAGTAAACATTCAGCGATAGTATCGACTTGCGTGAGATGCACTGCAGTTTCTAGTACGATCCCTTCTAAGTGATGATTATGTGAAGCTGATGGTTTGCTACCTACTTAACCCAGACTCTTTTCTAAACGTTTTTCCTAACCTTATCTCTCTGCACTATTTTCAGCTGGAGTATTTCTATTTTTTTTCCTGCCCAGTGAAGTTTGAAGGATCTCTGTGCTGAAGAAAATGTGTGTCAGTTCTGCAGTGCTAAATGAATGGAGCATGCATTTAACCTAATTTTCTGATACGAGTGATTAAAATAAATACTAAAATCATTACTCACCTTCCCAAATACTGTACTACGGACACCAAACCACCCAACTATGAACTGGGACGCATGAACGTAACTGGACACATTTGAAAACTGCACACACACACCCCCCAGAATTCTGACTTTAGTTAATAAGCACATACAGACAGATGCACACAGATGCAGAGGAAGGAACATGTAAGAAAGTCCCTTTCACTTGCATAAATACAAGAACACAGCACATGGAAGTGAGCAGTGCCATTCCTTTCATTTGGTAGTGAGTGTATGCACCTGCACCTACAGGCTCTCACCGTAAATCACATCTCTTTCAAACATACGGCTGCAGAAATTGGAAATGTCAATTTATAATTATTGGGCAAACCCTACCAGAGCCCGTAAGGTTGTGCCTAGCAGTGGAACTGAATTTTCCAGAGTAATGTGAAGTCATGTAGGGATGGACGAACACCAAATTGCACAGCGCATCTTGGGGAGGAGGATGTTCTCTCAGCGGTTTCCTACCCGTTGTGACAGCAGGTCCCCTCTGCTCCCTGAGTGGCAGCAGCGGCAGGACTGGAGAGGCTGGCAGGACTGCTCCGCTCTCAAGAAAGGCCACAGCAGAGAGGAAGAGAAAAGTCGGGAAGCAAAAGGTGTCAAGACGAAACAGGTCAGATGGACCAAACTCCTAACCCAAGGGGCTCCAGGCTGCCTCTTCTATCTCCTCGTTTCTGGTGTGCCATTTCAGCAGGATCTGGGAGACTACAAAAGCATATACACGACGGCCAGTCTGCAGGACAGTATTTTTCCATCTGCCTAGGTCATCAAAGTTTGCCTAAGACTTTGCAGATGAGAGCATAGCTTGATTCTTCATGGGTCCTCATTTCTGCCTCACAGGCTAAGTCCTCTGCTCAGATCAGCGCTGGCTTTTACATCTTGCTCAGAACAGCGAGAACCAGGACCGCAGAACACAGGTGAAGAAAACAAGCTAGCCTGGCCCATGTAAAAACATCAAGGCAGTTAAAATACTGATTGTAACGCAATCCCTCTGTTGGGATGCTGTCAAGCCAAAATACATTCTAACAGAGGACCCCCACCTCTCCGAGTCGCTGTTGAGTAGCACAGCTCTACCCCAGCCATTGCTGGGTCTGGTTCCTTCAGTCCAGCCCCACTCCCATTTTGAAGTTGATGAGAATTTTGATAATGGAGTTTTCCAGGGAGATGGCATCAGGCCTTAGCAAGCTTCAGGTCAAATTTACATCAGCTGTAATTCCATTAATTAAAGTATTCACACTGGCCATCAGTGTGGCTCTTCGAGAAATGTGGTCAATGGAACAACAGTGAATAGATGGCAAGCAACTTAACTTCTTATCCAACACTACCTCATAATTCTCATAATTGAGAAACTTCTACGTGAATGATAAACCTCCACCTCACCTTCCACCCCTGCAAAGGCAGTAGTTTTAGAACTGGTGTACCTTCTCAGGCAGTATTTTACTCCTGTCAGCGAAAGCTTAAGTGCTGCTAAAGCGGAGCCATAAACCCATTCTGAAAAGCAGCAGTGAGAGTGGATCACAGTGAATCAGCAATTCTAACTATGTGAGACGCTGACATCGTGCTTCCCTGGCTCCAACCCCAGGTCTATAAGAAAGATGGACGTTTGATTAATTACTCCCCAGACTGCAGAGCTTACACAAGAGCCAAGGACTCAGCAGCAGCCCCACCAGCTGACTCAGATAGCAATAACTCATCGGGTACGATCTGCCTGGCTGCCAGATTGCCCTGTCTGCAGTCAATCTGCAGACTAATCCTCCCAAAAGGGCTTCTTGGAAAATGCCACCGACACTCACGCTGGCTAAGCGTGCACTGGACAAGACACAGCCACGCTACAGTAGCGGCTGAAGCCGTATTTCATTATGCATTTCTGCAGCTTGCCCTAATGGAGACTAGGAGCTCCTCCCCACTACTGAGAATCTGCTGGAAAACACACCAACACCAGAATATTTCCCCATTATGTTCAGCAGGCTGGACGTAGTCCATTGGGATAGCCCAACTTGACGTTTCGACCTCAGTGCCTGGTTTTGATGCATTTGTATCGTCATTCCAGAACCCTCTTGTGCGAAATGCTCCACAAGCACACCATGGGAAATGAGCCCGTTTGCAGTGGGCTTTGTTGTACCATGTACACGCTGGATACCTGAACTGGGAAGACTGGTCAACGTGGGTAGTTCCTCCCCCTGTGCCACCTTCAGACAGACCTTCTGCTATGGGAGAAGTGCAGCCCAGGCTGCTGTACCTTATGCTACTCTGAGCTTGCTGCGAGGCTGTTTGGACCTCATCCCTCTGAAGCCCCTGGAAAACTTGAAGTAATATTTCAGGTGTAGAAACTTAAAAGGGAGAGCTCTCCTGCACTTGACCTGTGCCACAGTGGGTGAAAGAAATGTAATTTTTATCCACCTCCACTCTTGCAGGTACATATCTGATTCAATGAAGAATAAAACACCTGTAAAGTAGGTCAGTAATTCTTAGAAAGCACTTGCACTTACGTTTCCTTTCAGAAGCTACATAACACACTGATCTCCAAGGAAAAGGAGGGCACAAAGGACAGGGCACTTTCAAGTGAATAAAAATCGCTTTATTTCTGAATGACAGTATGCAGCCAGAAGCCTGAAGCCCTTCAACTACTACATTTTTCAGTCACAGATTTTGCTCAGATTCCTATGCAAAACTGCCCTAGAAAGATATTCTTTTTTTCAAGCCAATAACACTGTTTTCCCCAAACACATACTAGTTCCTGCCTGTAGCCCCTACAGAAGAAGAATGAGCAAGAATTCAGGAGGAGAAATCTCACAGTGGGCACAGTTTCCACGGTAAGTCCTATTGAGATGCTAACCGATTGATCTCACAGAGCACTTCTCCACTCAAACACAGCAACTCAGGAGGCCCAGGGCTGGGATGCTAGGAAGAAGCTTAGGCTAATTAATTGCATTTCTTTTTCTGACTGCTGTGTTTTTCTGCCCTGCTGGATACTTGGAGGCCAGCACTGGTTCCTCTGATTAACAGAACCTCATCATGAAATCAAAAGAAAAGCTGCAGGCTAGAGAAAACTAGATTTTTGATAACAAGGATTTGCTCTTGGCAAATAATTATAATTGCCAATGTTAAAAGGAGATTGTGAATTAACTACAGCAGACAAAAAATAAATTTGGAAAAAAGCTTTCAATAATTACAGTGCATATGTCAAATGGAAATTACTCCGATTTGGGTGGCTCTGCAGTCACATTGTACAATATCTCAAGTGGCTTCATAATAACAAGCTTGTATCTTTAAAATCATTTAATATAGCCCAGGGTCTTAATAACCCAAAAGACACTTCAGTCGGTACAGATGGAAAGCTAGCCTGGGATTCTTCATTTTTTTAGGCCATGTCTACACACAGTTCATTATTATTTCATAATGATGCATTAAAAAACATACCCTCCCCACCCCCAAACACACACATGGTTTTACTGATAAAAAGTACTTTATAGTGGTTTTGGCTCATCTCTAGGCCATCTTTGTTCCAGTATAACCAGCCACATCAGAAGCCACACCACTGCAACTCTGTATGTAAAACATCACGTCCCACATCTTACACCAGGGCCGATTTCCATGCAGGTCAGACAGACGGGTCCTTGGGAGGTCTGTATTATTTGCGATGTGCTTCAGTCTGGATGAAGCTTCCTGTTAGAAACCTAAATTTTCATGACTGCTTGTGGGTGGATTTAGGCAAGAACTTTGTGCTCCAGCCAAGGATCACAAGCTCATGGGCCATCAGAGAGAACCCCTCTTGGCCAGCCAAGGGCCATTTGGGTCTTGTGTGTCGAGGGACTGATTCCAAATTCATATGCTTGCTGCTCCTTAAAAATGGGGGAGATTTATTAAAACCACCCTCTTATTTATCCTTTCACTTATGACTTTGGCCTGTTAAAACTTGAACTGGGAATCCCCATACACCAGACAGAAGGCTCCCTACAATGCATCTGAGCTGAGCTTTTTGACCCTTCAGTGTCATCACCTACTTCCACCTCAACTGCAAGTTTGTACCTGCACCTGCTACAGAAGAAACTAGGAGTCGGGTTATCCCTTTGCAGGAACAAAGATAACCAACAGGTCACCACAGTATTACTGGGAGCAGCCACGGGTCAGTTGCGGGCCACAGTTCGCTCACAGATCTCAAAGCACTTGACAGAGCCAGGCAGGTACCACCCTCTCCCATTGCACAGAGTCGAGAAGTTTGATGGTTTCTCCCTGTACAGATATCATGAAAGCGGCAAGAGCAGCCATCGTATTTAACCTCTTAATCCCCTAGTAACCTTTCTGCACCTGCAGGAATTACACCACCCTTTCAGCTCTGCCATCATTTATGCTTTTCTTTAATAAAAAGCCCTATTTGCACTTAGCAGATTGATGGAATATCTCAACTTTCTGCATTAAAAGCAACTGCCATTTTAGCTGCAAGTGAAAGCCCAAACCTCAGCGGTAGGAGTGCTGGTCTAACTGCCCAAGGGCAGGGATTTCCCCGAGACTGTGTGTGCAGCAAAACTACCAGGCTCTTGTTCTCCTGCCTTCGCTTGGCTGTGGGTGCCGTGCAGGCAGAGGGAAACACCAGCTTTAGGCTAGATTCATCCCCTGGCTATTTTCCCAGAGAAGTAGGAAGGGTGCAGAGACAAAAATCCCCTAAAAACATGGCAGAAACACCACCTGGCCGTGGTTATACCCTTCAGCAGTAACAGGCGCCTGCGGAGAGATGCGAGTCAGCGGTGCAAGCCCTCCGAAGGGCTGGGCACTAGGTGCAAGAGATTATTTGCCATGTACCTTTTATTCTTCTGTTTCCAGCTAAGGGTTAATATTTACCCCATCTAACTAGAAACAAACAGTGCACCAAACAGCGGGAGAGGCCAATTTCTCTGCAGGCAACTTGCTGCCAGCATGCAGCAGCTCACCACCATGACTGTGCCCCAAGAGGGAGATGCCAAAACCACGGTTTGCAGTTCCTTGTGAGGTAAGCCAGTCCGAACACAGGGCTGCAGGGTGCTCGGCTGCTCGGGAAACCACTGCAGCAATGCCTTTCCCCTCCAAGCCCAAACTCAGCGCAGTAACGGCCAACTGCCTGTTGTTATGCCTGCCAAGAGCGTGGCGGCCTGGATGAAAGGAGAGGCTCGCTCTGCCTCAAGATGCCAGTCACGAAGCATCACCATCAGCAGAAACCACTCTTGACAAGACCAGCGACTGCCCTCAGGACCCTCTCAGCAGGATGGCTGGGGCAAAGGCAGAGCCCAGCAGCCAGCCCCAGGCTCAAGGCACACCATGGATGCTCACGCTGCCGTACCCTGCACCATGCAGGCTGTCCTGACCACGAGCATTTTGGCTCCCCAGGTTTATCAGCCTACAAGCAAACTTTTTATTAGTAGCATGCATTGCAGCAGTGTTTCTATTCCAGCAGTAAGCGTGTCCTACCAAATACTGCACTGCCCCAAAAACCTACACGTTTCTGTCGGGGACATTACAATAGCTGGCTCTGCCCTCCTGGCAGAAGTCAAAGGAAGCACCCAAACACATCAAAGTTCATTTTCCAGGACATGGGATACCCGAGCTGTTTTACTCGATGCATCCTCCCCTTCCACGGGCACATCAACGCAAAACAGTATGTACATGTTCCCTCCCTTTGAGCAAGTACCTGCATATAGGTCTCCCATTTTTTAAAAGATGATCCCAGAACACATCGGCAAGGTCAGATACAGTACATGGATGATCCTTTGCCACAGGAAAATACAGCCAGCGTACCTCCACACAGCACTGCCTGTGCGTCGAGTGCTGCTTGCATCGTCTGCCTGCTAGCTTGGGAGAGACACGACTTGGTGGATCTGAACAGAGAGACTGTCCTGCTGCCAGGGTTGGGCGTGCTACAGCAGCTGTAGCAAGCTGCTCATGCCTCCAGAAGCTCAGAGTACCGGGAGACAACAGGCTGCTTCATCTTTAGGGACTTCTTACACATGCTGCAAAAATACTGCATGCATTTTGTATGTTGCCTGGATATTTAGATTCCTTAAGTGAGTTTCTGTTCACTGCAAATGTGTTTAGTTTCAAAAATGATATTTTTCTAAACTGTGCAGCTCTTATTTGTCCTTGAGGCCAGACAAGACATAAAATGTGGCAACGTGCTGGTAACGGCCTCTCTGCTGCAAGCTCCATTTTGCACTACAGCAGCACATTTAACAGGAATTTTCCAATTCTATAGGATGCCATCACAGCAATGCAAATTTCTTTAGCTTAGACAAGCCTCAACTTTGCTGTTCTGCTCTAGGTGTGGCTTCCCTTTAATAAAACTATTTTTAATGCTACAATACTTGAGGGTGAACAAAGCACATGCCTGTGCTGATGTCAGTGTTTTTACAATACAGCAGGTTTCAGTTGGCTCTGCAACACCAAAAAGAAGCTGGGCTTCACAGAAATTTGGATGGCTCCCTTCTGAGTCACATCCAGTTGGGCTATCCTTTGGAAAAAATGCGTGGTGTTTGTTCTCATCAAAACTGGCCCTCCGAAGTCTACAGAGAATATTTTGTTCTCCAACTATATGGTTCGGAACTTCTGTTGTCACCATTGGTTTGGCTTATCTGAAATTGTCCCTTCCACAGTCAGAATTGACAAAACACAGAAATCGGGTCATCTGGTCACAATATTCTGCTGAGGGGAAGCAATGCCCATTCCAGCTCATCTTTTGCTCTTCTGCTTCTATTTCAGAAAAGACTCTTAATGCATCCCTTCCTTTACAGAAAGCAAACATTCCCAGCGTGTGTTCACTGCATTACTGAAGAGTTTTCGTTGCCATGCAAATACCCCTCTAAAGCAGAACAGCAACAAACACATCCAGACAAAATATCGAGCTGCAGCATGTCTTCATCCATCCACATCTGATCCCTAGTTGGGTCAGCTGCCCAGAAAAATTTGAAGGTAAGCAACAAAACATCAATTTCAGAAAATGGAAGAAGGCAAGAAAGAAGCCAGTTCTTTGACCTCTGGCATTATCGTACAAAGTCAGGGAAAAGGTGACACTATTACACAGAATATAGAAAATTAGGAAAGGATCTACTGGCAGAAAGGAGAAGTTTAGTATAATGCAATCTGTACCTTAAACATGATTTTTTTTTTCCTTACAAAAAGCCTCCAACAATTTCACTAATCACTGAAAAAAAACTAAAAGGAGGCAAACAAGACCCAGCATTCACATACACAGGCTTAGCTTTCCAGCACATCCTTTCCCAGTGACAAGGACAGAGCAGTGCACCTCCAACTCTCATATGGAAGCAATTATTAGTGTGAAAACAGCCCTTCCTAGGAGGAAACAAATGAACCTCATGCACAGTCTGATTAATGACTACTCCCATGCACATATGTAAACAGCCACATAGTTGCTACCTTAGCTTAGCAAAATTTTACAGTTACGTGACTTTTATTCACTTGTTTATGCTGTTCTGCAAAGCCCTGGGGTTTTGGAAGGGATCCCATTTAAAGGACAGAGGGTGGCTGCAGAAACGAAGAGCACAGAGCTCTGCTGTCCGCTTCTCCCCATCTAACTGTATGAAAACGCAGAATCTTTCAGGTTTCTTTTCTGCTTGCTAGATGTAACTGGTTTCTTTCCTCCAGCCCAAATAGTATTAAGAAAAACGGTACTGCTTTCTCTACAGTGAATATACCAGACAATGTCGCTGGCTCCTGCCTCAAAATATCCCAAATTACAAAGAATGTATTTTATTTTTTTTTTTTATTGACTGTGGTTACAGGAGAGATGTCTGCAAAGACTGTGTCCTGCTTGCCCTGGCCCACCTTACACAGAGATGCTTTGTGCACAGGAGGAGGCAGTGCAACTTGTGCTCCGCAGAAGTACGGTGGGAACTGATTGCCCTGCACTACTCCTAGGAGGATGGTGAAACTTCAGAGTGCAGAGCATCCTCTTGATTGTCCGAAGGGGTAGCTCCATTGCGTTCTGTAAAGAATTTTAACCTCTGCCCTCTCCCCTTCCATCAAGAAAAACCTGTTCACTCAGGTGTGGAAGCACATGGTGGGACATAGGGCAGGTGACATTGGTTAGAGCCTCGGCTCTGCTGTCCCCTGAGCCAGCACAGCAAAGGCATGGGACCATCCTCTGACACCTTTTCCTGAAGTGCCTCTGCAGGACACAAATTCACCCCCAGTTGCCGTAACTGGCTGGGAAAGACCTTGGCATAGAGCAGCATGAGAAGCCCGTGTTACAGGAGGGTGATCACGTTAGTGCATTGGGCACAGGCAGCCTGGCACAGCTTCATTGCAGGAACGTTTCCTTGCTGGCTGATGCTCGGGTCAGAGTGCCAGTGTCAGCCACAAAACACCAACGCAACCTCATGGCCAGCCTGCAAGCACAGGAGCTCCCAGTGCTGGTTATGAAATGCCAATTAAAAATTGAAAAATATTGAAAAAATTCAATATTCCATTAAAACTGAAATTACTTTGGCTGTCTCCCTGCATGACCAGAGACAACTTCCCACTGATTGAGTTCAGCTAAGGCTTCTTGACCATTAATCTGCAGTCCCTTTAGGGGACTGGATCTGCACTGGAAGCAGTTTTTATTTCTCCCGAAGGAATTATGCAGTTAAGTCCCGTCTTCAGCACTGGGCTTTGTCTCCCTAGAAAACATTTCAATAGGATCAGGCAGTTTTAGCAAAGAGAGGCTGGGCAGCCCCTATCATGTCTGTGGCTATTCTTTTGTCACAAACAGCCACTGCAACTTACCTGACATGCCCACTGAAGCTCACAAGACCTCCTCTGCCTAACACTCTCAAAACGTCCCTGGGGAGCACCTGGCTTGGCTTCCCCTTCCTTGGGCAAGGCCCTGCTCCAGTTGCCTCACTAGGGCTTAATTTGTTTTTCCACACAAAAATCACCCACAGCTTCTTTTTTTCCACTTTCCTCCGCAAGAACCACTTGTCCCCGTTTGCGCCTCTGCACTGTCACTTCACAGTGGGATCAAAACTAGTGACAGCAAGGAAAAATCTGATGCATACAAACGTGAATTTTGGCTGTGTACTGCTTCTGTGCAGCCAGTCGAGATGGGCTAAAGCCTTCACTCACCACTTCGGTGCAAACATGTTCATGCAGAAAGGGGACAATGCTGTTCCCCCACATCAGCAAGCAGAGCACAGAAAGACTGCAGCGGTCTCTCTGCCACCTGAATGCCTCTGAAAGGCCCAGAGAAGAAACACATGGGCAGGTACTCCTGAGGAACACCTAGGTGTGCCTTGCCCACCATGAGAAGGTGCTTCACACACTGGTTTGTCTTGGAAGCCGGATTCTGTCAATGCATACAAGCTCCCTGGCATACAATTAAACATCACTGATGATGCTGGGCTTCTGGGCACGTTTTAACTACACAAAACCCAGATCTCATAAAAAAAAATCATTACACTGGGCCATTTTTCATGTTGGAGAATTGGGATCAGTGGTGTTTTCCAGCTCCGCTGCAGAAGTTGTATTCCACCGACATGGCTGCAACTGGAGACACAACATAGCATCTCGAACCTCTGCCTGCACGCATCTACAACTGCACTGCTTCATCCTACACACGTGTTCAACTTACCGTGAAGTCAACTTTACAGCATCTGGTGTAGCAAACAGGGTTTGAGGGTTTGTTTTGTTGGGGCATTTTTTGTTTGTTTTGTATGTTTTTTGAACTTACCAATCCTATTGAGAATAAAATATATAAAATAATAAATAGGGATAAAATATTTCTGTATCTGTTACTGAATTATATGCCACATTTTACAGTAAAGTTTTATTCATTCAAATCCTTAAGCTTTAGCCAGTGAAGATGTGTCAGAGACTACAGAAACTAACAGAATAGCACAGGAGAGGAGATAAAGCTCCCATTTCTTAACAGCTTGCAAACAACCTGCAAACTAGCTTGACTATGAGAAAGCTTCAGAGGTTCAATTCTCCAGTTTGGTTGTTTGGGGTTGTTTTTTTTTTTTCTTAGAGTGAGAAGAAACTGGCCACAGAATCATTTTTAGGCTAATTTCCTAAGGAAACAAAGCTCATGGGATCACAGTTTGTGTACATTTGTTTGTAGGCCAATATATTTGACCATCTGACTGCCATGATTCTATGTAAAAAAGTCATCAGAACAGATTCAGTAATTCTACATAGGAAAAAAATAAGTGAAAATCAGGTTTCCTTATTTCTGTCTGAATATAGCTTAAGGATGTATCAAAACTGCCCACGACTGAAAAGTTATGACTGTTCAGCAGTGCATGCCTTTACCTTTGCTGGTACAACGTATTGCAAACAGAATGTGTCATGACGATAAAGTGGACATCTCGGGGGGGAAAAAGGGGGAGAGGGAGAAGGGCTTTAGGTTCAGATTGCAGAGGTGCTGGTCAATACACAAGGTGCCAAGCAGAAAAGAGATAAGCTATATAAGCAGGAAACCATAAACTATACTAACACATGGCCTTTCCCCACCCCGTCTTGAGTAACACAAGAAGGGCTTAAGAGTATCCCAGCCGGCAAAAGACAGCTCGTTAGAGGAAGTCAGTGAGCAATGTCTAGCTGTGGGGAGCCGGACCATCATCTGGATATGATACTCAAGCGCTGCTTACAGCCATGGTGGAAAGCCAAGCCCGGTAAGATGAAAAGAAACAGTTGGCAAACTCTGTAAGCTGGCAAGGGAACCCACACAATTGGCCAATATGAGACACTAACCATGAGTTAGAGGAAAAAAAGTGTCACTAAATATTTAAAGGAGGACTTCAAAAAGAAGTTCCAGTTATATAAAATAAAATCAATGTCATTTAATAGCAATTTCTTCAGGCTTGACCTAAAACCTCTTTCAGAAACTCTTGTCTCCTGATACATCACTGTGTTAGGAATACAATAAACAATAAAACAAAAAATGATGGTCAGAAGCCAAACTCTAGGCCCGATTTATGCAGTTGCAGGGTCACAGCAGGCCACAGAGGGTTTCAATCTGTGGCCAAATGCCAAAATGCGAGATCCTGTGTGCATTCAAACAGGAGGAAATCTCAGGGCTCAGAGTTCACATTCACCATCTCCCCACCCCAGATAAAGACCCAGCACTGTTACAACAAAATACAGTGAAACAGATAAATACAGCGTGGTAGGAGTATGCTGCCTGAGATCAGACCAGGTCATAATTTACAGCTTAAATCAAAAAAGAAGTCCAAGTTGTCCCCTAATAATACACATTAATGTGTCTCTACGAGTGAGATACAAAGGGGAATGAGATAAACACAGAGCTTTCTTCAACACACACAGATCGCCAGCCTACCCTGCGTGCCACAGGGGTTTGTTATGCAAGGGGGAGTTAGAGGAAGACGAAGTGCAAAACATCTAATGCTAAGACACCTGGGGAAGGTCTCACACGTGCTACACACAGCTTCAAAACAACCCCAGCTGCTCTAGTGTCATAATACCTGCCAGCTTCTTCAAAGGCAGCTCTCGCGGCACAAGCATAATGTGTACCTACGAGGGACAACGTTCTTCCCTTCTCATCACATAGCACACGGTGAAGATGTGCCACCAAGAACTTACTCCGGAGCAAATGAGAAGTGTCTCATCTCCCATTCATGGTGAGGAAGGCAATACCACTAAGGCCATCAAGGACAGCACAGTGTGCACACTGCCTGGTGGGAAGCGACATATTTTTATCACAACTGAAAACCAGCGTAGCAGGTTTCTATGGAAAAGCACTTGAAGTCTTAACTTCCTTGCCCAGTTCCCTCAATAAGCGCAGACACAAAGTGGGAAAATGTTTCCAGCAGTGCCTATTACCCCAAGTCATGCCCTGCTGGGGTTAGAGCTGTGCAGGTAACACACGCCTGAGTCCCTGCGTGGCTTCTACAACCAACCAGGAAATTTTAACAAAATAACTTTTGTGATGGAAGCAGAGCAGTACAGGGCAAGCAAAAAACTATTCATCATTCCACACAAAGTCTCACGCTGAAAGAAACGGTGGTTTTCTCCAGACTGGTGAAGTTGTTTTCAAATAGTTGTTTTCGCACCTCAGAGGTGCGAGTGAATATAGCGCCTGGCTCTGGTGGGTCAGCTTCTGCTAAACCAACATGAATCTGATCTAGAAGGAAAAAACAACTGCCACTAAGCAGGTCTTACCCAGCACTCAATGCATCATGCATTGCAACTTCCTTGAAGCCCTTCCAGGTCGTCAAGTGGCGTGAAGCACATAGCCAAAAGCCACCAGGCAATGCTGTAATGCCTTCATACTCCTTTCAGCAGCGGGTACTGAGCTAAACCACCTGGTGGTATGTCTTCATCACTACCTGCTGGGCTGGAGGAGACCAAACACCAAGCCCAAGAGCCTCACTACTCCCACCACTGTGCAGGATGCTCCAAGTGCTCAGGGTCCCACGTGGCGACTCGCTCTCTGCTGACACAGTCAGCTCTGGCCAGGAAGATGTCAGGGAGCTGGGCACAATGAATTTGGCCACGCTTCCCAAAGACAGATATCTGTGTCTTTTTCACAAACCCCAGAAGACCAGGGTGTGAGATCCTCTCACAGGAAGGCTTACTGCAATCCCAAAAGGGTTGGAAGCATGCAGCACTTTTGTCTAACAGTCTATTGTATTAATATATGACTGCTCCAACCATAAGAGCAATTGCTACCCTCTTTCTGTCTCGAAGATAACCCAAAGGCCAAAAAAGCAGCTAGAAGTCCTGGGCAAAGCAACCTAACAACGTGCATAGAGCTCCTCAGAGCCTTCCAAGTGACCGTAGGGAGGAACAGACAGAAAGCAATGAGAAATCAAAGGAGGTGGTAGCTGGAGTCCATCCGCACCTCAGTCACCCCTCAGAGAATCAAGAGACCATGTCTGTTGTGATTTATCCTCTTAATCCTCAAAGACAGCACTCAAATCAGGGAAGGGAAAGAACTATGAAAGAAATAAAAAAAAAGAGGGAATTCATTCACTCCCAAAACTTGGGTGGAAGCAGAGGATTTGCGATCAGACAGTGCACACAGAAACATGTACATCTATGAAAGACTTCAACTATAGGAGAGCTGAAAATGGAGCCACGATTGCCACAACAGCTGCTTATGCTTTTGGCTTTATAAATTTTATAAAGCTAGCTATTTGGGAAGAAGATAAAAGTTCTCTTTATTTGATTTCCCACCCAAAAGAAGCCGCTGTAACTTCATTTGGGTCAACTCTGCCTACACAGAGGCAGGTTTCCTTTCTGCATAACTTGGATTACTTATAAAATCTCTGGGCACCTTCATCATTACCAACCACAACATCCTGCAAAACGGCAGATAATTAACGATATGCACAGCCTGTGAAAAGCAGCACAGAGTGACTACAAGCCCTGCATTCATTTCTGCTCCTTTCTGTCATCACAAAGTTAAACATCTAAACTAATAATCTGGGATTTCTCTGGACTCAACAGACTGCAATACACACCGCCAGGATACCATTTACCTTATCAAATTTAGGCACACGTTTTAGGATGGTGCCCATTTTTCTACCACCTACAAAAAGCCTTGGTAACCAGTCAAGACAAGGTTCACAGCTTTTAGAACAGACGCCTAAACAGAGATCATCTATATAGTTAACTGAGACAGGCTTCCACTGCAAAGGAGCAAAGGAGACAGAAAACCAGCAGCAGGACAGAAAAGTTAATTTGCACCCCCCCAGATCTTAGGCTAATGGGCAAACTCTTGGAATGACCCCTCCTACCCCACGTTATTTCATAACGTCTTATGTGGGACATTTGTGCCTGGTAACAGAGGACACCGTAAGAGAAGCACTGTTGAAAGTCACTCACACTGGGGCTGTTTTTTAAAACAGGTTTTTCACTCAGGCTAAACAGCCTACAAGATGCCTACATCCCAAAGCACACCGTAGTCACTGCGGGGCTCCATAGTGCTGGCGTGCTACACCCCAGACAGCTCGAATTTGCAGTGGTTCTGTAGGATGCTCACTTGGACAGCTGGAAGGCAGATGTCTGGCAAGTCTAATAATAAACAGAGATTATCAGTTCAAACTCAATCCTAAAAAAGAGCTCAGAAATGCGAATCCATGTGAAACAGTAAATCCCCATATCTTTGCCAATGTTTTAATTTGAGTTAGCCAAGCCAAGCTAAAAAACACATCTCGGCAGGCACAGAAAGATGCTCACTGTAAGTGGAGGACACAAAAAAGGCATCTGGTGTGAGCTGCCACATGACTCGCCTCTCTGGCTGGAGACTGTTCAAGAAGAAATCTGAAGGGCGGATCAGGCAGAGTGCGCAACGGGGATTTCATTAATTGAGGAGATGATGTACTGGCAGAAGGAGCTGAAGGCAATGCCGGCACTGCAGTCAGGCTCTGCCGTTCTCCTCTGCGACATCCCCGCATCTGACTTATTACCAACGGGCAGCTGCTGCAGAAATTGAACCGATGCTGAAATGACAACTCTATTAAAGGGGCAGATGGTCCTATGAGCAAATGTTTCACCAAGGACTGGGTAGGTATCATCAAACTAATTTCTCAATGACTCAAAAATGACAGCTGATATCCCAAGAGATGAAATTTCAGAGTGTCACTGTACCGCGTAGCCAGGGGCCAGGAATATTCTTGAATATGACCCGACTTAAAAATACAATGAAGCTGGTCCAAACACAAGTCTATCAGTATGGTTAGAATCCTTGGTAGCAGCTTTTATGACAGTCATGGTTGAAATGTGCCATGTTGGGAAGGGAGCCAAACTGCTTATACATGGAGTGCAGCTGCACCATAAAGCTGCTGCAGCTTTTTGGATAGATTATCATTCATAATGAAGTGGGAAAAGGCATAAAAAAAAAAAAATCAATGAAAGAGGTGCCAAAGTAGACCCTACTTACCTTAGAAAATGTGCTGCTTTTTTTTAAAAAACTGGAAATCAGATTCATAAGACAAAGTTTACTGGACAAAATGTTGACTGCCAATTAGCTCTCCTGTTACTTTCATAGAAAATTTTGAAACTGGAAATATACTGTCACTTCTCCCTGTGCACAAAGGATTGAGAATGCCGACGAGTAACACAATGGCCTTTCACACGTAATGCTTCTTTCAGTTTTCTCCTTGCCAATTAGTAAATCAAAGTAGACATACTCACAGATATCCTTGGAGCATAGATCAATAAGGTAAAACTTCACAGCTCATCTCTGGCAAGACAGCAATCTCTGAGGCTTTGGAGAAACCATCTACCAAAACCAGGACATAACTAACAAGGTTCAAAGCACGCAAACAACAGTCAGAGGACATAGAGGTTAAAATTCACATGAAGCTGATCACACAGAAAGAACATGGGATGTTGCTTTGCTGTTCCAGTAGGCAACACCCAAAAATGACAGTCCTTACTACGTGAAGTCACCCGTTCAGGATTAATCCTCTGTCTGCAGGGAACAATGGCACAACAAAGCTTGGCAAAAATAATTCTTGCTACAAAACAGATCACCAGATTTAAAAATCCTTTACCCATATGGTCAAGTTTAAAGACCTTCATATCCACTCCTAATCTTAAACTGCATAAAAGGTTATCTCAGTCTAGCTATCAATTCTGTACCCAAAGGGGAAATTCCTGCAGTCCTTCCATGCAATCAAACCAGCCTTCACCCTGCCTTCTTAAGGCACTGACATTTACATTGGCAAAATACAAAGATTTAAAAAAAGCCCTTACCTATATATGCACATACGTATGTACATTGCATTATATACATATAAGCACTGCAGGTTCAGAGGCAACAGCACTGCTTACTACCACAAATAGCTCCTGCAAATTCACGTGGCTGGTGCTGACAACACTACAGCTGGAAATGCTTGCAGGGTTGGGACAAAATGGGTTAAACCATTTTGTTCACAAAGCATGAAGCAGTGCTACGTTATTTCAGCCCCATCTCTATTTTTCTGTAAGGCGCCATTCATATTTACAGCTGAAATATCAAATGTATTACAAACTGCTGTTACTCTTTTAGTGTTTCACAAATGGATTTCCATCTCTGTGCCCAATGAGGATGTGAACTGGCCACTGTGATGGCTCTCACGTGTGGTGAATTCTGCAGGGCTTTGGTTTCATCTTCAAGTTCAACCTGCACAACACCTACAGGCCTCCGGAGCACTGCAGGCATTCCTGGTTTCTGCACTTCAAGAAGGACAACGTGGACACAGAAAAGGCACACAGGCAGGTAACTGCAATGATTAAGGGGACAGAGCAGCTGTTTTACCAAGAGAAACTGAAAAGTCCAGGGGTCTCCAGCTTAAAAAGAGAAGTCTGACTGGGCATATCATCAAGATTAACAAAATTACAAAGGCTGTGGTTGAGGTATTCATAGAACTGTTTTTCACTAAATTCAGTATTAGTAGACATGGGAAGCATTCACTGAAACTAGCAGGAAAAAAATAAGAAAAGATATATTTCTACTCAGACAGTAGGAAGTTTCTAGAACTTGTTGCCACAGTGATGACCTGTAACATCTGCCACAGGCAGCCAGTATCAGCAGGTTCAAAAACGGATTAGACAAATCCAAGGACAAAGGGTCCATAAACAAACAGTACAGGGAACAGGCGAGGATGCTCCTCCTAACGCCTCCGATACGAGAGGTGGGCACAGGAGAGTGCAAGGGAGCAGGCTGCAGGCAGGGGCCAGGCTCCCGTGCCTCCCTGATCCAGTCCTTTGGGTGGAGAAGAATCCAAGGCTACACACGAATGCTGGTGTGACCCAGTTGGACATTTATCTTTTGATGCCTGATTGCCAGGTGACTGCCAGTCGGGTGCACTTAATTTGGGATTGATTTCCAGTGTCCATTACCTCCCTTGCAGCTGTGGGTGCTCTAAAAGTCTCCAGTAATGAGCATCCAAAAAACCAAGGAAAAAGGCAGCAGCCAATATTTATGAAGCCTACTGAAAAGGAAGGCTATAAACATTTTCTCCCTTTGCCCTGTCCCAAGGGAATTAACTCCCCGGCAGATGAGCACTCTTTTATGCAACCATAAATTTGTAGTTATTTCACTTCCACAGCATCAAGAATCCTGCTGAACTCCCTTCATGCATCCTCCTGACAGGCAGATGCCCTTCCCTCTTCAAACCTGCTTTTATTCAAAAATCCCAGCTCCCCCGCTTCTCCACCAAGGCTTGCTTTTATTATTCTGCACAGAGACTGGCTTATAATGCAGTAGCCTGATGAAAGTTCAGCATTACCCTTGAGCAGTGCACATGACAGCCTGGCTTCGTGGGAACACATGTTCTCCATGGCGCAGCAAGCGGCGTCAGGATGATGTTGGAAACATTAATTACAAACATGCCTGCCAGGCCTAGAGCTCACATGCTCTCGACAATAAGAACACAAAGACATTGAGAAGGGACTTCAACAGATGTCAGAGGACACGGAGGAGTAGTTCCCTTGCCAACTCCATCGCTGTTGGTTTCCTATTGTAGTAATTATCTGGCATGCAAAGCTTTTGTACACACACAGTTTCCTAACATTTTCCATCCTATAATGGAGCTACTTTAATTTAGTGGCCATCTAGTGATGACCGACATCAGTGGCAGGGAGAATTTAGTTTGGCTCTTCTCATACATTTTAGCTATCTTTCACCTGCATCTAATCTTTTGGTACACTGTTAGGGGCACAGAAATAGGTCAGCAGGAGTCCAATTGACTGCAAAAGACCAAATTAAGTGAACTTAAATATTGGGGGTGGGGTGGCGTGGGAGTGTGGGTGGGGGTGTGAAATATCACCTCCAAGTCTTACTTCTTGTTTTCTATGTACTAAATAGATCTTGAAACTTCAGTTCCATATGTCATCTGGTCACATGAACGTTCACGTGATGCTGATTGTTCATGATGGTGAACTTTACTGTCAAACCCAGTAAGATCCGAAGCCTCAGCAAAGAATGAGACAGGCTTCTGAGTCACAAGTGAGAAGAGCATGATCTACAAATCTTGAAAACTGATTCATCCTAGCTTGGGGAATCATAAACCTCTGTGTATTACTAGCTTATACATCCTTTCATGTGTTACAGTAAGAACGAATAAAGTAGCACCTCATTGTTTTGAGGAATATGGAAGGTTATTTAAAATAGAGCCAGCAGCCTTGCGTTGTTGTGTAGGAACATTCCCAAAACCAGGACACAGTCCTACCCTGAGGTTAGGAAAGTTTGTAACTTGCTACACAGCTAAAACACCCCTCAGCCAGCTCAAACCCACTTGCAAATCCAAAGATTGTTTTTATAAAGCAACTTACATTTCAGGAAGTTTGGCACTTCAGCATCCAAATGAAGGTCAAGTCCCTTTCATTTACTGTCTCCTCAATCACACCACTGCACCTTCCCTGGGGTCACACTGGCAAAGATGACAAGAATGAGGCCACTCCAAGAGCAAGTTAAAATATGTAACACCTTTTGTAATTGGCCCTTTAGGCTCCCTCAAACACCAGGGAAATATCAGTGACTTCCTTGGGATTACTTCTGATTTACACTGAAGAATCAAGGCTTTGCACCGTCAGTAAGAAAATTCGCCAACTATTACAAGAGAATAAAGCGAAGAATGGAGATGGGGTGTACATTTACATTTAAAAGCTTTTTTACTTTGTTCTAGGCAGAGAAACATCAGTGTTCCAAATATATCAGTGGGAGGTCTCTTTGCCCCAACAAGATCTTAAGTTAGTTTTATCCTACCCAGTAAGCAAGGCAAAACAGCAGAGACTCTCCACTGCCTCTGCAGTTACTACTGGTGTAGCCTCTCTCTGCTACCACCACACCTGCACCCTCCCGTGCAGGCACCATCCTCCTGGTGTGCCTACACAGAAACGGCCAGGCTTTTAGAAATTACATCATATGGAAAGTTACCGCTTCTGCCTGAAGAAGTGGTGACCTGCTGCCATCATCGCCATCCATAGCTGAAACCTTCTGTAGACTGGGAGGGGACACACACACAAAAAAAATACTTAAAACATTTTTTTCCCCCCCATCCTCTTTGTTCCTCCCATTCACTGTTTCTGCATCTGAGGCCACTGCATGCATTACCAGCCTGTCTCCCAAAAGCCTGTGCAGGGTTTTCACACAGCAACCTTGGCAAGAAAGCCGTCTTAAAAAACAACACAGAAGTGTGACAAACAAGATTGTGAGCCGTCTGAGGAAGGAGCGCCTTTCTTGCTCCGTGTTTACAGGCTACATTGAGTTCACACTGGGCTCCCATGTGCTAACACTGTGCAAGTATAATAGTCGGTAACCCAAAACCACCAGTCAAGGGTAAGCCTTTTAACTTGTTTTTTCCAACATGACTCAATTCCAAGGAGATCGTGCCACTTCAGTAACAGGATGAGACCCTTCTCCTTCCCTTCTGAGCACTGTCAGAGTGTAAAGAGAGCCACCATCCTCTCACACCGTGTAAACATTGTCACCATCCACTCTTCCCACCTCACAGCTCCTCAAGTCACTCATTTCTGTTCCCAGAATATATCTTCCAGACAGAATCAAAAGTGATTTACATCTCAGCAGGAAGCCCGCGTCCTTCCAGGCACCACTGGCTCGGTTCCTTTTGTTTAAACAAAAGATTTTCCCCAAAAGCTGCATGGAGAAAGGGGCTCTTTAGCTGTTTTGTTCTGTGGTTTGCTCGCAGAAGTCTCTTGCTGGAAGCACGCAGAGCTCACACTGAGGCTGCTCTAGTTGGAAATACAGGCAGAAGATGTCTCCTGATGATTTAGCACATATTGTCTGCATGGATATAAGGTGCTAAGTAATTTAGTTCTGCTTCACAGACTCTTTCAAATGTGCTGCCCCAAAAATGCTCTAATGATAGAACTATGCCCTAATGATAAAACTATGCCACAAGAACAGCTGGAAAGTTTCCTGCCATTTTTTTCTTCCAGCATCAGGGTATGTGTTCCTGTGCTGAAATTTAACTGATTTTTTTAAACTTACAGTTTCCTCCTGGCCTGTCTTTGTGCCCAATAAGATCATAAGCTCCCAGAGAAAGGAATATATATATTCACACACTTCAAATACAGTTGTTTTGGCCTTGGTAGGAGCCTATGGACGCTACAGGAAAATAAACAACAAACTTGTTTAGATCACTGAACTGAATCTGGCCTGGTCTGTGACAAATCTCCCTGCTCCTTACAGCCAGGGGAGGCAAAAGAATGAATGCCACTCCAGGCTAAAACACTTTAAAAAAAGATACCATAATCCAGGGCTGACCACATCATACGTTTCTACATCCTGCCAGTTTCTGCATCCTACAAAAGCTTCCAAAGAACAAACAAACACCAAAAGCAACAGAGCTAACTATGAGAGTCCTAACTATTCATGTTCCCTGAGCTCATGCCAGATGCTGTCTCCTTTTATGAGTGATGTCTTGGAAACAGAAAAGGTATGTTCTGGGGAAATGCCACACACTAAAATGCAAAAGCTGTAAGTGCAGCTTGATTTTGCTTAATAAGATAAAAGAAGTGAACTCCAACCTCCCTGAATCCCTTCTGGACACAGATCACACATCAGCGTAATGGCGTTACCTACATTAGAAGACAGGGCACCGGCAAGGAAACAATAAAAATTTCTTCCCTGTGAGACAGAACAGAACACATCAGTGCTGAATTTATGCTAATGTTATTTTCCCTGTTTAGTTACTACAGCAGAGTACCTCTTGGCAATTCACAAGAAGCTTTTCCAGTCCCTCTGCACCTGAAGTGCTAAGCTGATGCCTCACACACAACACATCTTTTCAGGCAGCGCAAAGACCGGTTACTGCTGGAGGGGGGGTAACCTGAAGACTGAGGAGGACAACATTTTCACTTCAACACCTAGATAACACACAAATACTGGTAAGGCTTCTTCTGTGAGAAGTGGGAACTGCAGGCAGTGACAGTGCTGTGTTTGCTTTTTTCCAATTTGTTTCCTGCTGGATCTCAGAGAGAACAAATCACTATGCCTGCTAACAGCTCTACAGTCTTTTTGTTCCAGGGGAAGAATAAATTAGTTTTACTGTGCCAAATTCTGGTTTGGAAAATTACCATTTACCTACCCATGAACTTCCCCATAATGACAGCAAGTGTACAGCTCCCTCCCTTGGCTCTGCTAGCACAGGCAGCACTTCTTTGTGCTGCTTGACAAGCCGCACCTTTCAGCGCCGAAAAGCCAGCATTTCAGAAATTGGTCAATGAGCTCCTACTGCCTGAAAAAAAAATAATCAGAAATACCCTCATAAATCAAAATATATGCTTTACAAAATATGTATTTTCCAGATCCAAGTGAATTATGAGAAGGATTTATACTGAATGCAATTTGCTAAAGTGTGAGTTGTAACCACAGGATGCATTCAGTTCTTGCTGGAAAGACTTAAGCATCACCTGCCGGTTGGTTTTCCCACAAATATTTGTCCTTCTATCTGCAAGTTAAGGTGCAAAACTTTGGAAGCAGCCTTCCATTTCTGTATATCCAGAATACCTGACCACATCGTTAGAAGAGTACAACCCTCTGGCACTGAGAAAAGCCTTAGGGCAGTGGTTTTCTCCAATTCTCTCAATTAGAAAACTTGCTTTTGGTGGTACATCCCACTTTGCCCAGCTAGCTATCCCAAACACCCTGATCAGCTTGACTCCCAGCACCACTCCCCCCAGGCACAACTCATCTAGGGCCTCTGCCTTCATTTGGGATCACTGCCGGAGGGGCCTGCAAGGTGTGGCGGGAGGAAATGTTGCTCCCTTTGATGCTTTCAGGTAGACTGAGAGATGTAATTTGCCCCCTCCAAGTTTTCTTCTTGAAGCCTCAGACTTTTAGGGGGCTTTTTTTAAAGGGAGATTCATCCTTTCAAAATACCAGCCAAAAACCTTGTAGTTAAGTACTATTTAGAAATCTGTGGAAACCAGATATAAAGAGAGGTCTTGGTATTCCTACTTGGCACGCGTATGACAAGGAAGCATGCCCTCTGCTCACCTAGCATGCCTTTTGTACCCAAGGGCTCAAACGCTGGTATTTCTGGGAAAAGGCAGCAGAATAGAAAAGCATTCCAAGCATCAACAGGCAAACAAGTATGCCGATTAGTTTAGTCTGATGATTTTGTGCCAGGACGGGGAGTTCTTTTTTATCTTCTCCCCCTTTTACAATTAAGCAAATTGTCTTCACAGCCTCCCTCAATTAAAAGCCCAATGTGCAGCAAGGCATTCCTTCCCAGCTTTTGGCAGTAGTGCCGTCAGTGTTGCAGAGCTCTGATCTCTCTAGATGATCCCCCGGCCATGTGGCAAATTGCAGGCCTAAACAATGATTTTCTTTCTGTATTTCTACGTCCAAAGACTGGAAGGGAATCATCCTTTCAGTTTGATGTCTACGTACAGTGATTATTGCTCGCCTTCTGAGATTAAACTGCATTATAACAGCTAGCAAGACTCCACCACGGTCGGTAATGATAGAAGAATTAAGACAGGGGAACAAGCAGTTTTAGCCATGGAAGGGTTAGGTGTTAGGAGAATTGCTCATTGACATGACCCTTCATTAGTTCTTTTGGTTTAATGGATGTTACTGACTTTTATACAGGGCCCAAACGCTTGATCATGCCTTATTTTATTCTGTCTGTAATACCACTTATTCCTACCCGATGCCTTCTTTTAAATGAATGGGAAACTGTAACATTAGAAGTCAACACTTTCAGCTGCAACCACTAATTTTGCATGATTCTGAATTTTGAGAGCCTACTATGGAAGCCTGCAGCACAGTTGCTTCAGGAATTTTAAGCAATGAAATGAGTGCATATGTTCAGCAATCCTCAAAATTAGGCCCAAAAGATCCCTCTTCTTCCTTACTATTCCCTTCAAAACATAACGCTGCTGCCAGCGGAGCTTAGCTTGTAAAAGTGGAAGTTACCAGAAATGCTATGACACTGCCTGGGGACTCTGCAGCTCCCCCCAGGTGGAAGGTACCCAGATGTCCTGGTGATGGGCAGCATTTTGAAACTCTAAGGATAAACAGAAAGAATCATCTGTGCAAAGCCAGTCCATATGTAACAAAATGATTGACCTCCAAACTCACACTAACTTCAAGACTATACCTTCCTTTTTACTAATTACAGTGAAGCCATCCTGTATTACTGTCAGTGATGTATGATAGAGCATATCCTCTCCGGTTCTCCAAGGTCTTAAATGACTCAACAGCTTTAGTTTATATGCACAGGGACACTTTCTGTGACTATATATAGTTTTAGAGAGGGTCTGGAAAAGTGATATCATCACTGGAATGAGGAAGTATTTATCCCCCGACTGGAAACACATGATGATGATGTAAAGGTACTATTTGGAGAGCTCTATTTATATGGTTGCTTCCTGAATCTTAACGTGATTCAGAGAATCTTGGGATGTGACATGGTGCCACCACATAGCCTATGGGAATCACTGCCAAAGTTTTGCAAAAGCTTAACTAAGAGCAAGTAACCGTGGCACCGCGAAGCAAGTCTGAACAACGGATTCTGAAGTTTAATGACTTCACCAGTTTGCTACCAATGAACTTAAAACTGCATTATTAATGGTAGACCAGTGACAGAACTGTAGGGGAAATACCCAACAACTGCAGTATAACAAATATGCAGGGGCAGTTAGTGCAGAGTGAAATTGGATTTCGCCAATTACTGCTTGTTGCAATTATTCTGCTTTTACAGATCAATAACTGCTTTCCCAAAGCTCCTGCTTGTTGACCAGTCAGGAATTTCTGTGATAATCACTTGTTTAGAAGTACTTTCTGTAAGGTTTACAAAGGCAGAGGAGATCCAGCTGCTGAACAGGCTCCCAGGAGCAAATCCTGTGAACTCTGTCTGAATGTTTCCCAAAAGGACTGTAAACCTTTTCACTCAGGAAAGGGCACATCTCCAGTAAAGAGAAGAACATTCAACTGCTTCCTTTTATTTTTATTTTTTGAAGGTAAGAAGAAACTAGAATAACTTCTGCACTCAGAGAAAACAGCCAGAAGCCCTATGACTATGACCAGTCTGATGTAGCAGGCAGAGGAAGAACATGGTAAAGTTTATTAGAAAAAGAAAGTAAGAACCAAAATAGCGCACCTATGAATGCCAGTGATTGCACTGAATTACACCAAGCCCATTAGAAACAGCAGTAAGGTAACCAGGCATTAGCACTCCTACTTTGCTATTAATACACCTAAACAGGTCTTGATCACTCACAAGGCAAAATTCAGCAGCAAATACAGGACCATCTAAGACGAGAGGTTCCTTGTGCAAATCATCTAATAACTTTGATATGTTATGCAGATCTCTCAGTATGATCCTCTGTTTCTGCTCCAGCCTTGTTTCTGGAACTCATCCACATCAGTCTTTAACAACTGGATTATACCACATACCACGCTGGTCCGCGTACCAGCGCAGGGATCGAGCAGAGCACAAACTGCTCTCCCTGTCAAGATGGCAGCAGCTTTATGCCTGCTTTGAATGAAAGAGACAAGCAGAATTGTGAATCAAGCCATGTTTATAGTTTATATTTGACTAACTGATTATTCACTTCTTGGAAAGTTTAATATTTAATGAAATCACAGGATAACAAAATTGCTACATGGCTTAGTTCTTAAGGGCAGAAATTCCCATTGATTGCAGGAACAGGCAGGATGCCTAAATACACAATAGCAGAAAATATAGGGGAAAAGAGACTCAGAAGGGAAGGAATCATAGCAAATATTTCCTTGACAGTGGCTTTTTTTTCCCTTCAGTCATTCCAATAGGAAGCAGAATTGCTTCCAATAAGGAAAAAAAAAAGCTAGACTAAAACCACCAGACCCCTCCAAAAATTATGTTTAAATGTTTAAACTTCAGGACAGATGGGAAATAGAGACCATCTATGAAGAAATCCTCACGCTGCCATACCAGCAAGGAGTCCTCAGTGATCACATACAGCTAACTGAGCCACATGGCCCTGGGTTCTCCATGAACTGTGAACATCAAGGGTTCCCCATCACAGCCCACAACAGTCTTACATTTCTGCTGTCGCACAACAGCTCCCACACCAGCCCACCAATTCTTTACAGGGCCACCTGTGCCCCTGTATGTCCCTCACAGACCCCAGCCTCCGTGAAAAACTCAGGGTAAGTCTTGCTGCTACCCCCTGCTCAGCATCCCACATGAAGATTCAGTATCACAGACACCACCAGCAGTGCAGTACTCTGCTTGAAAAGAGAAACAGAGCCAAGCTTGTACTTTAACCTGGCAGAGGCTGATTGGAAATCATTTTTCAAAACATCTGCTTATTTACTTCTTCAGTATGAAATATGGCTTTTACACTGAAATTTGCTTTTCCTCAGCAAAAGTCTATCAGTAAAAATGTTCTAGGTTTTACACTGTGAAGAAAGTACGTTTCAGTCTTCAGCAAATAGCTTTCCTTGCTCCTACACCACCCCCACCACCCCCTTTCTTGTCTTTCAAGTTTTGACAACAAAAAAACTTCAGCTAGTTGCAAGGCTTCTGCAATATAATCAGAACCAGAAGAACCCCTTTAGCCACAGTCTGTTTGCTGAATCCTCTCCCCAAGATACCTAGTTTAGGAGGCCAGGAAAAAAAAAAAAGAAAAAAGAATCATCTACAATATCAAACCCATTTTTGTTACTGCTGAAATCTTTTACAGAATTAAAAAATACATTACACTCTTCCATAACTGAGTAGCAGTGCTGGCACCGAGCAATTACTCATCATACAAGGCTCCCATCTCCTTACTGTCACACATGATGTTAATTCAATTGTTTGCAGAGATTAGAATGCCAATATAACCATTGATTACTTATATTCCTTATTAAACAAAGATTGTTAACAGTGTTAATCGTGTAACATCCAGCATCACTAATGTGACCTTACAATACTAAAACTGTATTAATATAATTCTTCAGGTTGTCTCTCAGGCCACATAAAAGCTTTAATTTTTTATGACTCTGTCCAAACCCGATTCCTCCTGCTTTACTCATGCCCTCCTTAACACACTCTCCCATATTGTGTGGTCCTGTTTATACACAGATGATCAGCATTTTCTCCCCTCTGTATCTTACCTGTGGCTAATTTTATCAGCAGTTCCAAATGTATATGAACTGATGACACACAGATGTGCAACTATTTATTCCCAGGTTTCTCACTTTCAGCACTTGGTGAATTCTTGGCCCGTCTGTCCGACAGCACATCCACAACATCTAGGCTTCAGCTCAAGCACAACACAGTGAAAAGGAATGTTTCACTTCCCATCAATTTTCACCTCTTCTTGGTTTTCATCCCGAGGACAACAAAACTCAGCCCCTTATCACCTGCTGTCATCTTGGATACGCACTTCTTTTAGGTCTACAAATCTGGATCATGCCGAAGGTCTGAGACAGAGCTGATCCTAACAGTTTCTCCTGACTTCCTCAGCTCTGCAGGAGGTTATTTTTCTTCCAGAAACATGCCTCTTTACAGTTTCACTTGAGAAGAATGAAACTAAATAGAAAAATAGGTCTGTTGTTCCCAAACAGAGCTACCTGCAAGCTGAGTGCTGAGTAACAGAAAATACACTTCATGTTCACAACTTATTTTAGCCTGTGTTATGGCAGAGGGGTAGACAGGATGTCCTGCACATAGCTGCGACAGGGTGTCTGCACAGTTCTTCCTTTCTCAGGCATCCAGCACCAAACATCTCAGTGAGTTCAACAAGTTTCCTCCAGCCCTGATAAAGCGAAGCTTGTCTTCTCCCACCCAGAAGGGTTTGGCAAAGATCACAGTCCAAGCCTGTCACTGTCACCTCACCGCCGTCTTCACCAGTTCTCTCCACACGTTCTTGCATCAAACTTATCTTGAGTTTCAAGGCTTTCAGCATAAGCTTATCTTTGGTTTCAAGGCTTTCCATCACTTACTCTCACCCTATCTACCATTCCTCACTTGCCGAGACATTGATTCCTCCTTCTGATCATCCTGTGAAGCCCTCTGCTATCACCCAACTATCAGATTTTCCAACAAGTGTTTGTTATTTCCTTCATCCCACCGTTCCTACTGCTACTGCTCGTCTCCTCTTTGGTTTTTTGTGGCAACTTTTCAGTACCACCTATATCAGAACTGACATCTGGCTTGTGAAATATATTATGCCCTTGTCTTCTCTGCACTCCCTCATGTACCATCTATATCCATCTGTTATATATTGATTTCTGTTAAGATAAAAAGCTCAGACTGAATCAGCTTTCTGCTCTCTGCTGATACAGTGCCTAGCATAGTGGAGTCCTGGTCATGGGCCAGATATGGCCTATGGTATGGTAACATGTAGCATGATAACACGTGTTGTATGTATGTACCATGTAATGTATGGTAACAATGCAGATCTAATATATGGCCACATACATCTTCATTTGTTCTGGATACGAGTAATCTGCGTAGCAAGAGAGCCAAAAGGTAGAACCAAGTGAACAAAACATCACAACTTTTGCTATTTTTGCTACTTGAATGTAAATCTGAAATTTTAAAGTAAGAGAAGTATTTTAGAATACAAGCATCCTAATTTAGTTTATTAGTAGCCACCCACAGAAATGGGAAACAGTTATAGTCTAAACTCTGGATTCATTCTTAAAACCTTTCCCAAGCACTCAGATTCCCCAGTCCATCTGTTGTGAAAACAGTTATATCTGTATCATGCTCTATTTTAGCACAGCTTATTTCATGCTTCTTACAGAAAGAAACTACAGTGGTGTAAACCATCTTTCTAACTATACAGCTGCACCAGTATTGTTTCTGTTAGTATAACTATTTCAGGTTTCATAATAGCTTAACAAGTCAAAGTCAAGCCCGAGTTCAGCCCATTGAGTCATAAACTCATATATAATATCATCATATCGAATCACCACCCTGAATTAGAATAATCAAGAAAGGCCTGCATGGGGATTCACACCTTTCATCTACCTTAAGTTGTATCCCCATTTTGAAGGGGAGCAGTTGTAGGACATCTGGGGTCACAGTTGCTGTGTCCCTCACCTGTGGAGACAGCACCTCACCACTGTTCTCCGAGGTCATGCCTACACCGCAAGCAGAATGTGACTGTTGCACGTGCTGACCCACTTGAGTGAGTTTTACTCTAGCAGGCAATGAAATCACGGCAGCACGGGCTGTCACAGACCAAAGGACGCCTGGTGACTTTGTCCAGGGTGTGCTGATGTCTGTACTACTCACTGTCGCTGATCACCAGCCTGGCTAGGTTAGGGTATGCAGGGCACCAGTTAGACACCTTTGCATTTGGGGACAGTTTTGAGCTGCCACCGCAGAAACCTGTGACTCTCAGCCTGATTTTGCTCCTGTTCTTGTGCTCCCACCGTCTGTACTTGAGAGCCCAAGCCCTCTGCTGCTGTGATCCAGAATGCTTGAGATGCGAGAGCCATCTCTCCTGCCTGAAGTATAAAGAAAATCTTCGTCTTCTGCACATGCTGAAGGGATGGAGCTGCATTCAAATGTGGTCAAATCTACGGTACCAAAAGGTCCTAAAACAAGGCAATGGCACACATGCCAACAGCATAACCCATCATCAACGAGAACTTTTTGCGTGTCCAGACATCTAAACCAAGCACAGATTAACCAGCTCTGACTGCGCAAGGTATTTTTAAATCCAGCCTTTTAGGTGACTTAGCAGCATTGCCAAAAGCCTGAATGGCAAAAAGGGTCAGAAGGGAATTTTACTGCAGTGTCTGCTCAAAACTACCTAAGCTCTCAGTTACACTTTCCGGCCTGCACACCAGTGAAGTGGAAAGAGCTTTAGTATGGTTCACTGCCCAGAATGCAAAATAAAACTACAGAACAGAAAGTCTGCTGAAGTTTCAGCATGTCTGTCTCACTCATTAAGGCTCCTGTAACACTCAAAAAATAAATTAAAAAAAAAAAACAAACAACAAAACAAAACACACACACAAAGAAAGGTTTGTGTGCTTGAAAGCTTGGGTTTTGTCCCAGCTTCATCAGTTGATCAAATAGAAATTACTGTGTCTTTCTATAGACCTTAGATCATCTTTGACCACTGTAATTGCATACTGCCAATAAAACAAAGTATTTGCAGTAAAACAGTTTAAAATATACTCCAAAGGTGCATGCAGTTGTTAAAGGGCAATGCTCTTCCTTTCTGTATACACATACACAAGCATATTTGTACTTTCTAGAGAGACATCACAGTTACTGCTTTTATCAAATGCTTTTTTGTCAACTAAATTAGCCATATTGTAGTTTAGAATCACCCCTTTGATTCAGCATGAGGCCACTGGGAACCTACATGTGAAATGAAACTGCCAATAGACATATTTTTAAGCATCTAATTCTTGTGTTTAACCAGGAAAGAATAAGCATTTATGCTTAAGTTCATTAGCACATGGAAGACACCACACGTGATAGAAGTCCATCCACTGCAGGAAGACAATCTGGATCACATAATTCCACTTGAACTAAGCAACAGCAGAAAGGGCAATAAATGCCAAAATGATCTAAAATTGAAGTAAAAAAAAAAAGTCTGGGCTTTGCCAAAGTCTTTGATGTATCTCCTAGAGGACAAAGACAGCAGCAGAAGTGTGGAGGCTTCGCTACAAGCACTGAATGACGACCCTCTCCCTGTACCAGAAGTCCACCCAGCTGCCAGTTAAGCTTGCAATGCTAACTGAGGAACACATCCCCTATAAATCGGAACATATTATCGGCTGCCAATACAGCAATGCCCTTTGGAGATATTAACTATTATGAGTCTGATTCTTAAGAGCCCAGTGGCCTCATCACTCCATTCCCTTAAGTCTAAACCAGCTTTCAAGCATTTATATATTTATTACAGAGGCATTTTAAAGTATTTTTACAGTAGGAGGTAGTGCAATAGCATAAGTAAGATTCAGATCCTCATATTCTACCAGTAAAATCATTGGGCGTATCATGCAAAAACTGCTAACGAGCCCAAGAACAAAATATCCAACTACAAGCCACCCTACAGAGCTCAATATTGGCACTGACAGAGACTTCACCTTCCAACAGTCATCACAAATTTCACGTTGTATCATTGCTAGGGTCTGTGTACTCCACTAGAGGCAAGAAGAGAGGGATGTCTGAAGGCAATGATAGCCAGTTTGTCTGACAAGAAGTGCATCTGGAGTTCTCCACCAGGAGAAAGCATCCATGGGCACGAGGAAGACACATGAGCATCAAAATGCAAGCTTTGGCTTTCATAAAATGCAAAAGGCTTAAACCTGAAAACATCAATTGCCAAAGCCAGAGGTATAGCCACCACATTTTAACAAATGCACGTAAAACCTGGATTGCTCTACATCCATTTTTGCGGTGCTTCCACATAAGGCTTTTGGCAAGTCACTTGCCTACAACGCATCATCTACATAGGCTCAAAACTCTGTGATTTGGGGTTTTTTCCCCCCAGTTCTGATCTTCCTGTGTGATTCTTCTGCTTGCCATTACATAGTTTGTTATTAGCAGTTCTTCGCTAGGTTCACATGCGGCTGTTGGTGATTATTTCAGAGCAACTGTCACGAACAGCACCAGGATCCTGTCATCCAAAATCTCTGCCGTGCACATCTGTGCCTCTGATAAGCACCCTGTCAGGACCTCTTCCAAAAAGCCAAATGCTTTCTTCATCTGAGTTTGCAGTGGCATTTACTCCCAGTCTTGAAGTCAGGAGTGAATCTCAGACCACACCCTAAGAAGTAAATCCACATAAATGCCAAAATCACTTACAACAGAGCAGGAGTCACTGTTTCAGCCCAGGCTGTAGATATGATACACATCTCCACAGGCACGTGGGTTGGAAGGACTATCAGGAGAACTGAGACAGGAAGGGAAATAACTCCTCTATCCCACCACCACCACCTCCAGTTTATGTAATTCAACCCAGCTCACACAGCAAGTCCAGCAGTATTCCCTGTTTTTCAATGGGCTAAATAGCATAGGAATACCCTCTCCATTATCCTTGCAGATGCAGGTCCTACATTTTAGCTACATGTCAGCTAAGCAGACACATCTAAACATCTAAATACAGGTGCCTCATCACTGGAAACCTTCAAGGTCAAGTTGGACAGGGCTTTGAGCAATCTGATCCAGTACAAGATATCCCTGCCCACGGCAAGAAGGTTGGACTAGGGGACCTTTAAAGGTCCCTTCCAACCCAAACCATTCTGTGATTTTACAGTTTTCCACATATTGATGAATATATGGCAAAGTCCTACTGCAGACAGAGCAAAGCTATACATTTAGCATATAGAAGGTGATCACAGGAAAACCTAACAAGATGTCAGGTAAGCCTGAGAAATTGTAAATTAAGGTTTTAAATACCTTTTTCTTCTGTGCTCATTACTTTAAATGCTAGTATTGTTTTCTAGCCTGACACATCCATGCTTTGGGCCAAGTCAGTTCTCCAGATAAGAAAAAAATAAAATCATTGTGATTTACCTCAGAACAAAAGGTCACTTTTTATCACCTCATGAAGATAATGTACCCACTTCCATCCCAAAGCCAGCTGGTTTGCTCCAAGGCAAATGCACTTCTGAAAATTAGGTCATTTTTTGTGGTTCATCAAGTCCATTGTTTCCAAAAGTAAATAGCCATTATCCTTAATGATTGAGTAATCACTCCCCTTCCTTAAATCAAGGGCTTTGAAGGTGATAGGGGAAAGACTGCTTGATTCAGATAGCCTCAGTGGGGAAGAGCAGCCAGCTTTTGTATTTGCAGGAAGACTTGCTCTTGTTTTTATTATAGATAGGTTTTGTTTTGTTTCCCAATGAGAGGAATTAGAGGAATTCAAGACAGAATGAAAGAACTACCCTGAAACCCTACAACAGGGGATGAAGGCTGCCCTGCCACACAACTGCTGGCTGTTAAAACATGAATAAACGGCAGCCCAAAGACAGCAGAAGAAACCAGCACTCAGGAAAAGGAGCAGAGTTTAAGGGGATGTGCACTAGGAGGGCTTCTGGATGTTAAAATCTCTTGCTTTAACTCCTTTCTCATAGACAGCCTTTAAGTTTCCCCAAGAGGGCTTCCAGCTCCAGCCTAAAAGCTGTGCTTTGCGAAGCAGCCTCACCTTCCCATGCCCCTGGTTTGGCACGGCCACGTGCAGGAAAATAATTCACGTGGGCCCCGTGGTACAGAGAGCTTTATAACTGAGTTTCAGTCACTTGTAAAAGCAGCCCTTGAGAGAATACGTGCTGTAACTACCTTGAAAATGCAGATTATTTTTTCTCCCCTCAGTGTCTTTCAAATCACTCGAAGACTGTTAAATTCAGCAGGCCAGGAAAGCTCAGCGCTGGGTTCTCTGCCCCCGCTGGAGTTAGGGTCAATGGAGTTGAATGCTGACTGCTTCTGAAAAATCTCATGCAAGGACCCTGTCCAAAGCAGGCTAAATTCACCGGACAACTCCTCTAGACTGCTACAGACTTTGGCTCCAGCCCAGCCCACACTAGCATCCCGCAGACCAGTGTGTTTTAGCAATTCACTGCCCAGCAGCTCTCAAAGTTCTCAGCTTCTCTGACTGAGCCAGAGTAAGACATGTTATTATTTAACATTAATTTTGTAATAACTATGGTACCTTTGGGACTTTATTTTTTCCCCGAGTAGCAGCAACTGAACCAAGCTGCTGCTTTATACAGACTCCTTAAAAGACCAGTGCTGTCACTGAAAACGAGTGCTTGCGAGCACCAAACACACAAGGATCACACACTCCCACGGGCTTTACACTAAGTACGGCCCAATTTGTCCACAGAACGCAGGCAATTCAGTTAATGAAGAGCAGACATGTGTCATACCAATCACTAAGAGCCTCACAGCATGGCATGTTTCTGGCACCTACTAGCAAGTGACTCCTGCGCAGAAGCCTGCATGTAAGCTACAGTCTGAAGGAAAATATACATATTAGTTAAACTACAAAGAAATGTCTGAAAGAACTATCAGACGGCTAACAATTTCAATCCACCAACATCAAGAAACACTACGCAATGTGTTGCAGGAAAGGATAACCACAGCTTGGTGCTGGTGTACATGCCTAGATGTAACCGTGCTCTACTAAAAAAAGTCAAGGGTTTCTCCATCATAACAAGGATGAAGACATAAAATTCTACTAAGGAGAACTTTAAAAAATGGCTTTGTAAGATTTATTTTTTTTCTGAATTCAAAATGAGTTGTTATTCAGTAACGTTCACAGTTCAGCACCGTTTGTCACACAATTCAGGGTCCGGTTTCAGAAGCTGTCAGTCTGACTAACCCAAGGGAGACAGAGCCTTGCCGATAGGTGCCAAATGCATTAAGCTGACATATTTACAAAGACTGTGAATTATACATGAGTTTCTGTATGAACCAGACAGGTTTAATGTGCCACACATTCTTCATGTACTACATTTGGGTCTCATAATACAACAACTGCATTTTACTGTTCTGAGTATTTCAGGCCAGTGAAAGCACAAGACAGACGTCCCCAGGGACTCGTATCCTGCTCCTGAACAGAACAGCAGCTACAATTTCTTCCACAGCATTCACACCAGTGCGTCTGACCCAGAAGGGGCCAAATACCCAAAGAACAGGGGTTTCAATGCCCACACTCGTGCAGCCCTCTGCTACGCTTCTGAGAAGAAGGCAGTTGCCAGCTGAGGTCACAGACACGGGATGGGTAACCTAACTTTGTTAAATTACGAGATTGGTCTTCCACAGCCCCTTACAGAGACAGAAGAGACTGTCCCACAAAGCTCAGCAAAGCATCTGAGGGGGTCTCTTCCAACAGAACCTTTCCCACCATGGGGTAGTGCCTCAGCTATAACCTTGCATAAATTTTGTGTTGATACAACCTGGATAGCACACCCATGCATCCCCAGGATCTAGCATCCCCATCCATTCTAGCTAATTACTTGACAGCCTCCACATGTTCACTGACAAACCTCTCTATTCAAAAGGCCGTGTTCACCCTGGGTTTCCTGACCTAGCAAAATCCTTGAGTTTAATGCAGCACTTACACACCCTCTCAGTGCATCTAATATTTAAGTACGCTTTCCAAAAGGCCACTCTTCCCCCCATGAGGCTGTTCTGCCTTGATGCTACGAAATTTCAGCTTCAGCTCAGGATACAGAACAACCATTCCTGTAAAGCACATGCTAGTTTTTGACTGGCTGCATCAGATCATCACCCTTTCCCGCCAGCTCTCGAATACTGCTAGAACATCACCCACTTGAATGGCAAGAGCTGCTGGCGGGCTTGCCATGAATAAACCGAGCTGCTCACTGAAGAACTGAAAGAAAAAAAGGAAAAAAAAAATTCACAGCTACTGTCTACCTATCTGATACACCTGTGATCAACGGGCATGCCAGATCCAGCAGCAGCATCCAGACTGCCTTCATATAGTACAGTCTGAAACCACATCCCATCCTGCAGACCGCTTGTAGCAGTACGAAGGGAAAACACAACCCCATAGTAACACCCTTCGCAACACCTTGGACCTTTCAATAGGTGTGAGAAAACACATTGCAATTTTCTTGTGCCTGCTTCTCTCTGATCCATCCAGCTCTACAACAGTGATCACTGACATATTCAGCATTGTCTCTGCAGGCTTTAAATGGCATAAAACCTTTGATGGGTCATCTGACCACACATCAGAAGATGGACTGCAACCACAGCATCATGAAAGCAGCTTTTCTGCTTTTTATTACACCATTTGGATACGACTTAAATTGGAAACCAATATGGGGGATTATCTAACTCCAAGCTTTTCTGTCCTGATGGTCTAACCCTCCAACCCATTCCAACGACTTCTGAATGCAGTTCAAAAGTTATCTCAGTTTACTAATGACTCGCGTAATCTCATCAATCACACTGAAAAACAGGTATGACACACCAATGCAGAAATCTATATTAGAGATAGATGTGGATCCAAAAAACAGGACATAAAGGATTTAAAGGAACTCTTTAAGGTATTAAAAGCTGGAGTTCCATGGAAATAACGTGATTGAATTAAGAAAGGACAACATAGTCTGCCTACAAAGCTACCTCTTCCAGCAGAGAGATCAGTGTGAACTACAGCCTTCTGAGGAAAGTGGTGGAATCCCCACCAGGGAAAATATTTAGCATTAAATACAATCACAAAAATACGCTGCAAGGAAAACTCTGCTCTGTGCAGGAGACTGCCAAGGTGATCTCAACAGCTTTGTTTATCTCAAATGGCTATGAATGTTTAAGACAATAAGAGAGTTTGTGTCAGAGACAAACCCAAACCTGAAGAGTCGCTTTCATGATGAATCCGCAGCACCTAATACCAAAGATATAACATGACCAGTTCTTCCAGTAAGCTATGATTATGCCAGCTCTCTCTCTGAACACTTATTTCTTCATAATGAACCGTGACTATTACAAGAAAGGGCAGTCTTGGGACTAAGAACATTACTGCACATCTGTGCCAGCTAAAATATCCACTGCTACACACATAACACTAAATAAAACTTGATAGAATACATTAAAGCGACAACATTAATCTGTTCTGCCCGATCATGGTATTTTTAGTAGGGTTCGTTCATGGTACACTAATATTACAACTGTTGTGGTCTCAGCACTTCGATGGTAAAGCAAGCAGTGAAGAATGGGAAAGGAAGCAAATGTCATTCTAGCATTGTTGTTGGATTAAAATCAGAGGAAGGCAGCTACCAGGGAAGCAGAAGTGGAGCTTGCAGGAATGATAAAAGCAGCGTGAGGGAAAGGGCAATGGTCAGCAACCAGTATCAACTGCTCCAAGCCCACATTTCTGCAACTGAACTCCCTTGTGACAAGATGCTTCAAGAAGAAACCACACAACACACAGTTCTCCCACAAACACATCCCACACGAATGTCACAGCCATGGGTACAAACAAGGACAGACCTCTGCTCTCAGGTCAGGTTACGGTCAGCTGAGCCAACACATCTCACACCAGATCCAGCGTCATAAGCCTGTTACTGGATTTGCTGAATTCCTGCTGGGTGAGGTATGCTTTCTACAAGGTTATGATTCAGAAATACACCGAAAGAGGCCACAATCAACAGCTTCTAATGAAAATTGCTGTTACTTTTGCTTTCTGCAAGTGAGATAACAGGAGGTACAAGGATGAGCTGTGTTTGAGCCTGCGGGTTTACCACACAGGTACTCTTATGCCTAGGCGGTCCTTCCCTTTTGCAGTGCTTTAGTGTGCCTCAGACTTTTGATCCCCGTTGACTACTGTCTGACAAACATAGCCTTAACAAGTCAAAAGCCAGTTCATAGGGGCTTCCCCATAACGGCTAAGTCACAGTGCAAATCAGCCTAATTGCATCAGCAGCCTTGCCTGCTCTCCACTCTGCAATGAGTGGACCCTTCCCAGAGGGCCAGTCAACCAGGTGAAGCAAGCAAGCACATTTCTGCATGTCCCAGTCCACCGGAGGAGGGCAATCGCTCAGCTAGCTCATGAATAATGCACCGTCATGTTTATGCAGCTCCAGGGACCCACTTCAAATCCGCTTGCGGTCTCTGAAATTATTTTCAGTATACTTGGCCAGTCTCTGGTAGGCAAATCAAAAAGCTCCTTTTAAAATTCTCTCTGCTTTACTTGAGGCTTTCACTCCTCTCTGCTATACATAATCCAGAAGAAAGGAGACATGATTTTCTGGTCACTCCAGTTTCACGCTGGTACTGCTTGACTGACTTCAGTAGATTTACTCCTCATGTATACTGCTGTGACACAGTGAGGTTCAAAGATGGCTTAACAGCATACAGGGATGTACCAGCAATTCAGAAATGAGTCAGGAGGAGATCAAGCTGCATGCAGCATCATCAATGTCTTCTAAGCAGACTGTTAAACACGAAATATAACCATAAGGGCTAAAAGAGTCTTTTCTTCCATGTTGTAGAGGTGGGATCTGAAACAATGAACAAGCAGCACAAGAGGGAGAGGATGAACTCATAGGGGGTGAAGTTACAAAATATTCCTCCACCCTGCAAAGAAATCTTTTTTAATGCTGGCTCTCAGCCCAGAGGTTTGACCCCAGGGGATATGATGTCAGTATGCCAAGGCAATAGCTTCTGCAAACCTTGTAATGTAATGTCAACTCCTCCTTGTAAATCTTGTCTAATCCAAAATATTTCACATGAGAAAAACTTGTGTAAAAAGAAGCCAGGAGAAGAAAAACATAGCTCAACTATACAAAGTCATGCAAACTCTAGAAATAGCCATGTTAGGAAAAAGCTAAGCTGTACATTGGGCCAAGTCAAGCAAGCCACGGTGACAGCTCCCTTTGCTCTCTGCTTCAAGCCCAGCTTGAACTCAAGTTCAGAAGCGTGCCAGTGTGGGCTGTGTGATGGGTGAGAGATGGGCCACAACTAGCTAGAATGTAGAAGACAGCCCCTCTTCCCCCCACCCCCCTGCCCCAGAAAAGCTTGGTGTCCTTGGACTAAAAGTTGTCGAGAATGTTTTGCTTATATCATGGTCCTGCCCTTTTGTCATTTGCAACCATATAAACATTAAGTTAAGCCTGAAATACTAAATTACTGTATTTTTCCCCCTTGCAGATTGATTCCCTACACTTAAAGTACATATCTGCAGACTCTGTTATCTCACAAACCTCAGGTTGATTAACACTGCTGTACTGTACATTTAACCCTTCTTAAGGCGAAGCATCACTGACATCCTCACAGCTGCGTTTCTGTTGCTATTCTTTGGTTGAAGCCATACCCTTTAATTCACAAAGCAGAAATACTGCCCTGGGAAAAGAGAAAGCCGAGGATTTCTGTCATGCACTCCCACTCTGGAGACTTGACAATCAACAAGAACTTCAACAAGGATTCATTAGTACCTAAACATCCTTCTTCCTCCCCTCTCCTCCCCCTTCAGACACGAGCCCTGCTCATGTAGCCAAGAAATAATCTTAAGCCTTGTCTGACCCAGAAGAAAAAACACTGAGGAGATAAAAGCACCACTTAGTTTGCTCTCCCTCTCCACCTGTGCCTGGCAGAGCCACAGATCACTCTGAAGACTCCCACAAGCAATTTGTTGCCTACAAGCCACTGGCCGGAGACTCCTGTGCCTGCCAGGAGTATACTCCGGTACCGCACACACCAGGGAAGTTCAGCCTGTCTCAACGATGAGGAAGGCGACTGGAATGCTGTTAAATGCCCCAGTGGTAAAAAGATGCTGTCAACCCCATTCAAGCATGACATCAAGTAAGTTTGAGCCCACCTAACCATAATACTTGCTTCACAACAAAACACACTGCAGGCAAACCCCTGCCAAACCAGAGAGCATCGCAATGCAGGTCAGGCTAACACATATGCATCTCTACAAGCCCTCGCTAACAGAAGCTGGGTGGTATCAGCAAAAGCAGGCAAACAGCAGAGTTACAACGCAGCTGAGTGTAGCAATGAAAAGCAAGCCTAGAAGGAGCTCCGGCCAGGGCTGTTCCCTTCCCAGAACATGGGAGGAAAGCTTTGCCCTTGAGGCCTTCCTCTCAAAAAATAAACGAACAAAAAAAACCCCAAACAAAGTACAAATTTAAAAAAAAAAACTTTTACCCATTTTCTACATATAGGTTGAATTCGGGCTCAGTGATACTGGCTGGCTGCCCACAGTGCCTGCCTGGGAAGAAGACAGCGCACATACCTGAAAGTACACGAGACCATGCCACGCACGGATACATCACAGGTCACTTCAAACAGACCTTACTGTGTCTGGCAAAAACTTCTGAAGTTACTCAACAAGGTTCTTATCAAACGTCTCATAGCTTGTTGATGCTGAAACAGCTATTCATCACCTCTGTTTATTAAACAGAAAACTGTAACTGTGCTTAACTTCTCTTTGCCTTCCTGTTCTTCCAAAGGAAGGTTAACTTTCCATCCTTCACCGCCACAGTGATGCTCTCAGTAAACTGATGCATCTTCCAAGTGCCCCAACTATTTTCTGCCTGACCAGAATAGTGCTTGGTAACCCAGCATAGAGTCAGTGGTGCCAGACTGGTTGCCTCCTATCTCCACTCTTCATCTATGAAGTTCACCTCCACAGGGAGAGAGCCTTTACAGAGTCTTTCTCTGGGAAGGTCAAGCTAGCTTGAAGAAATGACAGCAAAGGGAACACACTTCTTTGTTTAACCTTTTCCATCACCAAAGTGTATGGCTAGCATTTTCCCTTCCAAGGAGAGTTCATTAATTCACTGTTGGAGATGTTACAGCCCCCCCGAAGTCAAGGACATCTTGCTCCCCCTGAACATCCCTCCTGGTTCACCCTCTCCCAGCACGATGCAACCCTTACCCCAGGTCCTGCCTCAGCCCTCCCCTCCCACCTGCTGCCAGGGCCCACCACCACCACAGCACATCCTGGGGGCAGCTGCTGCCCAGTCCTTCCACAGGAAAAAGCCCACAGCCTGGCAGCGCGGGGGAGATGATGAATGCAGCCCGTGGCTGGCAAAAGGGACAGTGGGCAGGGAGCTGGAGAGCCACAGCCACAACCACCCAGCTACACCCTCTTTCCCCTTCCGCTGTTTGCAAGCCCGACCACAGCAGCTCAGCCTGCTGCATTACACACTCGCTCCCTCCTCTGGCTCTCTCCCATGCCCTCCCCTGCCAGCCTTTATTCAGCTGGTTTCCTCTGGCCAAATTTATCAGCATCACGTGTGCTTTTCCACTTTCTGTATCCATTTTTCCCCGTTTCTAAGGAGGGAGGTGTCTCATGCTCAGGCCCCTGAGAGCAGCCCCTCCCCTCTTATCATTTCCCTGAAACACATCCTCCTCTTTCAGGCAAACGTTATCTGGCATTTTCAAGCCCGCGTTTTCAAAGACAAGAAATGCCACAGATCACTACGCCTTCCCAAGACGAGGGTTCACACAAAGCTGGGCACGGCTTGCCACACTGCTGTTACGTTTCCAGGACCCTGTAGCAAGTGTCTGGCTTCTGCCAGAGGGGGGGCACAGGGAAGACTTAGGGGCTTTCTACCCCTAATCCAGGACTTCAACCACTCAACAGCCCACGCTACTCTCCCCCCCACAAGTCTCCTCCTTTGGCACTGCTTCCAAATGAAGGTAACAAGCCAAACACAAGCCACCAAATGGAAGAAAATCAGCTGCGCAGAAAGCAATACAATATTCGCTGATCTGACTCAAGTTTGCTGCTGTGCAGGCAGCAGCATGGCACAGCCGTGGCCCCATTTCCATCACAAATGCCACACTCCTTATCCCACTCCCAGTATTTACAGCCTAACCATAAAACTGCTTTGAGATTAAACCTGGCAACAAGGTATCAGCCATAAACCTAATGCTATACTAAAAAAAAAAAAAAGTATTTGTTTAAAACGAAACTCTGTCTGCCCGCTTCTTTCGGTCTCACTTAAGTGCTGAGGCAATGCAAGCGAATGGCTTTGGCATACCATTTCTTGTAATGCTGCATTCAGTTGAAGACCAGTTTCTCTGGGATTTTTGGACAAAACAGTAACTGTTAGACAGAAAGCAACTTCAGGTGAGTTTCTTCCAGTAGCAAATGGGAAGACTTTCAAGTCTTCAGGTTTCAGGCATGTGGAAATTCATTTAGGGTCATGCCTGGGAGCCCTGACACACTCCTAATACTGATCAAACCCTCGTGAGACAAAACTGGAAGATTTTGAATGACCAAGAATTTCAGAGACAGGGAGTTCTTCAGGGCTGTGGATCTTTTAGCACTTGGCCTTGAAAACAAACCTGCTTGAGCGTTCCCAGGTGCCTCCCATCAAGTAAGTAATTTCTGAACTCGATGGCTAACGCACCGTCTATAGGACATAGGACAACTGCATTTATTCCACTGCTTTTCACCCAGAGAGAGAGAGACATGAGCTGCCTAGGGGTCCTGCCCTGTCCACATATCCTCCTTCCCACACTTAGCCTGAAACACCCACTGCCACACCGAGGCACTCCACAAGGACAACCGCAGAACATGCCAGAGGTGAGGGGTGGCAAGACTTGACAACACATCCTACCTCCCTCCTCTCCTAATCCAAATGGTGTCTCACTTTCCAGAAGATCCCTGCAACCTAGCACTGCCTCCCATCACTCACCACGGTTGATGTGCTTCAAATCAATGGGCTCCGATATCTGCAGCTATCAACGGCATTGGGAGTCTTCCTGTCACTGTAAAACTGCTCACAGGAGATGGGAAAAAGCACAGGAGAAAAGGATTTTTCACAGCTGTGTTAAGGGCTGGAGGACCTGTGAAACCAGGAACCAGAGACACATAGATTCCTGTCCCCTGCTGCCCAATGTCTTTCAGCTGGCCGACCCCTGTGTAATTTAATCCCAAAGAGGAATAAAGATGACTGACAGCATCCATATTTTTGTGGGAAAGAGTCTGACTCGCGTGAGCACACAGGAAGATACCAGCATGAACAGAAAAGATTTAATTCTTCTAGGAAATCTAGAGGTAAATCTCAGATTACTCCACACAGGTCTTTTGTCTGGCTGGCACATCTGAAAAGCAACAGGCCAGCTGAAAGTAGTTTAATCCTACCAAAATGAACATTTTACTATAAATACCTTGTTTTATCTTAGGGGCCCAAATTTCCACTGTCATGTATCCCACGAAGCAGTTTAGAGTTGCTTGCACATTCAAAAGGAGAAACAAGACCCCAGGCAGCCAATGCATGGCGTTTTGAATGCATTATTCTCCAGTTCCTTTAAATAAAGCACGTTAAGGCATATTGTTCCCCACATCATGCGTGGTATTTTCATTAATGTCCTAACTACTGTCCACATCAATCCATCTCTCATAATCTTGTAATTACAGGTTTAGAGACTACGCCATCACAGCCGCATTGAATCAGAAGAGAAGCTGGAGGTACACAATTCTCCAACCAGACCTACAGAGTCTATCTTAGTCCGAAGCTAATTTTCTGCCTCCTCTTTCTCTGTGGCCATATTTATGTATCTATTTTCCCCAAGAAACTACACCCACTGTTTGCTGCAAGCAAACTGAAATAGCACAACTACCCACACTTTTAATTTCCTTAATTTGAGTTTCAGGCCCTAACAGGCTTTACAGTGCCAGGTGAGCCCAGGAATAAAAGGATAGAGAGAAAAAGATGGAAAGGAGAGACTGAAAAGGTAATCTTATTACTAGAGTCACGTATTCCATGAACAGTATCAATTGCAAATTCACCTATTTTTATGTAATAGCAGGACTTGAATATAAAGCTCTGTTTTTCCTGCATTAACAGCTGTAGCAAATTCACAAGCCTATCGCCCCAGCACAAGCCCATCCAAAGTTTGTTTTAGAGATGTTTTGATACACAGGCAAAGAATATCTACATATATTTACCATCACAAGAATATAATCCGTACGATCTGCTCGGTACCTACACGCAGAGTTCCCAGCTGTAAGCGCCACATAATCCACACGGAATTCAGGCTAGTGTACTTAGACCAGACAGACAGTTGTAAAAACCTGCAAGTATCCGTCATCCTTGCCTGGTCCAGAGCTGCGGTGCAAACATCTGACACTTGTGACCCCAAAACTTTACCAGCACGGGCACTATCTGCCAGGAGGACTCTGAAAAAACACAGTCCTCGGAAATACTGAGGGCAAAGCCATGTCCTGTCAGTGCTTTTAGGAGTAAAAAAACCAGTAAGCTTCTATGCTATGAAGTTAACCTTACAGCAGAGGCATCTCCTGTACAGTTAATTCTTTGATGTGTCCTTTTTAGTGAAAAAAGATGTGAGAGTAATTCCTCATGGAAGTAAGCAAAAGCCTTCAAATCCACTCCTTGTTCATTACACTGAAGAGCTCACAAGGCCAGTTAATATCCCACCTGTGACATTACACTTAAGACTCTTCAAGGGATTTAATGATTTCCCAAAATCTGATTCAGCAGTTGGAGCATCACCTTAAAATTTTCTTTTCAGCACCAAGCAAAGGAAATGTTTTCAAATACCCTGCCTATTTACCAACTTGGTGAAACTCACTAAAACACAGATGTAGCCAGAAAGGGAAAGACATCGCACACGGCCCCGGTGCAACTCTATCTAGCACAAATTCCCTGCAAATAAGGTAACACTGAGCCAGTACATGACAACTGCAGCAACTACCAGCACCCTACTTGCTTTCAACCAGTGCTCTCCGATGATTCTGCCTGCCTGATGCAAGAGGCCCTAGACAAGCACTCTAAAAGGCTGAAAAAAACCACCCAGACCTGAAATCAAGTATCTTTTTACATTTGAGCACCTCCTAATAGCAGCTGCAAATCTGAACTTGCTCACATCAGCTTAAGCTGATGCTCAAGGTTGTATTTGCAACCAAGGCTACATAAGTGTATGCTATTGTCTGCCTTCCAAAAAGGCAGTTGCTTCAGTCAGCCCAGAAAGGCCCTGCTCATTTGCTGAAGAAAGGGGGTTCCCAGTGTGCAGAGGGCCATAACACATAAAGAGAAACTCCATAACTCATTAAAAATAAATACACAAGTCTCCCAGCTGCTGAGCCATCACTGCTCACAGCAAGCTGGCTTAAAAAGATATTTTTTTTAGCATATGTTAAATAAAGCTCCAACACTAGAAAGATGATTACTGGCATTAATAACGCACAAAGTATTCGGTGCCCAATACAATCCTCAAATGACACAGCCATGGATGACTCAATCCCAGCCATCCATCTTCCCCAAAGGAAGTCTCTCCAACCGTCCTTGCAATTCCTTCTTCACAAGCTGCCCCACAGACATTAAAAAGCAACACCAAAAAGAGGAGCTCGGAGATTATTTTCAACTGGGCACTGGGTTTCCCTGCAGCATCCCCACTCCTCTCCTCCCACTCTAGTTTTTAGACCACCTGCACAACCATCCAGGGAAAAGCGTGACCGAGACTGGCCCTCTTCCAGCAGCTCAGATGTGTTTGGCATCATCATCATCCCCTTCACCAGCATTTGGCTGTGGCAGGTCCTGCAGTGAAAGGGATGGGCAGACATCAGAGGACCCAGCCTCTGTCCCTGCCACCAGTTCCCCAAGTCTCTTCAGACTTCAGGAAGCCTCTTAACCACCCCTGTGCTCCCACATACCCAGTCTGTAGTTTTAGGAATCCTGAAAGATGAAACCAGCTTGAGGAAGGCAGGTAAGTACAACCCAATTAAAATACACAATCTAAGTTACGGAGAATGAAAGCTCAGGACAGAAACCCTCCAGCTTATTCTCAATCATGCCACTCTTGCTTAGAGCAGAGATGAGTCTCATCAAACACATGCCACGAATATAATGCAACAACTTGGTCGCCACCTGACATGTAAGGGGTCAGGTGTCTCTGCCCACAGATGGCAGCAGGCATGATCTCAGCAGCTGCCGAAACATCTGTGCACATCAGGCCTGATGAAGGATCACTTTTGCCTACATGAACAAATGTGCAATTTCAAACTACGACAAACACATTACCAACACAATTAAATTTATATGAAGAGCTGCAAGACAATCAAAGGCATACATAAGTCTGCTAGCTAGCACTGAGTCTCACAAGCAAACGGATCAGCATATATGAGATAGTGAGATGGTTTGTGAACCTAAGACCTTGCTTATTTTAGGCATATGACACATCAAAGCACTTTTTCCTAATGGTTAGATGGTGGAGTCCAGTACAAATTACAGCCAGCATTACACTTCAGGTAAATGGTTCTCTCTAGCTATGCCACTAGTCATAAACCATGTCCAAATGTACTTTGGATAGTTTAGCAAAGACATCACCCCTGCAAAACGAGCATCTCGTGACACAGATTTTTAAGCAGAACTCTTCACAACATGAATACGAGTCCTGCCTGTTAACCAAGGATACAAAATTTGGGACACCTCCTGATGTATTTGTTTAATAACACATCCACAAACTAGTCTCAGGGAGTGCTGCTCAGCACCCTGCCTGAGAAACAAGTCTTTATCAGAGCATCTCATACTGTTTAACCACGAAGCATCTTTCACAATGCTAAACTGTCAAGTTCCTTCAAGTCAAGCAGCAAGGCACAAAAGAGTTCTTCAAGCTCTGTCACGCTTATTTAGTGTTAGCCATAGCCTACGAAAGTCTGTAATTTCTAAGCACCTCTGCTCCAAATATTTTCCATTTTATTTTTCATTCCTGCAGACATGCCGCTGTAACATCTTATAGAAGCACAACCACATCGAGCTGTGAAATCGCACAGATCTAGCTACGTCTTTGGATTTTTTTGATGAACTGGTACAAAAGCAGTTTGCGAGCAATTTCCTACTCAAGTGAATTATTGCACCTGACAAATATTCCCTGAAAGGAATCAGGGATTTTGTCTTCAAGGAGACTACTTAATAAGCAAAGGTTTGCAGAACCATGTCCCAGGACTCCCACCAATCATTTCTTAAATTGACAGAAGTGCCTTTGCCGAGAGGACACAGATCTGCAAGGCCAGGCTCCTCTCCCTGCGGCATGGTTAGTTTTTCTTTCAGGCCACAATGTGTTTTCAGTAACATCATCACAAATTTCAACTATTTCCCTTGATCCAGCAAAGCTTCACTTGCATTTACAGCAGAGCAAGCAGGATCAGAATCTGAGCTTTTACACACATCTTTCAGGCACATTTCTGGAATTTATTTTAATGTGCACAAGCTTGACCGCAACTGTTTCAGATGTTCTCAGAGTTATTCTCTCTCCCCGTTCCTATCCCCCCACGAAACAGCCACAGTTGCATTGTCTTTTATGGGCTGAGGAAGTGAAGGAAGGGGAGGGACTTCCAGGAATTTTTAATTATGTATTTTTCACCTTAATGTTGTTTTTTCAAACTTTTATACGTATATGGAACTGTATCTAATGCATATGTATAGACACAAAGAGAAAGAGTTCCAAGTGCTCAGTCCGGCCTTCAGTTTCACATTTTTAAGCAACATCACTCCAGCACAGCAAGGATAACTACTATTTTATCTTGCTTGACTCTATTTGGATTTTGAAAAGCTCTCTATGTTAAGGCTTCTCATTAGCCATGTGAAGCCCAATACCCTAGAGACAGTATTTAATTCAACCACGACCTCCCTTCTGGGTATTTCCTGGCAAAAAATGGCCAGATGGAAGAGCTGAAGGCTGCCAAACATTCACTGCAAGGAAGTGCCAAAACAAGGGTCTTTATTGCTGATAAAAGCCATGGTAATGTCAGAATGCAAAACAAAGTTGCTACCTTTTTTTCACCTCCATCTGCTTCACTAAAGCTGTGATTGCTGCTGCGATGGAATTGAAGGCACTGGTTTTCACCCCGAGATTAAACTCTAGCACAGCAGCAAATGACAAAAGCAATTTTACTCCCTGTGTTAAATCATTATGTTTATTCTTATATTACTAGCAACCAAGTTCCTCACAGTGTTCTCATTTTCTGTTCTCTTTACCACACTCATATGTAGGAGTTTAGACGTGATAAATAGTAACTTCCGTCATTAGCCCTGGCTGGGCTGAAAGGATGCTATTCTCTCTTTCCAAAGGAGAGGAGGAGCTAAACTCTCATTCTCCACAATTCCTGTTACCCTGTGGGTCAGACCTGTGTATTAAGAAGATCTGGCGTTTATGCCACCCTGGACGCCAGTTCCACCATCCAGAAAGTGCAGCTATAAGAGGCATCCGTGGTGCTCAAGGGTAATTACACTCAGGCTTGCCAGGTGCACTAGTCTTGTCTGACACTGGCGGTCAGTGCCGCCTGTGTGATGCAGCAAGGCCTAGCCTCCTCTGCTCTTCACCACCACATTTTTTAGCATAGCCAGTTCCTGAACAAGCACAGAAAAACTCTTTAGACCTTTTAGGGACTTTTGCTCAAAGGCCTCCAAACTCACAATGACCCAAAAGCCAAGCGGGATTCCTCCCAGTGCCCACAACAATAAACAACTTCAACACATCAACCACCTTTATGAAGAGTACAGTACCAATATACCTAGAGGTAGTAAAACAGATACATTTATACCAGCTGGATGCTTTAAATATATATGCAACAGAATTTATGCCTGCACAGGAGCCAGAATGACCTGTACCAAATAAAGATGCCATTATGCCAGCAGAACAGCATTCACACCAGGAGTCACACCAGCTGCACTTCTAATGGCCACACAGTAATTATTACATTAAAGAAATCATACCCCTTGCAGTCATAATTATACTGGTACAAAAATCTATGTGCAGACCAGGCCTTAAATCAATTTAGGGAACCTACACAAGGGATTGTTCCTGTTTAATTACACAGCCATTTAAATCAATTTGTTTAAATCAAGACTTCGGACCTGGGATCATTTTTTTGTAAGGAGTGTGGTTTTGTTACCTGCATGCATGCTAACCTTGTAAATTAAGTCCCTGGCTTTGACAGCTGACTCTTACGATCTAAGAGGTTTTTATATGAATAACAAACAAAAAGCAGTAGGGTGAACTATTCTGCTTTGGTGGTTTGAGGAAACCAGAACAATTCATAGCAATTCCGGACAATGTTGTAGCAAACAGATATTAATAGGGAAAGGTGGTGTTGCATTGCAGCAGCCTGTGAAAAACACCAAATCTTGGCCATCCCAGAAATTTAACTCTATTTTCATCCTTGGTGCTTTGTCACCACTATCCTAAAGGGCCAGAACCTACTGCACAAAGAGAAGGACAGTAAGTTGAAATATGCTTTGACACAGTTTACATTGTTCCCAAACAAAAGCTGAGAGAATAAGGTATTTGGCATCTGGCAGAGTGTTTACCCTGCCTCCTCCATCAGGGGCTGTACTCTACTATCTACGTCTGGAGTCATACAGTAAATCTCTCCATCATCTAGTGTCAATCTTGGGCACAAGAGGGTTTTAACAAAAAAAGAGAGAGAAAGAAGAGAGGCAACAGTGGAAAGCCTGAAAGTCTAATGATTTTATTTGCCCAGCATACTTTCCTTTCTCTGCATTTATCCACACATTCTTAATTCCCCTATTATTTAGTATTCTTCCAAAACCTGAAACAACGGAAGTAGGATGCAAGTCCTTCCTTTACCTACACCACTGAGCCCTCAGCAGCACAAGTCCCCAGAAACGAGTAACAAGACAAAGTCACAGAGAGAAGGTCTGTTGAAGAGGCATCAGACAGCTCTGTACCACCTCAGCAGGTGTCACAGTGGCTGCTGTCAGAATAAAGGCACAAGGCTATGCAATAAAGTAAGAAGAATAAAAGATCTGGTTTCTGCTGTTCCCATGTTATAGGAATTCAATAATTTACTCCAGAAGCTAAATAATTACTATACTTAGCCTGGGCAGAGCTCTAACTGTATAAACACACCTTTTATCAGGACCTTCTCTCATCTTCTCATACCAGAAAGCTACACTACACATTTTCTGCTGGTGAAACAGCATCCACAGCACAGTTGTGCCTTTTTAACAAAAAAAAAAAAAAAAAAAAGAGGTTGCACAAGACACTGTCTGCATGATATCCACTCTACCAACAGTGCTGGCAAAAGAAATACAAAAGATGATCCTCACTAACACAGCCACAGGGCTAGACACGCATGCACAAAGCCACGCTTAAGAGAGCTCCTTACCTCTTTCAGTCATTTTCAACACCCAATCAACCCATTGCTAACGCTAGTGTAGCGCTGCTAACGCTGACAGGGATGCCCTGGGAGGGCCTGTGCTAGAATAGCACCAGAGCGCACTAGTCTTTGAACAGCTGAGTTTCCAGTACCACAAATGGTAGGAAAAATAGCTGTATTTACCACCATTGCTAACACCAAAGACAAGACCAGAATAGTGCAAGAAGAAAAGCGTTCAACGTGCAGTGAAACAGAAAAAGGCTGTAAGGACTTGCCCACATAATAATAAAAAAAAAAAATGTAGTGCACCCCTACTTTTATATTTAAAAGAAAGTCAGATTTCTAATCAACTTATCACCACCCCGACCACAGGCTCTGCCTACCAAAGCGTGACAGACCAAACATCGGCGGCAGCAGAGGCTTGCACCGCTCTCGCTTCCTTCACTGATCCTATGCCAAAGGTCCAAGCTGCTGACAGCCGAGCAGACGGAAGGAGGGCATCCCTGCTCCAGCATCACATTTTGCCATTTAAATCACAGGGAGAAGTAGAGTGTCTGAGGGCTTGGGCACGCATTTGATTCAGCCAGTGCACCTACAGGGCACGGTAACCTCTGACAGGGGATGCAACTTCCTGAACCTGAGAGATGCTGCTTTCCACCCATCCCTACAGCCTCTGGTTGAGTGGGCACAAGGCTAGACCTGCAGCAGTCCTCAAGAGGTCCAGCCCATCCTGCTTCAGCTGCCCACACTGGTCCGGAGACAGCAACTCATCTCTGCAGCCTTTTGGGACCCCCCCAAGGCCAGGCATGCTGTTTTACAACCGTACAGATAAAACTGCAGCAATGCAAACTGACCCAACTGGATACAGGATCACAATGGTGGCCTTCACGCTAACATCCAATACTGTTTAACACAACCATTTCAATCGCAACTGGCTGTTCTGTAGTCTGGCGAATTTGAGTGCATCATCACGGCATGAGCTCAGTGCCCCAGTAACCCCAAGTCTGGTCCATACTGGACTTCCAGGCTAACTTACCACCGCAACCAACACTGAACTGGTGGTTACTTTCAGACAGAAGAGGGCAATTGGGAAAAATTAAAACACACCTTTGAAGGCCAGAAAGGAAACATGGGCAGAGGGGTGTCTGTTTTTCTAAAATTTATTTTTATTTGTTTGGGTTTTTAAACAGTGTCTGAACAGTGTTCTTTAACTATCTCGGAGGCCTAATCCCACAATATCTGTGGATGCTCCCACTGCAGGAGTTTTACAGTAATAATACCGGAATTAAAGGTCTGCAGTGGTGAGATAAAAAGGTTGACGGCAGAGCTAGGTGCCATTTTCTGTGGAACACCGTCATCTCTCCAGCAGGAAGAAGACTTGCAGCCAACTGCCAGCAGGCTCTTTGGACTGACCTTCTAATACATGCAAAAAAAGGCACCATAGCCTTTGCTAGCTGTGCTGATTAAAGATAGACAGCACTTCATCTGACTTTTTTTGCAATACGATGACCATAATTCACATTTAATATGCTGCAAAGTCATCCGCCTTCCAAGCACAGGAGCGTGTTCTGCTGAAAGTCACTGCTGTTAGGTCGAATTTAAATTCAGTATCGCAGGACAGATATTACATTGCTATTAATAATAAATAATCATGATAATGTTTCCCCCTTAATAGAACATCTCTTCCCAAAGGATCCCAACCAATTTACAAACCCTGGACAAAGCTCTATCCACCCCTACAACCCTGTAACCTCTGCCTGGCTTGCACGGATGCAAAGGAATGCAGAAATTAATTGGCAATTGCATCAGATCTGTGAATTACTTCACTGCAGCTGACATTCCTCCCACTTCAGAGAGGAAGATCCAGCAATAACATTGTCAGTGCTTTAACAAGGAATTCTCACAAACATATTCCGGAGAGCAGGCCTGTACTGCATGCCTGTGTGATGTCAGTGCTTCCTGGGAATGGGTGGGAAGGTAAGGATCTGAGCAGTATTATTTATGTTCCTCTCTAAATAAAGATGCTCCCTCATGACCATAATCAAGTATAGAAGAAGTACCAGCCAGCAAACAAATTTAAGTGCTCCTTAAGAGGAACAACTTCTGGAGGGCTGAGAAAGTCACTCTGTACAGTCTCCAGGCAGAAGAGACTTCCATCATGCACTACTACAATGTAAACATTTTAAAATTAATACCATGTAGACATGGCTGCAAACACATGTAGTGAATATTCAGCACACAGCCCAGTGTTCCTGTCCTTAAGCTAAGATGAAAGAGTAAGCAAAACTACTGTAAATAGAACGAAGTGTAGAATCTCCAGAGACATGCTTTAAAAACATCTGGTACTTGATTCTTCCCAAAAGCAAAACATTTGCTCCCCAGAAACACTTACGTGATCCTCAGGAATAAGTTCATTTTAGCCGAGTTGACTTGACTCAAGCACCAACAGGACCAGGCACGTAGGAACATCCGCGCCTTCAACTCTGAGATGAAATGTCATCAAGGACTTCTCAGCACTGCCTGCAGTAAGTCACTTCACCTGACGTGGCAGCTATTTAGTCACGCAAGGCAACCATTTCAGTCAGGATCTGAAGAATGTCATATTTAATTGAACAAGGGGGAGGGATTACACCGTGAGATGTCATGTGTTGACAGTTCTGAACTAGGTGGAGGGTCACATCATATTGTCTGTGCCAGCCACCCTTTTGATGCTGAGCACAAATAGGCACTCTGGTGACATATTTTGTCCCTGCGTGCAAACGCATCTCCCATGCCTGATCAGGCTCGGGACACAACTGTATAGCCAAGACATGTGGGCAGGGGGAAAAGCAGACCACTTCCTGCAAACACGCTACACTTTTCAGCTCCATGAGAAGGTAAAACGCCCTTACTCAACACTAGGACTGTTTCCTACACTTACCTAAACTTTCAGCCACTGATCTCTCTTGACCACCAAGCAACCAGGCAGTCGGGACTTTAGTTTTTACATTATGCTACAGGGAACAAGTACAAACAGCAATTAACAAGAGACATCCTAAGTGAGCTGGACAGACCCGAGGCAGGAAAGAGAAAGGGTCGATCAGCCCCATTTTGTAGAAGCGAGCAAGGAATTTGATCCTTTCGCAGACAAGTAAAAGAGGCCATCAGCGTATTTCACATACAACACCACAGGTTTCGTTCATGCTTTTTGTCATCACACAAGCCAGCCTGGTTTCCAGTTCTGTCTTGAGTGTTACAGACACTTGCCCAACATTGGTGTATCTCCTAAGAAAACTGCCATACAGAGTCAGACCCAGCTCAGAATCCTGTTCCTAAGGGACAAGGAGTAGAGGCTTAGAGGAAAAGCTAACAGGGCAAGTTTAAAGCTGTATTTCTCCCATTTTCTCCCCACAACAGCTTCCAGGAAGCCACAGTTTGGGGACTTCCTCAGCTGGGGCGTGTATTCACACATTTGTGTTTTAGTAGTGGTTGATGGGCCACCGTGCCAAAAACGTGTTTCAAGCAGCAACACATCTACGTGTCAGACCCAGCAGTGAAAACAAAGCAACTCAGTTTTTCCCCATTGCATGGTCAGAATTAAACACAGCTGCAGGGACACCTGTTTCAACCCACCTTCACCTCCAGAGCTCACACCAGAAACAGGCCAGAGTGGATTTGAACACGCTGCAAATTCACAGTGTATACACAGCTCTAGACAGGCGACAGAAACACCGCCAACTGCTTCCTCAGGCTTTTACTTTTTAATAATGAATCCTCCTCAAATGGAAACACAGCTTTGGGCAGGAAGTCCATTTAAAATAAAATACAGGTATGAAAGAAAAGTTGGTCCCTGTCTCCTCCCAGGCCAGATATGTCTCCTCTCGTATGGAAGCCAGACCTGGGTGTATTAATGGATAACTCATCTCTTTCTCAACCTTTTCTGCTGCAATGCAGGGCATAATGTTTAGACATCCTGAAGCCTTCATCTATGAGTAAAACCTCTAGTATCCCTGTCTATGTCCTATCATTAGCTGCTGCATAATATTTGTGTGAAATCTCCAGAGGTTAAAAATAAAAAAAAAAAAGTTGAAGACCCACATCCTTTCCTTACACTAAGAAATGTTTCTCCAGCTTCTGCTTTCCTCAATCTATACAACATTGCCTCTGCTCACCACAGGCTTTTAAACCCCTGCTTGATGAGTGCAATTGCATCTCTCCACTCAAAACAGAAAAGATCAGCGATTAAAGCAAAATAATCACTCCAGGGAACCACAGATCCCAAGCCATGAAGCATAAGCAGGACCAGGAGAAGGTGCTGCCAGCAACAAGGTATTCCTCTCAGCAGTTCAGGAACCACTGCCCTAGCTCCCTGTTTACAACTGTATGAACATGCAAGAAGTTTCACTGGTATAGACTCAATGCTTGAATTTAAAAAAAAAAAAAAAAACACACACAACAAAAAAACCCACACACAAAAATCCAAAAAACACCAGACAGTAAAAATTTAACCCTGAAATAACTAGGGGAAGAGTTATTTATAGTCCAAAAGATATTTCTGTCAATACTAATCTTGTAAGTAATATACAAATAAAAACTATCACATGTTGCACATTATCACCTTGTAACATGATTATTCAACTATTCCATGCATTTTCACGCATATTTTACTACCCCTGCAACACAGAAATAACAGCCATTGGGGAACAGAAGGACACCAAATTAACTAGAGGTAAAAGGGAACTGAGAATGGTACAATACTAATGAATAGGAAGAAAACACCTTTTCCCTCCCCCCCCCAGTCTGTTAGCAGATTGCAACAACAAGTTATCAGTAGCTTCTCTGCTACATCAATTGTCAGCATCATTCGTAAATCCAGCACATGTTCTGGAACAGATTTTTTGCTTCTTTAGCTGCAAATACTGAGAGGGTCAAAACATAACATTACTTTAAGCCCTCTGGACAAATCACACCAACTGTGTTTCTCATTATTTCAGAAATCTCGGTCTTGTACCAGATGCCTTGTGTCTGCCTGAAACCTCATGGGATTCTATCTCTGAAAGCATGGGCAAGCTTGGGGCACTTCCACAAGCAACACCTGCAGGAAAGAGTGTCACAGGAAAACTGCCACAATTGTCACCAAGCTCGTGCACGTCAAACAGGAAATCCTCATTACCTTGATGCTGTCTTTTATATGTTGGGGTTTTTTTGGGTTGGGGGTGGTGGTGGTGGTGGTGTTTCTACATTAGAAATCTATTCCCACAACATTCTGGCAAGCACGTCAGGCTTCTGGTGCAAGCGTTGGATCTTGAGGAAAAATTCAGAAGTGTATTAAAGACAAGCAAACGCTCTGACTCAAAGACAAGCGTTTCTAAGTATGGCAAGTAACGCCGAGCAAGGCTTCCAGACTAATGCCTACGCTGTACTTGAGGATTTTTAGATACTGCCTTAATTCCCTTAATTGCTTCATTTTAAAGGCTGAAAACACTAGCTGGCTGGGATATTAGCAGCGTTTGAATGGTAACTAATTCTAATGAGTACGCTAGTAGCAATGTAACACTAGGGCATGCCACACACGTTTCCGAGGCTGGAAGCGATAGCCATCAGCCTACATAGCCAAAGCAGCCGCCCCGGCTCGGCAACCTCAGCCCGCGCCGCACCAGCCATGACTCACGGCATCCTCCCCTCGCTGCTACCCCTGCCCACCTCTATTTGCAGGGACAAATTAACACTTCCTCACTCCGGAGGGCACTCCCACGAAAATCCACGTGAAAGCAGGATTTCAGGAGCCGGGATCACGAAGCTGGCGGAGCAAAGCCCCGACTTACGCTCCCAGAAGAGAAAGCCAGACGCGGCCCGTTTTCGCACGCCTGAAAGCGGAGCAGCTAGCCACGGTGCGTGCCGACTTTCCCGGTCCCTCCTTCCCTTTGTACGCGATCGTAACGAAGCTGCGGGTGTAAAAACGTTCCCTCCGCTGCCTCCGCTCCCAGCCCGGCCCCCCGGTTCGCAGCCGGCACCCCCAGCCCCCCCGAGGCCGGACCGATGCCCGGCTCCCCTGCCAGGCGTCTATGGAAACCGCCGGCAGGATGCCCGTTTTCTCCTTCCTACCGGGATTTTCACGTTCTTACCGATGCCACCTGCTCCCCCCCGCCCCGTGGGGCTGGGCGCCAGGCCCGGCCCTACCCAGGTTTAACCGCCGCACCCCGGGTGAGGGGCCGGGGGGTGTCACCGCCAGCCGCCGCGCCCCCCACCCCTCCCCCCCGCCGCCGCTCGGCCTGCTGCAGCGGGGAGAGCCGGCCCCGCTCCGGACAGCCGGGGGAGGCGGCGGGGGGGACAGAGGAAAACAAACACACAGCACCCCCGGGCGCCGGGGGGCCGCCGCGCCGCGCCGAGCCCGCGCCCCCCACTCACCCAGGGTCTTGACGGCGACCTGCCGGGTGAGCGGCGGCGGCAAGTTGACGCAGACCAAGTCGACGTCCTGGTGCAGCAGCACCTCGTCGATGCGGCTGGTGTAGAAGGGGACGCTCATCTCCTTGGCCAGCTCCTCCGCCTCCTCAGGCGTCCGGCCCCACAGCGCCTTCACGGCGAAGCCCTCCGCCTTCAGCAGCGGCACGATCACCCGCGCCGTCAGGCCGGTGCCGAACACCCCCACCCCGGGCAGCATGGCGGCGGCGGCGAGGGGCGAGGCGAGGCGAGGCGGGCGGCACGGCACGACGAGGCGCTCCCTCTTTTACCTCAGCGCCGGCCGGGGCGGAGGGAGGCGGCCGCCGGGCGGGCGGGAGAGGGAGGCAGCCCCCGCTGGCTGCTGCTACCGCCGCCACCGCCGCCGGGGCCGGGACCGGCCGCCCCCCGCCTCAGCAGCGCCGCGGCCGCCGGCTGCCCCGCCATGCCCGCACCATCACACACGCCTCCGAGCAGGCGCCGGCGCTGCCGCCCCTGGCGGACGCGGGGCGCGCAGGGACAACCGCGCTCCCCCGGCGGCGGCGGGGCGCTCAGCGCCGCTCCTCTGCCATCTTCGCCGCGGGCGCCCGCTCGCCACGGGGAGGGCGGGGCCTCGCTGTCACCTCCCGGGTGTTCCTGCACCGCCCGCCCCGCCCCCGCCGCGCCATTGGCCGCCGCCCGCCCCGGCACCGCCCAGTTACCGGCACCGCCGGGCGGCGGGGGGGCGCCCCCCGGGAGCCACCGCCCCGCCCGCCCTGCCGCGGCCGGCCGGCGCACCCGGGTTAGCGGCGGCCGGGCGGGCGGTTCCCTTCCCGCCGCAGCGCTCGCCCCGCCGGTGCGGACCGAGGGCCCGCGGGGGGGTCCGTCCGGTTCCAGGGCGGCTGCCGGGAGCGGGAGATCCCCCCACCGGCTCTTTCCCCCCCCCAGGAGCGCGATGAGGGGCCGTGGTTACGGGGCGTGGCGGGGGTCAGGCCGGTGAAGGCACGGGAGAGCGGGGGGCGGCGCGGGCTGGCGGTGTCCCTCGGCCCTCGGTGCCCCCCTGCGCCAGCGCGGGGCGGCGCGGCACCGCGGGGCTGGAAAAGACCTCGAGCATCACCGGGCGCAGCCGTTAACCGGCACGGCCGGGGCCGGCGCTGAACCTGTCCCGGAGCGCCGCGTCTGCGGGGCCTTTAACCACCTCCAGGGACAGCGACCCCACCGCCTCCCCGGGCTGCCTGCTCCAGGGCTCGACCACCCTTTCCGTGAAGACGTTTTTCCTCATCCCAAATCTAACACACCCCCCGGCACAACCTGAGGCCGTTTCCTCTTGTCCTGTCACTTACCTGGGAGAAGGGACCGACCCCCCCTGCCTACAGCCCCCTGCCAGGCAGCTGTAGAGAGCAATAACCCCCCCCCCCCCCCCCGAGTCTCCTCCGTCCTGAAGCCCGGGGGGAGCTGCCCCCCACCTCGGCACCCCCGACGGGCAGGGTCTGACACCCACCTTCCCCCACCGTGCCCACCCAGCTGGGATGCCCGCTGGGTCCCCATCACCCATCCCGTACCGGGCTGTGGGTCATTTGCCCCCCTTACAACCACCGCGTTACTGGGTCATCGCTCCACGCTGGAAGGACCCAGCGATGAAATCCTGGACTAGAGAGGAGCAAACCCTCCCACACCACTGCGGTGCCCTGTGCCACCTCCTGCTCATCCCCCCTTTGCCCCTGGCTGGGTTGAACGATGGGCCTCCAGAGCCATGGTCCCACCATCCCGGGGGCTGCCGGGGGGCCAGGAGCAGCCAAGGACCGCAGCCACCTTTGGCCCCACACAGATCTGTGAAAGATCCTTCTCACAGAGGCGAATCTCTGCCCCGGTTCTGCGCACGGATCAACTGGTCTGAAAGCAGAGTAGCTCTGGTGAGTGCCACTCTGGTGTCTATCTCACTCTTAAAAAAAAAATTACAAAACTTCCTTCTTCCAGTTAAAAAATAAGAATAAAGGTGTTGGTTTTCCACATATTGTCTTTTTGACCAGTTCGTAGAAGAAAGGAAGAGAAGGGTAAGGAAGGAAAGGGAGGAAGGAATGAGAAGAGAGGAAAGGGAAAAGGAAAGGGAAAGAAAAGACAAAAGGAATTAAAAACCTTTCCTCTGTTAGAGTCCTGGAAATGAGCCAGGGGCAATGTTGCAAACGTATTCCATCGGCATCCAAAAAATTAGCCTTGGAAGCTGGCGTTCTTCTCCCATACTCTGTAAAGAGGTGGAGTTCTTTTTCCTGCCACCATCTCACAGTGAACACATCTTTATTACAAAAAGCACTAGGCACTGGAAGGGTCACCGCAACCAAACACGCGGCGCTTTCCACACGCTGCCATGAAGGAGATGGATGCGCTTTGGCTTCTGACCACTGAAACACAACCCAGATGCGTTTGTCACCCAGCCGCGGGGGTATTGCCTTTCTTTAAAACACAAAGATTGCGTCGGGGCTCTCCATCAGACATTCAAACCTGGTTGTACGGGGTGTCCCCAGGATGAGCAATTTGGAATAGCTTGCTTATTTGCATGTCTGCAAGTAATAATAAACCCTGAGAAAGCAGCCAGGTTACAGGAACTGGGTAAATTCGTGAAGGTTGAAGAGAAATAGATGCTGTATGCCTATTTAGTCATTACCCAGCTTTTATTATTTTCAAGGCACAAGCCACTTCATAACTATCTATGTAAGGTCACTGTTTTGAGAAATTTTCGGTAAGGCATAGAAAATGGCAATTAAGGACTAGGGAATGAAATTATTACACTCTGCTAAGTCCATTGTTTTCCTAGAGAAAATTTCCCCTTGTTTTACTTTTTAATATTTTTCTTTCTCCCGTCAGATTAACATAGCTTTGCAGGGTTAAGCTGAGCGAATGGCACCTGGCTCCCAGCACTCCAGTAGCCAGGTCAACCTCTGAACACATCACAATGCCAAATCCAAACTACCACGTCTGCAGCGGCGCTGCCTTCCCCCCAGTTTGTTGCAGGAACTTTTGGGGACGTATTCCACACTGTTTGTACGGAGTGGGGTGCGATTCTTTCTCAATTCATTGTGTGAAATCGGGCCACCACGCCACGCTTGCCTGTTCTGGTGAGCACCCAGAAGGACTGAGGGAAGCCGATGAAGGACAGCCAGTCTTTCAGTCATGCAGACCATGTCCTCACCACCATGTGACTGCCAACACGAGTGAAAGCAGAATTCTTGCATAAATCCACATGACTAGTGTTGCCAATTACTTCTGACTTGAAGTACTATCAAATCTGGGCAAGTTTTTTTTGTGCAAAGGGAAAAAGTTTAAGGTTGCAGCAAAGCATCTCACTTTGAAGACATATCTAACCAGGACCGAGGTTCCCCGGGCTGTGTGTATTGAAGTACGAAGCCTCTGGTATTCCACATATTAGATCTTTCCACTTCTAAGCCTGCCAGGCTTGTCAAGAAAGCCAGCATTTTGTTCTTAAGGTTGCTAAAGCTTCCTTCAAGGAAGACGCACATGTAGATTTCTCTCACAGAGACAATAGTTTTGTTCTCAGTTTTTCGGGGGGGTTTCATATCCTGAAATAAGTTATTAGAATAAGTTGCATGTAGAAAAAAACATTAAAGTCTCATACATCCCTTTGCTGTTTCAAAATTCGGTACATGAAAGCAACCAGCAGGAATCTAATAAAAGTGTTGCAGTCACGATTCTGCTCCTTTTACATATTTGAGTTTTGCAGCTCTGGGTCATTACACTGTACATATAGGTACATTACTGGCTTTATGTGAAAATCCCAACTTAACTGTTCTTCTATAGAATGCTGATGCAGTTGTTTGTGAAGATTTGAAAGTGTCTTCTCAGTTGAATTTCATATATGGTATGAAGTCCTTTCAGTAGAAGTATATTGGTTTCTTCTAAAATAAATGTTGAGATTATAAAAGTCAGAAATCCTTGGTCTTTTTACTTTTTATTTAATTATCTTCATTTAAATGTTATTATTTGGTTTTGCATTTATTTGTATTTTTAAAGTGGCTAGTAAGCTGAAAGTACAAGATGTAAAAGGATATATAAAAGAGTACATAAAAGGTATAAAAGAATCAATCCAGATACATGACATGCAAATACTTGTTATCTGTTGGCATAAGTAAAATGCAGAAATCTGGGGGTCTTCCAGGTACAAGTAGCACTTGGCAGATAAAAGTCCTCCATTTACTTTCCGAATGTGTGAAGGTGTCTTCCCACGTATTGCAGAGCTTTCTATCGATGCTGAACTCAACAGAAAGATGACGATCCACCTGCTCGAGTACCAGGATCCCACACTGTTTCTTTCTTACTTCTCTGTGCTTAAAAGACAATCTGGCCTTTCTCAGCCTTTTTTTAACATTTATCCTGTCAGAGTCCACAGCTGCGTTTCTCAAACCTCTCATACATCAGCCTGAACAACAATGGAAAGAGCTGAATAATACATAGCTTCAGTGAAATCCTGAAATGGAGCTCACTGCCTCTCCAAATACTTCTCAAGTTCCAGGATTTTAAGATTAATTAGCTCATTTCCTTTTACATATATCAGTGTCTTCAAACATGAAGCAGCTTTGAACTTTCATTAACCAGTCGTCTCCTTCTGGGGTGTGAGGTTTGCGATCACCTCTGCTGGGCTTCTTCTACAGCTTTGAGGCTTGAAATTATTTGCACGGAAAGAGGAGTGCTTCAGAGATGAGGCAAAAACAGTGATTCAGACCTGTCTGGTTCTCCCAGTCAGTCACACTGACTCATCCACAGCTTTAGTGTGCAGCACGGGAAAGGATGGGCGAGCTCAGTTGCTCAAGTCCTTTTTTACATCTACTGCCACACAACTGGCAGTTTCTCAGGCAGGCAGGGATTTGTTCTCGCACAGAGCCGTACGCTTCGCTTTAGTGTCTCTCTGAATGCATTGCCACAGGGGCTTTTGCTCTGGGATCTGAAGGCAGGGACTGCTTTAACGCTTGTGGGATTAAATGGTCCAATGTGCGATGGAGAGAGCTAGAGAAGAAGACCTCACGTGCTAGCACAGGGGTTTTCAGACATCCAGCCCTCCTTCACTCCAGTCAGTGGGAATTGTGTCCATGCCTGGAGCCTTGGAGCCTGTGCAGCACCTTTTCCCGGTACATTTGCCGGTTTCCAGAGCCTGCCTTTGGAAAATGTGTGCGCCAAGCATGGATGGGCTGTGAGGAACCCAGCGAGGCTTCAAGAAACTACATCACTAAGAAGATACCTCCAAAGGTATTGGTGCGCTGTTCACTAAGGCACAGAGAAGGACCTAAATAAGTACAATTTCCACTCCTTGACAATATGGACATGCTGTGAAAAGAAGCCCATGGATCCCCCCTTTACAACGAGGCTGAGAGAAAATGAGTGCAATGTTCTCTGTTAGTCTCCGTTGGGTCTTTCTGGGTGCTCGAGGGCAACTAGGCACACAAACCAGGGCAGGTAGAGGCGGATTTGGCCTCACTGGCTTTCCTAAGCTCCTATCCATCACAGTTCAACAAGGTGGGAAAGCAGGCTGAGAACCCGCGGGCAAGGATGGACGTGGGATCCCTTAATGGAAGGAGGGAATGGGCGCATAGCTGTGTGGGTGCACCCATGCCCCGTGATGGTGTAACAGGTGCTTAAAGCTCACACCGGTCATTCCCTCCCAACAGAAACGGGGGTGGATGCAGGCAGCACACAGGCAAGCACTGAATCACCAGATGTGTTGTGTGCTACGCACCTGCCGATGAAATCCATGAGATGCCTTCAGCAAATCGGGCATACCTGAGATGTACAAAGAGCACGACACAGGGTATTGGATCTGCCAGAAGGCAGGAATCCTGCCCACAATAAATTTAATTTTCTGTGCTTCAGCCGTTTGCTGCTTTGCCTGGGCTTCTGCCAGGCATCCAGAGACCCCAGACAAATGCAACGGCAGAAGTAGCTAAAGCTTGCTAAGCCACCTGAGCAAATTCATGGTTGTTGAAATATGTAAGTAGACATGTGGAGAGGGGGATTCTCATATTGCTGCTTCACTGGGGGTAAAAAAAGCAACAGGGTGAATGAGTCATATAGAAATTCTAAATTCTGAAACAGGGGTTTGAGCCTAAGCAGTAGTTTGTGTCATATCACACTTGTTAAGTGCTGTGAGAATAGCTGTAATACGCCACCAAAGCGGTTATTATTTTAGCAATAGAACATTGCACATTGCTTGCAGGGTAGCTGAGATGTTACTTGGGAATGGAAATAGCAGAGGATCATCACTTCATTAGTCATGCAGGAGTGCATGAAAGTGAGCACGTGTGATTTCCAGACTTCTAAGCCTGCCCATGCAGCGTGGGTTTTGAAAGGGTTCGGTTTGGTAGAAACCTCCCTTTTATATGGGACTGCTTATATGCTTATGTGCTTATGTGCTCCATGGAGTCAGTCACACACACACCCTCAAGTGTCCCCTCTCCAAAAGCAGCTGGGACTTCAATGCTACTTGCAGGAAGCCTTAATGGGGACAGTTACGGAGCAGGTTTTAAAGGAAAAGATATCTATTGCATGAATAATTTTTCAGCGTCGGAGATGTTAAATACTGCAGGTTTGGACAGCCTTGCAGGATACTGCACATCACTTAAATTTCACAATGGAAAACTGCTGCTGTTTAACAAAGGCTCAGTGATTCGGGCAGGGTAGGCAGGAATTTCTGTCTACCTGTTGCAACAAGCCCACGTCCTCTGTGTCCTAAGAAGATACCAAATCCCAGCAGGGTGTTTCCTGGGAATAGATCAACCTAACCCACCGCCTCTGGAGAGTGCTCTCCCCTGATGCAGTCTTGTGTTGTGCTGCTGGTCTTTACACATTTTTTTGATGATACTCAGTACAGAAACTGGCACTTTTCCTATGATCTGTCTGAAACCAGATTTGTTAGCTTCCCAGACGCACCAGAATGCCATCCTCCTCTTTCCCCTGCTAGGCTACTGAAGGGAAAGGTACTGAGGCAGTGGTAGTCACTGCATCACCTGCCGAGGTCCCTGCCAGCCTGAAGTATGATCCTGTGACCCTAGGCAGCCTTCCTCATTCGTTTCCGTTTTGATTTTGAATTTATGGCACATGCATTTGGAGCTCTGGGTTGGCACTGTGTTTACTTTTAATCTGAACAAAGATTTTCCTTTTTTATGCACTGAGAAAAAGAAACAAAGAGAAAAAATGAGTTAGGTCTACACCAGCACGGTATCCCAAGGCAGGTTAGTGCAATTGGCTTTCAGACGTGGGCGCACCTCTGCACAGTATTGCTCCCTTAAAATCATGGTCTTTAGGACAGTAACACTTAAAGCCCAGGCTTTCTGTTTACCAGATGTACTGATGTGATCGTGTTGAAGTCTGGCCTGCATTACCTGCTCTGTGACCTTGCTTCATTAAATCGATAATGGTCAATCATGTGTTCTTTAATTGCGCAAAGGGTAAATTCAGTCCAGCCCAGTTTCTAGGCGACTGGCTTTTTACAAATTCTCCTTTATCTGCAATAGTAAAACCATTATTTTTCTCTCTTTCTGGAGGTTCTTTCTTCCAGGTGAGTATTGAACCTGTATCATGTCCGTAGTGAGGAAGGTGAGCACTGTCATCTTCAGGAAGGCAGTAGCTTCTCCTGGTCGGAGTGGGAAGACATCCCCAGGACCCCTCAAGTCCCCATCCGTGCAGAGCGAGGAGGCTACAGCTGTCAAGTGCTTCAGGGCATTGGAAACTCACAGCACTCGTTTCTTTAATAACAGAGACAATCAGATGGCTTTTTAATTCTCTCCCTCCTGAGAGTCAAAGATATTTCTTGGCTTTTCCAAAGCTGGAGACTTCCTTAATCGCTTCCCCTGCCTCTCCTGCCTTGCCCCATGCCCGCCATCGTTCAGACCAGGTCCTCCCCGGGTGTGCCCAAAGGAACACGGTAAAAACCAATGGTTTCTGGTATCCAGCCCCAAATCATCCACCGCTGAAATGAACGGGAGAGAGCAGCTCCCTCATGAAATCTGCAAACTGAGGCAGGCAGCCGGGCATCGGTTGTAATGAAGTTACATCTCTGAGATGTTCTTTGAAATCATTACAGCTAGAGACCAACTCCCAACTCAGGATAAACAGGTAGTTTCCACATCAGAAATTCCTGTTAATATTTAAGCAAGGCTCAATCTTCCTCTTGAAATGAAAATACGCTCTATCAAAGGAACTGTATTTAAAGGGAGAACGTTTCCTCAAAAGTATTTTAACAGCTCAGATAACTATATATATATCATCATCCGGCTTTAGGAATTAATCATTAGGAATAACATAGATACTTAGCATTTTAGGAACCGGTACAGCAACTGCGGTTTATTAAATAAACCCTCATGAAAGGACTTTGTGATTTCTCATCGGAGTGAGGGCTGCAGCAGGGAGCTTCCCATTGCTACACATCTCCCCTGTAACACGCAGGACGGTGCTCCAGCCACACGTGTGCCTTTCCGAGGTTTAAGGACACATAAACTTTCAATGCAGGACAAATAACCAAAAGTGGATGAATGAAGATTGCTTAGTCATAGGAGATTTTTTAAAAAAAAAAATATTAATAAGGCTATGCTATAGCAATCAGCACTTCTAATATTAGAAAAGCATAGCAACAAAGAAAGTAGGGCAGCTTTATTAAGGACATTATGGAATCATGGATCTAATGCAGTACACATCAGGCTGTGTCCCACATATACCCTATGTGGGACACTGTAAAGCGTCTGCCTGTGCTTCTATTGTTCTAGCAAGAGACAGGACAAAGGAGGATGCTGAATACAGCAGCGCAATCACTGGCAGCGTGCAGTTTAATACCTCCGTCAGATGCATAATTTGTATTATTTACCATGAAAAGCTAGGCTGGCTTTAATCACATTTCCGAACCATTTTAGAAATCCAGACTAGAGTGTTTACCCTGAGACTTTAGACTTCACCAGATCTGATTCCACGGGGCAATAGTTTTCAATGTAGTAAACGTTGCAACTGGGCCAGGCTCAAAGGCAAGTCAAAAATAAGCATGAAGCGCTTGCCATGAAATCATGCGCATCTTGAAAGGAGAGATGCTTGCATTTTCTTTCATTGATTTCACACTTGAAAAAATGCAGGCATTTCAGATCCTGGACAAGGGAAGGAGAAGCTCTGTGATTTGAGTGTTGGAATGTGATGTTCTCATCTTTGCGTGTTTTTATAATTTCGGGTATCTGAGCAAAGAATCACTGTGCCGTTCATCTGGCATAGAGAATGGCCTAGAATTAAGTTATGATTCATTTTCACGACAGTGAAGGAGGAGGAAATATTAACTCTTTTCTCACACCAAGTGCCCTAAGCCTCGATTTGAAGCAGTCTCATGTGGATGCAAATCCTGCTCTTCTCGGTGTTAAAACACTCCAAATAAGCGCAGTCACAAGGCTTTACAATCCTGTAGTTACGCCTTTCAGTCGAGGCAGACAAACGTGCCTTGAGTCAGTTCCCCCACATCATTCTTGAGTGGAGCTAACCAGCAGCTAACAGGTTTTAGCAGCCCCCAATGTCACCCTCTATTTCTCTTCATCCCCTGGGCAGCGCAACATGCAGTGGTGTTTGATCTGAATAGTGATGACTGCCAGCATGCTGCACTCAGAGTGCTTGGTTTGGGAAAACAAACAAACAAACAAAAAAACCCCAACAAACCCAAAAGCAGTGCTAAACAGGCTTGGACTAATTCAGAGGCAACAGTTGGAATCAGGGAATTTGGGAACCTGCAATACACACAGCAGCATCCCAGCAGAAGGACTGGGCTGCCCTTGGGACGCTGCCCAGCTCCAGCCCTGGAGGAAGGTGTAGCTGCAGTGAGTGGTGTGGTGGGACTGGAAACTCTCCCACAGTCACCCAGGGGGTTACGCTGTGGTTGGACTGGGCTAGTTTAGTGCAAAATGGGGGCAGGAGGTGTAATGCTGCAGCGACTCTGAGAGTCAGACAGCAAGGAGGGAAGGAGCAGGCAAGTCCCGGGTAACAAGCACCATAGCAAACAGCATCTCTTTCCCTGGCCTGAACCAATGCCTCAAGGTTGCTTCACTTTTCATCTCCTGACTTCCCAGGATGCTAAACTCCAGCTTTTCTGCCCCCAGGTGCAGTAGGTCCTGGTTCCCTGCATGTCCTAGAAACCTCAGGGGTCGCAAATCGCTGCTCCACGGAAATCTCGGGCTATTCCAAGCGTTTCTGGCCAGACCTACCGGCTCGTTTCAGCGGTACCTCTCCATCACGAGAGATCTGTGGGGCACATAAATGGAACAAGACAAGGGTGGAGAGGTGGGTGCTTGGAGAGGGGAAAGGCCAGGCAGAAAACACAAGTACCTTGCTCCTCAGAAAGCCAGTACGGAGAAATGTGAGGCAAAAAGGACATTTGCTGGAAGGCCTTTGCGGGGAGGGCTGGGGGCGAGGGGAGATGGACCGAAGCGGCAGCAGTGATGGGGTTAGCAGGGTGCCTCCTTCCTTCTGCCTGCTGTGACCACAGGGGCACGAAAACCTGCTGCCTCCCGTTGTGAAAAATGAGCTGGGTGGAGCGATTCATGCGGTGGGATTCAAACCGCCTGTTTTAATTGTCACTTCAAGGAGAAAGGAAGTGACTTCATTAAAGTTGTCAGGTTTTATTCCTGTTTTTGCATTTATATTTAATCATTTTTCCAAAGAACAGTCGATGCCCAGTAGTTGGTAACCCCCTGAGATTTCTTTCATGGCACCTGAAGCCTTTTGCTCTATTTCATGCTTCCTTGTTTTGCTAACTTAGAATGCAATGCATGCGTGATCAAATACTTAAATAACTGAAATTTTTATTTAAACACTTAATGTTTACCTTTTATTATATTAGAAAACGGCAAATTGTATTTTGCATTTACTAGGTAATTAATTTTTTTTCTTAAGAGTTGAGCTGAATTGCCTTTGGATAGAAATTAGGCTATAGTAACACAGAACAAGGCAGCATTGGTTTTCATGATCAAATAAAGTCACATTAAGTGATGTGGAAGATGAAGAAGGTGTCAAAACACATTTTGTATTTAAAGCCAACTGAATTATTAAACAAAGAAAACTGATGTTCATGAAATAACTGTTAACCACTACTTAAACAGCCTGGAACGAGTCAGTCTCAGCCCTGGCATCCCAGTGGATTCATAGTCTGGTGTGTAGGAGTAAGAAATTTCCAGCTTTTTTAACCTGTAATTAATTTCTCATTTCTAATGAACCAGCCATTGACCAAGCTAAAATGGAGAAACTGAAATAAAGGAAACAAGCTTTCCTCACTTGCAATTAAGTGCAAAAAGCTCGTCCATCACTTCAACAGGCAGTTGTTCCAGGAGTGTACTCACTGCCTCGTCAGCAGACGTGCCACTACACCACTGAGCCACTGAGCCACTGAGATTTTCATTTGAGCTGGAGCTGGACCTCAGGTCTCCCCTCCTCCCCACAAGTGAGCATCCTCTCGTGTGAGCTGCGAGGTCATAGCTGGCTCGGGAAAGATGGAAATATCCCTAGGGAGTGGGAGGGAGAGGCTGGGAGCCGCCGGGAGCCTGAATGCACAAACAGCCTCGCAAAAGGTGGGAGCTGAGGTTTCACGTGCACTCAGGGCAGGTCGGGGGGCTGGATTTGATTCTTCTACATCTTGAGCTTCTTCTACACCTTAACTGCAGTTTGTGCATAAGATGGAAAATACCAGTCACCTCCAGATTTGTTGGGTGAGGTGAACTTTGGCTCCAGATGCAGAACAGGTTGGGAAGCACCCGTCTGGGCACCGTGGTGGCATTTCAACACCAGACATGCAGCTCAGCCTCGCCAAAGATGCGGACGTTTGGCTGCATGGGCAGCAGCAAAAAGCCATACGCTGGAAGTGATGCTTCTCAAATCCAGAGCAGCTCACATCTTGCGAGAAACGAAGCAAAAAGCTATTTTGTGCAGTCACCACAGTAGCTTTTATTTGCAACCAAATACGGTTAGGGATGTTCGGTATTTATATTTTTTCCATCCTGTTCTGTTCCTGCTGTCATTGGTGAAAATTTCATCTTGTCTTTAAATTGTGGCACTTCCACAGCTCACCTTCTGATACCTTACAGACTGCCAGTGTTTCCAGATGGGAGATTAAAAAAGCTTTGACCCCGGGAACTCAACCATTGGAAAGCTAAACGCGCAGAAAGGTTGGGAGCACAGAAGGACAGAACTGGATTTTGTGACTGCCAAAAATATGAAACCCTCCTAAATCTAGCACAGAGTATTTTCCCATGTCACAATCAGCATTTCCCAAAACAGAAACCAGATCTGCTGAGTTCCAGCTCAAAACTTCTCCACCGGGCCATGGATATCGCATCTGCAATAATTTTGCATTCCCACGTCTGGTAGAAAAGCAGGGTTTTAAAGTTTTAAAATCCCAGTGAAACTTTCATTAACACCAAGAAGCTTCCAAGGCATCCTCAATACTGCTGACTGACTCCAAGTTTACTCCCCTTGAATTATACTTGTCACGCAGCCAGCTTGTGCTGATCATTCATGGGAAAGAGGTTTCTCTGGGGTTTTTTTGTAACACATTGATTAGAACCACCGGTTTCCACCAGGGGAAGTTGATGATTCATACCATGGGACCTTCTTTTCCAGATAGTTCAGGCACATTGGCTACTTCCCTCTGCTGGAGGGAACCAAGATTCATCTTGGACAGACAGTCCAACCTACCAAGAGATCCCGGTGAGGTCGAGCAGGCTTCCAGAGGTGCCAGTCGGGCCATGATGCTGCCGAGGTCTTCTAAATTAGACCTCAGCACTGGACAAAGTGAGATACACGATTGAGGATTTGGACTATGCAAACCGAGATGCTAATGTCAAGATTTCCAGAAACCAAGATTTCTGGTCTGTTGTCACATGAAGATCGAGTCCCACTGCCCCTGGAAAACATTTGTAGCCTTTGTGCTGTGCTCGCTTTCTTGATTAAATACAGAAGTTGCCTGCACGCTCATAAACCTCCAGGGGAGGAGGAATACCACTGAGTTTTAAAGAGCTTTAAAAGCATAAGATGGCCTAATTTCCTCTCATGACTCTCAAAACTCTCTCCTAATTTCCCGTCAAACAGCTGCCACATTAATCAAATTGCAGCTTGCGTGGCAAAACTGTGATCTTGCCAGTTTCTGTGCCTGTAACTGTTCAGGGCTCCTTCATCGGACTGCTGAACAGCCTGGTTCAAAGGGATCATTTTTATATGTTCAGTTCATATTCAAGGTTGGGAGAACTTTGCCTTTACCCAAGATACTGGTATAGAAAAACCTCAGTAGGAGAAAAGACAAATACCACGTACAGGCATCACCTTTTAACCACGCAAACCTGCTGGGTTGCTGGAGCCAGAACAGAAATTACTGGCACAGGAACATCTGATCAATAAGTGGAGTAAATTCCTGCACTCTTCACAGAAGCCACAAGGGAAGGAGAGAGACAAAAGGGAAGAGAGAAGCAGAATTTGCTGCCTTAGAAAAGGAAGATGAAGGTGTTAAAAAAAAAAAAAAAACCAAACCAAAACCCACAAACAAGTAAGACAGGGAAAGTAGGGAACTTGAAAAACCCCTCTGTTTACAGGAGGTCCCCGACAGAGAGGGCACAACACGAGCACTGAACCGCAGGGATACTTGTACAGCTTGTCTGGCATTCGCTCCCTTTCTGTTGGTGGGGAGCAAAACTGAACAGCTTTTGTCAGAAACAAACCGTTTGGGGCATCTCGCCTCTCTCCAGGAATTCGCTGTTGCTTCAGAGTTTCACAAGTAGCTTTTCCAGTAACACAAATAAGTCATGGCAAAACGATGAAAGAATCCATCCCTCCCCCCCACTGGTTTTTGGATGCTTGCTGTAAGCGTTTCACGCTATCCGTCACGCATGTCCTGGCAAAGCTCCGTTCCAGACAAAGCTGGACTCCCCGCAATTCCCCTGGGAAAGAGGTGAGTTTGCTGCTGGTGAGCTGGACTGAGGAGCGTTTTGGGAAGCTGCCCTCCCTGAAGCGTTCCTCTTGCCTTGTCCTGCCAGGAGCTTCCCCCAGTGCCTGAGAGTGGGGAAGAGCAAGGGGGCTGGGGACAACCTGCCGTCCCACGGCCGCTTTCCTCCCTTCCCGCTGGAACCAAACCCCAGCTCTTCGCCACAAGAAGGGGGTAACGGGGGTCTGTGCCTCTTCATGGCCAGGCTGGCCAGCAGTGCACGAAGGCTCAGCACCTCCCTGGGGGAAGCCAGGAGCCCCCCTAGCCATGGTTCTGCCCCACAGCGGCAACCTTTCAGCTCTCCTGGCTGAGGAAACAGCTCTGAAGCCCAGAGGTCTCCCAAGCCCCCAGCAGAGGGGCTAAACCCCTTCAGCCCTTCCCTTGGCCATGGAGCCCAAAGTGACGTGTTTTCCTGGTGGGCAGCTCCCACACGTAACCAGCCTTCTCTCGGAAGCAAGCCCAGAGGATGGCAACCAAATTGGTGCAGGAGGAGAAGAGGAGCTACGGCCGGGGCATGGATAAGGTGCCGGGATGTCTCCTGTCGCCTTGGCGTGGACATCGTGCCAAATGAGCATTCGAGGGAGGTTTTTGTTTTACCCAGGATCGTCTTGCCAAGTCATCTGGCAGACCAGTTGGTGTTTCTGCATGGGAGCTGTATCCAGAACTTTGGGGCTTCCCTGGAGCGTGGAAGCCGACCCGGCGTGTGTGGGGTGCCGGGTAAGCACAGCCCTTCCCATACACGGGCATGGCATCGCCACGTGGCCACACTGCAGGTCCTGCGCTGGCTGGTGGCACTGCACGTGCCCAGCACACGAACACCACGTGTGACACGTGCACAATGCTCACAGCTTTCCAGAAACCTGGGGGGTACCAAGGAGGCATCAAGTTGCACGTGTGGGCATCTTGGTACCCAAAAATCTCCTAGGGAGAAACGTGACGGCCCTCAGCGTGGATCTTCCTTCATCTGCAGGAAGGGTTGGTCATCCCTGTGGAATGGCCCCTCTGCACGTCCCCGTGTCCGTAACTCATCTGATGTGCAGGCTGTGCTCCAACGGGCTGTGTGTGGCACCTTTTTCCAGCCAAGCTAGTGGGAGCTCTCTGGATCTTTACTTCTCCCTGAGTGACTCTTTGTTACACATATTAGTGCCTTTTCACTCCACAGAAACAACTTGCAATGTGCCCATAGGGCTGACTATAAGATATCACATCATGGCAAATAAGGCGTTTTGCGCTCAGGTAATGCCCACTGCTTTTCACCAGCAGGTCCCAAAGCACGTTACAAAGGAGTCGGGCATCTTTATCTCCGATTCACGTATGGAGACACCGCGGCGCAGGGAGGTGGGCACTGTACAATCGGTTTCAGCTCAGCAGTGAGTCCAGGGATAGAAACAACTTCCACTCCATTCAAGTCCAACACATCATAAACAGGGACCCCTGGGTTTGGTTATTCGGGTTTCAAGCCCCTATTTACCACTCACTTTCATATACCTTGTGTATCTTATACCTTTTCTCTCCCCAGTTGTAGCAGCCCCGTGTTGTGCACCTCACCCTTGCCTCCACCACAAAACAGACGGGAGCCAGCTGACAGCAATCCACTTCTTTCTAGCACACATGTGATTCCTGATCGAAAGCCAGCAGCTTGGTTGGCAGGAAAAGACTGAAAAATATCATTGCAATTAATGTGGAGAAACTTGAAGCTACACCACTATCAGCAATTCTGCAGAGTGAAACATAAAAGTGCAAAAAGACTAAGCAACGCTTTGCAAGCCATATGGGTGTTTTTTTCAGGGAGTGCTGGACAGTTTTTAATAGATCAATTGGGTGGGCAAATTCCTGTGTTTTTAGGGCAGGGTATGGAACAACAGAAAGTCTGCTGGATGGGCATCTCTGGAGGGAAAAGGGAAAGGGAAGGCATTTCAGAAGATGGGTATCAGAATCACAGGGAGTCTAATGCTGCTGGGTTAATGCAGACAACTCTTTAATGGCAATCTGCCTGGGCTGGGCTTGCAGAATCTCAGTTAAATTCAGAAGCAGAAGAGTGAGATCAATACAGAGCAGAGTACCAATTAACAGCCCTGGTTTTCAAGGGCATCCTTCATTTGTCCTCTAAAATTTCCTTTGTCTGTGCCAACAGATGCTGAAATTTCCCTTGTAAGCTCTGAAGCAGGTTGCAGCTAGCAGGAGGAGCGACACCATATACATTAGAAATCTGTGTTAGTCATACACAGAAAAACAACTCCCAAGTTTAAATATGTATGCTTCCTTGCCTTAGACCAGAGATTTACTTGAGACACAGACATGATTTGTTAAGCAAATGCTTTTTTAATTCTCCTCAGAGATATGTTCCCTTAAAGTATAGTGTGTATCCTTGTACGTATAATACGGTCACATTAGGGAAAATACAAACAAATGGCATTGAAAATGTTTAGATCAGTGTCTTCCTCCGAGAGCCAGGCAGCTGCAACTCCAGCATCTCTCCTGATTCCCCTTCCCCCCAAGCCCCGCAGCGAACATTTAAAAAGCAAAGGCTCAGCTTGAACGCAGAATTTCACGACTTCAGTCGGCTGGGTTTGGCTGGCTCCTTTTTCAGCTCCACTGCAGGGCTGAACCAGCCCACCAGGGTGGGGTTTATACCTTTATACCTCTCTCCCTTCCATTTTGATTAAATCTTTTGCATTTTTGCTGCCTACGGTGAACGCTGGAGAAACACTTCAAGCCAACAAGCGGAGATGGGGGCGACTGTGCCCACCAGCAGGGCAGGGAGCCTGGCTGCACCACAAACGGGCACTGCGTGCTTGCGGGCACTGAGGTCTACTTGCCATCCCGTCACGGGGCAGGTCTCACTTGGCAGCTGTAGCCACCAGCCTTGGGGTGTGCTACAGCCAGCCCGAGCCTCAGGCAAGCCGTCAGCCCCTTCCTACCTCTGCACAACGCTCCCCAGGCTCAGCAGCCTGCTGGAGGGCTGCATCCTGCACAGGTCTGGTTCCCCCCCCCCCCCTCCCATCTTCTGTAACAGAGCGCTTTGGAGGGGCAAAGTGTGGAAACCTGGAGTCAGAGTCACCCAGGATTTCACAGTGACAGGGAAAATAATGAGGGGCGATGGCTGGGAGTATTCAGCAACTTGTTCGCTGTCTGAAGCACTGCAGGATATTCACAGCTCTTCAGGGCTGGATGCTTCAGGGTCTTTATGTAGCTGACCAGAGTGATTTCACCTAAGCACTGGCCTCCTCTAAATAACCACCTTTCCCTTCCCTTCCCCCTTCCCCGCCACCCCCCCACCCCCCTTAACGAGCACATCAGTGAACATTGGCAGGGGCACTGCGCCCCCAGGCACTATTTTCCCAAGGGAAGCAGGGGACACCCCAGCCACAGACAGGCCATGCAACAGCAGGCTTCAGGAAGGTAGCAAAGCTAATTGCACTGTATTAATTTAATTAATTTTATTTAATTGCTCCGGTGAGAGCAGCCTGCTGTCAGCTGTACCTCCTCCCTGAGAGGGGCTCAATCCACTGTATTTGTTCTGAGTAGGGACCAAAACACCAACTGCCCTGAGCAGGGGTTGCTGAGGTGACACCAGGGATGCTGGTACACCCCAGGTGCAGCCATCCAGGGGTACCCACCCACGCATCCCCCACGTATCACTGCCTGGAAAGGTTTTAGGGCTGAGACATTGTCTGGGGGGAGCAATTGCCCACACTTGAGGGTTTAGAGCCGCAGCATGCAGAAGCCAATGCATAGCCTGCAAGACTTGCATTCTAGGAGCGAGCTTTGCCTCTGCAGCTCATCCTCCCCATCACTTAGTGACCTGCACCACACCAAGGGGTTTGACCCCAAGCTCACGCAACCCCCTCCCGCATTTTGTTGAAAGGGGGTCCTTTTCTTGGCTGTTCACCTGGCAGGGCTCCAAGGGCTCAAACCTTACACACACGTGTAGTTCTAGTTACGCATTGGGGCAGTCAAAGTCACCAAACTACAGATAGAAGAGACTACACGAGAAAAACAAGAAAGTTCGAAGAGCACAAGTCTGACTTTTCTGCAAGCTATCACTTTGCTGGTTCTTTGGGAAAGAGGCCTGCCTATACAGAAACAAGAGCAACAATTAATTAACCAAGATGGGGGGACAGGAATAGGGGGAGGTGAGTTACAGTCTCTATTTCCAAATACAGCCCATTCTGTCTCACAGCCAGATTCCGCTTTAGCTACATTGGGTTAATATTTGGGGTCAGCCGCAGCCTGGGTAGCAATGTTTATACAATAGCTGGAAACCTGAAATGTGATCAAACCTGGCAGAAGCAACCTTATTGGTATTTATTTTTCATTAAGTACATAACCTGAACAAAGCCGCTTTCATTTTTTTCCCCACATCACCGTTGTTTGAATTCATAGCGTCTTACAGTGGCTCCACCGTGCTACACCCATCATATCATCTTGTGATTCTGAAGAAAGAGATAATATTTGAGTTTGTCACCTGAATTTCATTTATTGCCAGAGACAGACTGCTGGCACTACCGCACTTGGTTGTAGGTTTAGATGAGAAAGGCTTTTTTTGATGAGGAACAACAAGGGGTCAGGACCTCCACCTGGAGCCGTATTCATAGAACACCTTATAGAACATTTATAAAAATTCACTCCAGACAAAAAGCCATTATTTTTACTTATGGATACAATTGGTAATCCTTGTATTTCAGAAGCGTAAAGAAAAATATTCATTGTAGGTATATATTCTGCTCACAATGTATTGCAAGGACACGGATCGGGGATTAGGAAAATGGTTATGGAAACAGGTGAAGTATTTGGGCACGCAGAGCAACAGGCGGGATATTTTCCCTGTGCCCACTGCTCTGGCTGAGCAAGGGGCAAGGGTTTTGTTTTGGGGCTGCCTGCTGCACAACTGAAACAGCCACTTTTGCCCAAATCCAAAAGTGAGGAGCCACAGCACCCTGCAGGTACCCTCCAGCAGGGTCAGGGGGTTTAGTTAGGGGTTGTCAGATCCAGCAGCCCAAGAGAGGTGACCATGATGCAGCTTCCACCTCCCCAGGTCCCACCCGTAGCACAGCTGAGAATATATTCCCTGTAGGCACACACACACAGGTCTATACCATGTACATACATATGTATATATATATATATATATATATAGCCAGCCACACAGAACAACACAGAAACACTCAGCATTCATGCAAACACATGCAGCACGATCAGGTTCATCCTGTCCCCTTTCAGCCTGATCAGGATGAAGGTCTAGTGGGAAATGTATCTATATAATTTACATATGTGTGTGTATATGCATACATATATGTATACACACACATAAATCTCTCAAAAAAATGCATTAATACAATGTGGATCCCTCTGGTAGCTGCCCGTAGACACTCAGCCTGCCCAGCAACTGGTGCTGGATCCTCTCACCTCCAGTTGCCTCCTGTGCAGATACACATACAGCACCACCACCACCCCAGCTGGCTGGGACCTCTTGGGTCACCAGTGCCTCCAGCCCCCCAGTGCAGAGGACACCAGCATGCCCAATCCAGACTTATGTTCACTTCCATACCCGGGTCCCTTACCCTTCCAGCCAACTAGTCCAGCCTGCCATTTGCTTCTCATCACACACTGACATAGACACCCAGACTGGCTCCTGTTGCTGACACCACAGATGCCTGGGTGCCTGTGACCTCTGGTCCCACTCCAGCAGCTGGGACTTTCACCCTGAACACACAGGCACACACTGACAAGCAGTTCCTCACCCAGGAAAAAAAGGCTTTAAAAGGAGACAGGATGGACTGCACTGGTCAGGAGCAGACAAGCGTCCTGGCCAGCGCCTGCTTGCCCACAGCCTTTCCCTTTTATCTTGTTTATCTCTCCATTTTCCCCACCATCATTCCCCCCCCAGACCACCTCAATCCCTCCCTGTCCCCACCTTTGGTTCCTCCCCAAAACCTCCCACAGAAAGTCTTGTGCAAACCCAAGATGCTCATCCTCTGCATCCAACAATGGGTCCCCCACCCCAGGCAGGGACCCCCTCAGTCTGTGAGATGCCCGCGGGACAGCACCGTGGGGAGCCAGGGCAGGATGGTTTTTGCATTTCCCCACTCCTGTGTGCAGAGATGAGCCTTTCATCACCTAACCTAACAGGGCAGAGGGACCAAAGGGGCAAAAGTGCAAGGGAAAGGGGTAAGATATGCTGGAGGAGACACCAATTAAGCAAGGAAGAGCCCTCCAGGCCACAGTGATGAAGTTTTCAGCCTCACAGCCTCCTCCAGTATCTAAGCAAAGGCAAAGCAGCCTGTAATAATAAAGTCTAATGATCATGACTGCAGAATTCACGGTGAGCCAGGAAATGTACCCTACTGTGCTGCAACATTTTCCCTTCAGTCCCCAGAGAGGACTCTCTCCATTCAGAAGACCAGAAATGTTCCCTCTCTCCAGGGTTCAGTATCTCAACATTTTGCCAGTTTCTCACCCAAAAGCATCCCTGACAAATACCAGCAGAACCCTACATCAGAGCACTGTAAACAAATGGGGTACAGCCCTATTCCTTCCTCTGAGGCTGCCTTAAAGGAAAGTTAAGGTTTGTACAAAAAAGGCATCTTTCCCCAACACACCACGATCATAGCAGTTCCCTTTCCAAAGGCTGATTCTTTCAGCTCAGGTCTTCTCAGGTATCCCCTTGGACTCACTCAGGCACAAAGCTGTGCTTCATTCTTTCTGGATCTGGAAATAAATGCATTAACAACAATTTCAAAATCAGTCAGTAAAGATCTGAACTCTTGGCTGAGGTTTCCATCCCCTGGATCTCTGCAGGGTGAAAGACCTCTGTGTGAGGGTCTATACAGCGTCGAGCACATTGGCACTTCCATCTCTGCTGTGAGCTCTAAGCCTTGCTCTGGTTTGATGACATTAACTCTAGAGTGACAGAAGATTATATTCTAGCACTACAAAATCACTTTTCTTGGTATAAATGTGTTGATAATCCTCAAAGACTATCTATAGTGTTTTTTCTACTTCTCCATCAGCAGCAAGGCTAACACAACCTGCTTCTTTGTGGTTCCCATGCCCCCTTGCACAACTCCTTCCTGCGCCTTCATGCCCCTCTCCAGATCCCCTCAAAATGTTCTGCCCCTTCTCTGTCTCTGTCTTCCCACCAGCAGACTACACGTTGTGTGACTGCTGAGGGACCATGTGACTGATGCTTGGGTGGTTAGCAGATGTCAGACTGCTGAATTTTCCCTCTACTCCTCTATTCAGCTAATGGCTTCCAAAAATCTTAAAGAACTGAAGCTGCTGAAATTTTTACTTCTCTGGGAAATTCAGCTGAAGGTGACAGAAAGTTCAAAAACTCTTGGCAAAAAGGGGAATGGCTGGATGGACAGGGCATGACCGTATGAACCTCAGTTCTTTGCAAAACCAGATAAGAAACCCATTCTGACTTTCCACAAGAGGCTATAAGAATATTCCTCCAAGATGAAGACATTTTTTAAAATTTGGTCCAATCCCTCTGTAGGAGACAGGCTGTACAAAGGGAAAGGATAGTTCCCCCAGCAGAGTGAAAACCACAGCTGGTACCCAACAGGTATAAGGGGCTGAAGAAGGTGTAACCAGTGTGGGATGGCACTGGCATCATTCTCAGCTGGCTCCCCAGTCCCCACAAGCCGCCAGGAGCCAAGATGCCTTAAAGCAGCTCTGCAACATCTTTAAGGACGTGGGGGCGAACAGCCACGCTGCCCTCTTTCCTGGCTCTGCCGTGGGTGCAGATGAGTTGGGAACTTCAGCCTAAAATTACTCATGGCTTACCCTGCCAGTCTTGCTCATAAGCCAAAGCCATGCAGAGCCTCATTTCCCACGCAGAGGGAACTCCCAGGGATTAGAAAACTTTCCTGACATAGAGAAAAGGGCACATTGACTCCGAGACCTCGAGATCCCAGCTCCAGTTTGCACGCCTTCACTCAGGGCGGTTGGGTGGAGGATGCCTTGGACCCCCTTGTCTTCAGGAAGAGGATCCCCTAAGTGCATCTCCTTTAAAAAACAATTTTGAGTGGATTAGTGACTATTCATTTACCCAGGCGTGGTGATTAAACTAAGCCTGAATCGAATCAGTGTTGCCTCCTGGGGCACCTACAGGAAAGCTTATTGCTTCAGTTTTCTCCTCTTCCATAAATTTCAGAGCAACCTCAGGAGAAATTAACACAAAAATACCTTCTCCTTACATTGCCCTCTGAGTGGATTTCAGGAAGGTTTATTGGCAAATAGATTCACTGCCAACCATGGTCAGATCTCTCTGTTGAAAAGTAAAAAACTAAAGATAGAGGGACAGAAACCCAGGCAGTACAGCATGCCTCAGGTCAGGCACGCTGAGCCTGGCCGTGCCTCAGGGTAAGCTCAGAAACCATCACCCACAGCAGCATTTCCACAGCACTTCGGAAGTTTCACTCTCCCTATTTTTTAGTGAACCACCCGTCTTTTAATTTTTCCCCTGGCTTCCAAGGATGCTGCACAATCCTATTTCCCCTCAGATTTGATGGGAACAGGGGCATACCGCATCCTCACATCTCCTGGATGAAGTGGGAGCACGGCACCCAGCAGCAGGCAGCGCGTGGCAGTGCACGATGCACCGCAGGGGTCAGCTGCCCGTGACACACGGGTCTGATACAGGGTGAGAGGCGGGCAAAGACGGCGTGACTCTGAGAGGGCACAAATCTTGC